>NC_044253.1:38828420-39139214 GCF_003957555.1 Calypte anna
CACCCCAATACTGCATTTATTGCTCAGGAGTGGAGCTGAGGAAAGGAAGCTTTGTCCTTGCTGTTACTGCAGGTCTGTTCCCATGTGGTACCTTCACCAGGGTTTGTTTTATTTGTTTGCAGGGTAGCCCTGGTTCCTTGAGATCTCACCAGATATTGCCTGCTTGTGGTAAACCATGGCAGCTGATGATAAGGTTGCCATCCTCACTGACGATGAAGAAGAACAGAAGAGGAAGTATGTGCTTGCTGATCCTTTCAATGGCATCTCCAAGGATCAAGAGTTGCCACCCCAGAATGAATCCCCTTCAACAGAGACCACCACAGTCCCAGAGGAAGAGCTGGACTGGTTGGAGAAGCACTGCGTCAAAATAAACAACGACCTTCTCATCTCAAAGGTCTTTTATTTTTTCTTCTATTCTGCATATGGCTCTCTCTACCCCTTGCTGCCTGTGTATTACAAGCAGCTGGGTATGACCCCCAGTCAGAGTGGACTTCTGGTGGGCATCAGGTACTTTATTGAGTTTTGCAGTGCTCCCTTCTGGGGAGTGGTGGCCGATCGCTTCAAGAAAGGGAAGATCGTCCTCCTCTTCTCTCTTTTATGCTGGGTTTTATTTAACCTGGGGATTGGGTTTATTAGACCAGCCACCTTAAGATGTGTACCAAAGGGCCCTCCCCCAGCACATCCCACCAATGCAAGCAGCCTTTTAACAACAGTTTTGCAAAACTCCTCCACATCTCTTCCTCTGACCACGGCGAGCGCTGCGCCCCCGAAAGTTCGCGGGAAGAGAGATCTGCTGCCATCCAGTCCAGTCCCTTTGGAAGCAACAGGGACAGCTAATCCTGAAACAGCATTCCTGTTACCTACACAGAGCAGCCTTGTGGAGTTTGTCTTGGAAAACAGCACCCATTTGATTTTGAAGAACACCACCCCTAGCCCAGCCTCAGCAGGGAACGTGACACCAAGTACCACTCCAGCTGCCGTCACCACGAAGCCAATGCCTTCTGACCAAGCTGTCCTGGTTTATGATCAAGAAGAGGTAGAAGCCATCTTTCTACTCATTCTGCTGGTAGTCATAATAGGAGAATTTTTCAGTGCTTCCTCTGTTACTATTGTGGACACAGTGACACTGCAGTACCTTGGCAAGCATAGGGACCGGTATGGATTGCAGCGGATGTGGGGGTCTCTGGGCTGGGGGCTGGCCATGCTCTCTGTGGGGATTGGCATTGACTATACCCATACAGAAGTTGGTGTTGAAGGTCAAGGATGTAAAGCTCCTGAGTACAAGAACTACAGGATAGTTTTCATCGTTTTTGGTGTCCTGATGACAATGGCATTAATCGTGGCCACGCAGTTTCGGTTCCATTACGCGCACTTCAAGCAAGATGAAAACAAGAGAAAAGAGGCTGAAATCTCACAGGTGGACAGAGGGGCCTCCAGTGAATCCTCTGATAACACTCCTACCAGCATGAGCCAGTCACAGTCCTTCAGTTTTTGGGACCTAATAAAACTGCTGTGTAGCATCCAGTATGGCTCAGTGCTCTTCGTGGCTTGGTTCATGGGGTTTGGGTATGGCTTTGTGTTCACCTTTCTCTACTGGCACTTGGAAGACCTGAATGGCACCACCACTCTCTTTGGAGTTTGTTCTGTGCTCAGTCACGTGTCTGAGCTGACTGCCTATTTCTTCAGCCACAAATTGATTGAACTGGTTGGTCATATCAGGTAAGATGGTTGGCTCTACAAAAAATGCTGAATTTGTAACGCTGGAAGTAAAATTCAAGCTAATTCTCTTATTTTAAAATTTCAAGTCCTGCTCAGTTATGTAGCTTGCCTGTTGGGGTTTTTTTATTATTATCTTAGGAGCTGAAAATGCTCTGAAATGCTTCCTTTGCATTTTAGTTGTGTCAGTGCATGCATTATGCCTGGCACCATCACCTTCTGCAGACGGTTCCATAAGACATCCTAATTCACTGAGGCAAAGCTCTGCTAGAGATCTTTACACCTCACCACCCCCTCAAGGATTCTCTCTTTTCCCTTATAAATACCACTAATTTTAGATTTTTTCCCCTGCTGAGTAGCAGCATCCAGGAATCATAGAATCATAGAATGGGCTGGGTTGGAAGGGACCTCAGAGCTCATCAAGTCCAACCCTTGATCCACTCCCGCTGCAGTTCCCAGCCCATGGCACTCAGTGCCACATCCAGGCTCTTTGGAAAGATCTCCAGACACGGAGAATCCACTACTTCCCTGGGCAGCCCATTCCAATGCCTGATCACCCTCTCCAGAAAGAAATTCTTTCTCATCTCCAACCTAAACCTCCCCTGGCACAACTTGAGACCCTTTGTGCCCTCTTGTCTTGCTGAGAGTTGCCTGGGAAAAGAGCCCAACCCCCCCCTGGCTCCAACCTCCTTTCAGGGAGTTGTAGAGAGTGATGAGGTCTCCCCTGAGCCTCCTCTTCTCCAGCCTCAACACCCCCAGCTCCCTCAGCCCTTCCTCACAGGAATTCTGCTGGATCCCTTCACAGCCTCCTTGCTCTTCTCTGGACCTGCTCCAGCACCTCAATCTCCTTCCTGAGCTGAGGGGCCCAGAACTGGACACAGGACTCAAGCTGTGGCCTCACCAGGGCTGAGCACAGGGAAACCTGCTTTACAGCCTGCCTCTCCTTCCAGGCAGTTCTTTGCCCTCTCAGTAGCCTGGCAAGGTGTCACTTGCACACTGAGGAGGGAGGAGAAGGAGATGGAGAAGCAAGGTGAGCACCTCCTCTGCACATGTGTTTAGCAGCAGCCTCTGGGTGCTGGCAGAATGAGGTGGCAGCCTCCTGGTTGTGCTGCTTTCCAGTTCAGGTCCTTGCTCCCTTCCTTTCCTTGCCACTGTGTGTGTGTAGCTACAAGGTGAGATGGCTGTGCAGGGTGTTGTTACCTTGTGCAAGTGAAACTGATAGTTCCAGCCTGTTGGTGAATGTTGCTGTCCTCTAAATTCACAATCTACTTAATTTCTGCATATTCTAAATCCCCTCCCTCATCTTTAAAGAAAGCTCAGGGGAGGAAATATGAGTTAATTATTATGTGAAGTTGTTTGTTGATTTATTTTTTATTATTATTTACTCAGGAACTTTGTGCAACTGAGCACAGAGCTCAGTGTACTGCTAGCATCATGTCTTTTGCTAATGCCCTGTATATAATCAGTCACTGTATATAATCAGTCACTGTATAGAAACAGTCACTGAGATATTTAGGTAATTTTTAGGCTGTCTGGTCTGCATTCTGCTCTGTGGTTTTGGGTTGTTTTTGTTTTTGTTTTTTTTGTTCTTGTTGTTTATACTAGGGTGATTTTTAAAATTTGTTTGACCTCTACTAAAAAAGTTTAGAGATGCTTAGCACAGCAGTTTAAGAGATTACTTAAAATACAGGGTTTGTTTTTTTTTTTTTTTTTCTTCCTTTAAACTGAGGAAGATCTCTTTATTTTGGGTCAGGCTTTTAATCTCTTGAGTTTGACAATATTTAGCATGAGAAAATCTGCCACCTTGCATGCAACGACTGGAGGAAGGATATGATGATGGAGGAGTGGTCAGAACAGATCACAATCTTGGTAGCTAAGGGTAGCCTGGGTGTGCTCTTTCAGTGCTTATTGTTCCAGTACAAAATTCAGGCTTAACCCTCAACTAGAGGAAAAAAACCCCAAAAGAATAAAGAAAAAAAAACAAACCAAAAAGAGAAGAAAACCAAACAAGATGGTAGGCTTGTGAATAAGATGAAAGAGAGTAGGATAGGCCAGTAAAAAGAAAGATGATGTACAGGATTAACTTCTTTTTTCTTCTTCTTTATTTTTTCTTGGTACTGTTAAGTCTATGAAGCCAGGACTGAAATGAGATTAAGTTGTTAAAAGGCTAACTCCTATTTGCAATGGAACAACATTATAACTGCACCTGGGAAATGCCTATTAGTCATGCTTTAGTGTTATCTAATGCTTGCCTGTATTTAGTCATCACAGTTAATGAGATGTCTCCTGTTCGCCTTTCTTCTTGTACTGTACTTTTTATGCATGGTTTGTTCAAGAGGAGGCAAACTTTTTGGAAGAGGAATGCACAGGAGCTCAGAGCTGATGTTCCTTGATATTTCTGTACGTGTCTGCTGCCTTGCAGTAGAGAGATCCTCTCTCCCATTAATAAGAGCCGGTAGCCCCCAACTAGATATTTTTCTTGGAACTATTTTAGCCAGAAGCATTTGAGATCAGTATTTTGAGAATATATACTTATTTTTTTTAATAGCTCTAAATTCCTTGTTTCCCATTTTGGCATAAAAGCAGTTATATATTTATGGGAACTCTGCTGTAAGGTCTTCTGTGAAACAAGATAAAAACACTTCTTAATCCACAGCCAGCTGAGAATATTTCACAGGGGTATTCCACAGGCAGAGGGAAGGTGACTTGACATTTCTTTCTGGTGGCATGACTTCAGGCTGTCACACTTCCCATTGACTTCTTAAAATTAAAATTAAAAATAAAATTGGAAAAGGTATTTTCAGTCTTCTGGGTTGTCACATGCCTAGATGTAGACAGTCTTTCTGCAGTGTTTATTTGAACATTATAATTAAATCTTTCCTTCCTGTCCTGATTCTTTGAAGACAGGCAGGAGTACCAGAAATGCATCCACCTTCACAATAGCAGGAAAAAATTCTATTTGCTGTTCTTGGTAGAGCTACAAGAAAAAAGGCTTTCCACCCTTATCAGAAGCTTGTTTTTTTTCTCTTGTAGAGAAAAAAAGGTTTCTGTAAAGGTTTCTGTGTCTACCACTCTACGTGTTGGCATATAAGATCCCTACAACAAGCTGAAACCCATTCTGTTTTCACACTTTATTTAAACTAATACTCCAATTATTGTCCAAGCATTTTAAGCTGCTGATTTAAATGCCTGATTTCTGAACTTCATTAGCTTTGCTGCTCATCACACCTATGTGACATCATCTTCTGACAGCTGGCAGGAGAGATTTTCATTTAGAAGAAAACTGAAGGGTTGAAAAGATCCAAGTCGTCAGGAAGTGTGGAGAAAGGCAGAAGTTCTCTGGGAAGATACAGCAGTGGGAAAGGGTAGAAAACTGGCTGTCAAATACTTAGACATGGTGCTGGAACTGCCACTGAGTTTAGGAAGATGATGTTAATCTCTGAAAATAACCTCCCACGTGAGGATAAGCTTGGATGTGTTGTCTGACCCCAGTTCCAGCCTGGGAGTTTCCATAGGAAGCTGAGAGCATGGCTGGACTCTCCTTAAGAGAAATGGAGATTCAGTGCTTCCAGTGTTTAACCTGTAAGCTGAATATGGTGTCTCTGTGGGTACTGCGTATAGATCATCATAAAGTTCATCAGTTTACATTAACCTGGTAGTGTTAAAAAGCCTGAATGATTATTAGAGACACACTTTTGTAGAAAATTCTGAAATATAAGTTCCTGTGTGACTCGCCCCTCCAAAAGCACGAGGAGAGAAATCTCCATTAGCTGCAGTTTACCTCAAAGTCTGTGTGTATTCTAAAAGAAGGTAGAACCTGACCAAATTTCTGCTCTTGAACTCTGAATCCAAATCTTTTTGCAAGTGGAAAGTGGCAGAAAAGCAGAGGTAGCCAAGTGTGTTAGCAGCAAGGGAAAAACTAGGAAGCAGGGGGAGACCTCTTCACATCTCTGGTCTGGGTGGGATAGAGTTCTTGGTGTACAGGCAAAGTTTTTGCTTGACAAAAATGAAATTAAGCTGGCAAGAACTGATCCTGAACAGAGCACTGGGTGATGAAGAAAAACCAGTATATGGTGAGGTGAGTGCTTGGTATCTCTCTGGGTGTGCATCCCTCTGGTCCTCACTGGCAGGAGAGGGAAGGAAGAAAGGAGCCTGCAGCCCTTGTGTTTGTTCTCCTGTTGTGGCAGATGCCTTTCAGTACACATCAGAAATGTAATTGTAGATAAGAATTACTTGAAGTTGTGGCTGTGGAAGGATCTAATTTATCTGTTTGGAACAGAAGGCATTAATTAAAGGGAGAGAGGTAATTTCTGATGCGTGGCTCAGAGAACAAGTTTGTGCTGTTTATTGTGTAATACCAAACTTTTTCATGGCTTCCCTTGTTTTCTTCAATGACTGCTTCAGCTTGTGTTGCCTCAAGGCAGCTTAAACCAGCTGGTGATGGATGTTACATGTACCTAGAAGCAGCACAGCTCGGCCTGATGTGTGATTTGGAGGGGGGAGTTCCTGCAAGCTTACCAAATTTACTGAAAGTAAAAGATGTCTGTAAATCCATGCTGTTGTGAGAAGCAGAGACCTGTGTTTATAATTCTGAATTTTTTTTTTTTTTTTTGGTAGACGTGCTGAAAACTATGGTCTGATATTTTAGCCATCAGCATGGAGATCTGGAGACCTCAGATGGGCTAACAGGATGCTGCCTTTTTATGATTGCATCTCTGGCTTTTTCAGTGCTGTGTGCAATTTAAATCTCTGTGTGACGGTGTAGAATAACTAAATAAGCAGCACTGAGACTAACAAACCCTTACACACTCTCTGTGCTTACACCTTAATTGAAAATTGCATTTATTTCACTTGTGGCAGACTGGTAGCCAACCAAGAAGCCATGTTTGGACAATATTCTTTGTCCCTGAGAAAGATCTGTAAAGGTTACAGTGACATCTTTCCTCAAGCTAAAAACATGATTGAAATTAAGTCTTTGTTCACTAAGATTGTCTAAAAATAAGAGCAAGATAGCTGGATGAGCACCCTGGAGCTAAACTAAGCTCAATCAGAAATCTGGCAAGGGCACCAGGTTAAACTTGTGCTGGGAAATGCACTGCAGAAAGAGTCTTTGTGGTTCATTGTTTAAAAACTTCCTTAAGAGCTTTTCTCCCTCTTGATTCTGAGATGCAGCATCTGCTGCTTATCAACAGGATGGTGGAGTTTTATCCTGAGGCATGTTGCTGTAAACCATATTGCTTCTGTGGGATGTGTGTTTAGAGCAGTTTGCAGATACTGGGACTACAAACTTATTTTAATTGGGGTAAAAATTAATCAGTCTAATGCAGACCTGCACCAGGCTCACATTTAATGGGAAGAATGAATCTCTGAAAGATAAGGATATTGTTGGGAAGGACTGATGCTTGGAAATGGTCTCTCTGAAATACCTAGAGGGTGGCACAGAACTACAGGGTTACAGGGACAGCTGATCCACTGAGCTTTTGGGTTTCTTTTTCCACTTGTAATTTGAAAAGAATCCTGACTTTAGCCTGGGTTTGGGAATGTGTGTTTGGAATGGGCAAGAGGAGAGTTGAGGTTTGGGTGGAAGGCCTGAAGAAATAAATATATTTTGTGTTGGGCAAAGTGTGCAAATGATTTCTGAAGCAGCAAGGTCAGTTGTAACGGATGTAAAAAGGGAAGGTGCAAACTCTCCTGACTTCTCTTTTTCCTTCCTTCCTTTAGAGTGCTTTATATTGGTCTTGCCTGTAATACAGCTCGATATATTTACATCTCTTATCTGGAAAATGCCTGGACTGTTCTTCCCATGGAGGTACTGCAAGGTAAGGCAGTACAGTATCAGGTAAAGTGCTTACATTTAGCTTCTTCTCACATGAACTGTGATTAAGTATAAATCTGTTGGTTTTTTTCTTTTTTCTTTTTCTTTTTTTTTTTTTTTCCACAAAAGTCTGAGGATAGGGAGGTGCAGAAAGCATTGCTGATTATCTTGGAAAGTATTTTGACGTCAAAAGGGCGGATTTGTGTTTGGTTGTGCACAGCTCTGTTTATTCAAACAGCAAAGTACGAGACCAACGCACCCTTTAACCAAACAGGGACAGGGTACACACCTCCTGCAGATCCTGTTTGGTGGTAAATGTGAACTTCATTTTAAAAAAAAAAACAAAAAACCTGTAGTCAAGTCATCCTCTCTCTGTTAAAATATTTTGTAGTTTTTCAGTGGTATTGTTTGATCAACACCCTTAGCCTATTAATTTTTCTTACTTTTATATCTGTTTAGGGGGTTCATTTAATGGCTTGGTGTTCATACAGGTTCTTTAAGATACTTGTCCTTTATTAGAAGGACAGAGACGTGGTCTGTGAAAAATAGTTGGAACCTCATTTTCAAGTCATGCTGTCAAAGAAGTCTGTAAGATCTTCATTGCAATGTGAAAGCAGACATTGTTCTAACTTAGATTTTATTTTTTCCTTGTCTTTGCTGAAGATCCCACTTGTCAAAAGCAGGAAAAATCTAAACAATTTTACTCCTGTTTCTTATTTTTGCTTTGCAAGCTTAAAAGAGAATGGCTCATTTAAATGCAGAAAATGTTTACCCTGCCTTTAAAAGTAATTGCAGCATCTTTGTTAAAGCCAGTGTTTTGGCTTCATACAATGCTATTAGAAAGTTTTCCACATCTTGAGGAAAGCTTTATTAGAAGTTCTGTTGTTCTGTGTCCAACATAAATTAAGTTTGTGTTAACTTTTTCTGTTAGGTTTCCAGAAATCTTTGTAAGGTAGATTTTGAACTTGAGTCATGAGATGCCATTGGAGAGCACTGTGTAGGTCTCTACATATATTTAGAAAGAAATCAGTTTGTGTCCTGACTCCTCCTGCCCTCCCTGCTAACAAAAACAGTTTGTTGGGTTAAAACTGCCAAAGCAGCAAACTTCTGAATTTTGTTATTAAAAAAAATCCCAAACCACAACTATTGAATTGATACAAAACTGTTGCAAAGAACCTGTAGAATGCCTGTGTGTTACACTGCTTATACATCTAGGGGGAATAAGTGGTTGATACAAAGCTTTGAGGTATTGCATTCTAGGTGAGACCAGTAAATACCAGTAAAACCAGTTTCAAAGGCACCTCCACCCAAAATACAGGAAAAAAATTTGTCTTAACAACACAGCCATAAGCTGGTGCCCAGAAGCATCCTGCAGGCACGACTGAGAAAGAAATTTCTTATACTGTGAATCTTCCTTTTATTGTGCTGAAGTTTCAGCATGAATTGCTTAATATGTGGGTTTGCTTTCACAGCAAGGCTGTGAGGGGGCTGCTTTGGTTGGGGTTTTGTGTGGTGTCATCTTCTGTAATAGAGATTGGAAGATTCAGGATCTTCCAAATAATACTTTCTCATAAATGAATCCGCTTGGTGTTCTCTGGCACTGCTCAAGCACAAACACTTGGGTTGATCTTGCTATCTGCAGTTCTTAGTCACCAAATGAGAAAGTTGAAAACCAACCAAACACAGAGACCATCCCCTGAAGACTTCTGTGCATTGTACATGCACTTTTCAGCCTCATCTGACATGGTTTGTTGGTATTTTTTAGGCACTATGTCTGTCTAATTACTGCTACTTTTGTTATGTTCCAGTGAGCTCATTGTGTTGCTAAATAGGAAGACCAAGTTTATCTTCATGGAAGTACTGTTGGCTTTTTTCCCCCTCTTTATACTTTCCCCTTCTTGCTCTTCCCAGTTTTAATCTCTCCAAGGTTATTTCTTTTGCAGCAATCACCAAATCCTATTTTTTGGGGCTCTGCTTTCTTTGCTACTCACCCACCAAATCTGTAGCTAAGGGATCAAAGGTGACACCTTAATGAAATTTGCTGATGTGGAAGCTCCATGTTTTTTGTTAAGTGAGTTTGTTGACAGAGTTATAGCTGCTTGGCACATGTAAGGTTAGGAGTATTTAAAAAAAAAAAAACAACAACAAAAAAAGAGTAAATTATGCCATTTGGGCCATGTGACTCCATCAGCTCTTTTAAATTCCTTTAAAGTCTTTTTCCAGGAAGCTGTCAAATTCTTTGTTAATTCCATTTCCATCAGCTAGAGGGGGTGTGAAGGTCAACAGCAATTTCAGCTGACTTCTGTAAAGAATTTAGGTTTCTTTTTAATTCATTTCTTCAACACAAGAAGGGTTGTCCTCAGGTGATGTGTGAAGGGCACAGGGAGATTGCTGGCAGGTGGCTCTGCCAAGGGCACCTATTGCTTGCAGTCAGAACCATGCCCTGTCCCAGTTGCTGGCTGTGCCTGGGGTGGGGAGGACTCTTCAAGTGCATTGCACCCTCAAAGGAGTGAGATTTAAACTGATTTCTGGATTCAGAGCTTTGAATCTGCATGCTGTATTGGCTTGCACGTGTCATTGGTGAAAGTAAGAGGCTGAATCCTTAATAACTGAAAATTTCAAGACATCCTTTTAGGCAAATGCATGTAGTGTGTGTATATCTATATGTATATAGATATATGTCCTCATTTGCAAACACACAGGCAAACTTGTTGGCTTTGCACTTCGCAGATTCAAGTCTTGATATGCTAGTTAGCTGCATCTTACTCTTCCAAAGCAATGATCAATCCAAAGAAATGTTCAAGTTCTCTGCTCAGGGCTATGCTAACTCACCAATTTGTCACACTGGAGTTTTCGAAGTTGACTTTTCCATTTAGATAACATGAAAATTTCACTTGGAAGTTATCCAACAAACTCCAAACCAAGGAGTTCCTCAATAGTGAATGCCTGCTGATGCTTCAGCAGCAGAGTTATGTCTGGAGATCAAAAAGAGCTTGGACAGTTAATGGATATATATCTCTCTTAGAGTAAATCTCTCCCCAAATATTCAGTTCTTGGGTTGTAAGTAAATTATCATAATTTTGCTAAACAGGATTATTCTAAGCATAATGCTAGGGTTTTTACAACATCTTGGAACTACAGTCCAGATGGTGGTTAGTGGTTTTAGCAAATAATATCACTATATATATGTGTCTGTAGTGAACAGTTCCTTTTAAAGAGAACTGTGGTTAGCAGTAATCCAGACCAGACTTCTTGTAGAAGTGGTTGTAAAAACTTCCAGACAGTTACTGTTGTATAAATAGTTATAATAAAGATCACATTAGTAATATAAACATACTAAAAAGACATCAACAATCTGCCCTGTACTTCTAAATGCAAGTGGAATAAGCTGATTTAAAGGTATGGATTTGTTTTCAGAGGATCTGGGAACATTACGTCCTATCTGGATTGCTTAGTAAAGGTGAAAACATCCAAGAACCTGTTGGCTAAGTTGGGGCCTTTTGTTTCCAAACAAATAAAAGGGTATTGTGCTTCATGGCTCAAGTAATTCTTGATGTGTTTTTGATTTGCCTGGCTTTAAAACTTGACTTACTCTTTAATAACTGATAAAGCTGAATGTTTTACATTAATTGATATCCTCTCTAAAACAAAACCCACGTTATTTGTATGAGCTTTGCGTTAACATTGGGACAGTTCTTGGTTGCTATTTTCAATGCATACATGGGTCTGCATTTTAAAAGAGGCATTCAGTGAGCTTTTAAACTAAACTTTTTGGATGGAAAGGCTGAGTTATAAAGCTCTCAGCTGTCAGTGGTAAGGCAAAATACACTTGTCCTAATGTAAACCTTTGATTCTTCAACAAGCTGATGTGCTACTACCAACCCCAGCTCTGTGATGTACAGAGTAGCCTTTACAAACCTGGGGCTTGAAAAATTTGTGTTTATATTTGGAATGAAAATTAACTGTGCAGCTTTATGGACATGTCTCTACCTGAACACAGTGCTGTTTACCATTTTACAGCTAAGCCAACTCCAAGCTGCTCTGTATGTTACAAAATCCTGTGTTTTTTTGCTCTTGTGAGTCCTCAGCATAAATGCTGAAGTAATTACTGAGTGTCCAACTGTTCATTAATCAGTCAAGTGTACAGGACAGAAACATGTTGACTGAATCATCAGTTGTGCCAGCAGTTTTTTTTTTAAATTGAGTAGAGCTGAGGCTTTGGTAGGCTGCAATGACTATTTTTAATAACCACTGAAATAAAGGGAAAAAATATTCCCACTCAAGCTGAGGGTGGCAAAATAGTTCAGGCTTCTTTAATGTGTGGTGAGCTGCAAAACTCTTTTGTTTTCCCAACTTCTCCACGCCCCTGCCTTTTCCTGTCCTGCTCTTCCCCACTCCCCCAAAACAATCCCCAGTGTGCCTGACCCTGAGGGGCTGCCCCTTTTCTTGTTTGAAGGACATTGTGGTGTTGAATTCAGGAGTTTGTTTTTAGGTGGCTGCTCTGGGAGAGGAGTGAGAAGGGCAGGAGGGATGAGTTCTTGTCTCTCCAGTGACAGTGGATGTCTCTTGATGTCACTGGGGTGTGATGACCTTTGCTGTCCTGGTGGCAGTGAGAGGCAGCAGTGCTTTAATTGCCTGCAGCTGATGAAATCAGGACAATATCTCAAGAAGAGAAGTGAAGTCATCTCAGAGGGAGAAGGCTCTGCAGAAGGAGTCATCCTGGCTCCCCATGGCTTTGTTGCCAGCATCACCATTCCCAAATTTGCAGCCCACTGGTGCTTGAAGGGGTTTGGTTGTTGTTCTCCAAGGCATGCACCAACCCAGGAGTGCTGGGGTTGCTCTGCTGGTGTGTAGGTGTCTCTGAACCCTGTGCTCCTCACACTCTTCCCTCTCCCCAGGTGTCACACATGCAGCTATATGGGCAGCTTGCATTTCGTACCTCAGCGCTGCGGTGCCGCCGGAGCTGAGGACGTCAGCCCAGGGAATCCTCCAAGGTCTCCACTTGGGTCTGGGCAGAGGATGTGGAGCTATGGTTGGAGGGGTTTTGGTCAATTACTTTGGTAAGTAAAAATTGTATTGAGGGATTTGATTTTGTTTCTTGAAGTTTTGAAGTTACTGGGTTTAAAGTTATTTATGCTTAAGGTAAATAAAGAGGAATACACTTTGGATAAATCATGGAATCAGAGATCTGTTCAGGGGATGTATAAATCATGGAACCAGAGATCTGCTCAGGGAGTGTATAAATCATGGAACCATAGATCTGCTCAGGGAGTGTATAAATCATGGAATCACAGAACTACTCCTCTCTTGAAGGACCTCAAGAGATTTCCAGTCCAGGCCCCTAATCAAAGCAAGGTCAACACTGAATTCAGACCAGGTTGATTCTGTCTTTGTCCTGCCAGCCTTGCAGAGGGATTAAATATATTCTGCCCAGATATTTTTAGTATTGTGTGAGCAAATCTCCAACCTGATCTGTAAATAAGATGAATGAATCCTTTGTGAGAGAACAGGTCGATACTATGGAGCCTCTTGATGAGCAACTGAGAATCTAATTACTTGGTTAAAAAAACCTTTGTAAAGCCTGTTGAAGAAGTGGGGGAGGAAGATGTAATGAAATAAGTTAATAAGAGTCTGCATGGGAAAACATGTACCCGAGAAGCACATTATGCTGACTCATTTTATTAAGTAAGTAGATTCTCAATTTAGAAAAATAATATAAATCTCTTTACAGGTCCTGCTGCCACATTCAGAGGAATAGGGATGGCTTGTTTAGTGATCCTCCTTCTGTTTGCACTCATCCAGTGGCTGTTGGTTCCTGATGAAGAAGAAGGTAAATACACATGTTCCTGAGATGCTACAAAATTAGAGCTAGTGAAAAAAAAAAGGTACCCCTGAAGCTGCTCCTGGCAGCTTTAATTTTGTTCTGCACTCTTTGTACTCAGATTTTGACAAAGCAGTTTAAGTGAGGAAGTTTTTCTTCCTGAGCAATGGCAGGAATTGCAGTGTTGTGCTGCTGCTTGAAGAAGGGCAGCTGTGAGGTTTGGGTGTCAGCAGGAGGAAAGCATTAGATATTCTGCTACCTGTTTGTCTTTTCAGTCTGGGAATCCCTTGGATTAGTGTTGACAGCCACAGTGAGTCATTTCAATTGCATCAGTTCTTTAAGGTCACCTTGGCCACTGAATGTTCTCAGATTCTGCCAGGCCAATTGGACCAGCCAGGAATTGTATAGATGGCTTCAGAGGACACAAACTATTACAGCTGCTCCAGTTCTGTCCTGTTCTAGCACAGGAGAAATCTCCCCTCAGGTGGAACCTGAACTTTTTAATCTCCACCCTTATTAAGGCTAATGAGAATTCAACACTTGGTGCAAACTTAAGGGTTTAGCATAAATCTAATTCTCACAAAGAAAATAAAATTGTGGCAGATTGGGAAAAGTCATTAATTTTTTTGCTTTTTTCCCATGCTTTGAGTATGAAATGAAAGCTTTTTTTTTTTTTAGCTGGCTTATTAAATTAATTGTCCTTGACTAGTTATCAAGTTGCCTGTACTGAAGTGTTCAAATATTTATTTTGCTAGAATTCACCTCTACTGACACTGGCAAAAAATGGAAAGGTGAAAAGAATATTTACAACTTCACTTTCCCATCAGCTTTTGGTTAAGTACACATGATCCTACAGAAAAGTAGTTTGTTCTTAGTGACCTTACCCTGTTCAGTCTCTGATTTTCATTTCATACACACCACTCAACAATGTGTATCTTAATTTTAAAGCATGGCAGTAATTAGTTTGCTTTCAACCGGACCAGTTGGATGAGTAAAACAAAGCATGTGGTCAGGTGTGTGCAGGATGAATCTCTTCATTTCTTCATTACTAGAGAAGATCACTTCTTAGAATACCCAGCACTGTCTGAGAGTCTGTAAACAAAATATGATTTTATAATTTTGGAAACAAAACAAAACAAAAAAAGATAATTTTAATTGGTAAAATATTTGTACTCAGAAAAAAAAATTAAGCTTTAGTGTGTGTCCCAGCTATACTCCTAGACAATGCAGCTGTTACTTAAAATATCCAACAGTTTCTAAGTGTCTGTTTAATTACTTTTCAAGTACAAATGCTCTGTCTCTTCAAGACTGCCAGGCACATGGTGTTAGGCCATGAGAGTCATTTGATGTCTGACATTTCAAGACAGTTAAGCAAACTATTTCAGCTTATGAGAAGCCCATAGATGTAAATATCTGTGGGGAGGATTTCTTTGCTTCAAACTCTGCAGCAGATACTGTGTCTCCTCCAGCATGTCATGAACCTTTCCTTTTCTCACCAGCTGCATAACTTCATTTCAGTAACTCTGATGGGAGGGTTTGTTTATCCCATTAAAAAGTGGTGGAGACGTGGAGCAACTTCTTTCAGGCAGATCAGCAAGTTTAAAAACTTTGAGAAATGGCTGTCCTGAGGATGAAGATTTCCCTGAATGGCTCCAGTTTGAAGCCTGTGATAAGAGGAGGAGTGAATGAGTTGCATGGTGCAGGCAAGGAGTTTGCTGCACTTGAAACACTTCAGTGTGCATCTGACATCAAAATAACCTGAATTTTCCTGTAAGGTAAAAATAGACATTTCTAAAGGCTAGCTGGGATCAACTGGATTTCTTCATACTCATCAGCCCCTCCTCTTGCTGTAGCCATCTGACAAACACCCTCCTGAAATACCAGGACAGCCTTGCCTGGAGGCACAACATCCACATGGTGTTTCCCTCCCCAGGCTGTGGTGTGTTTCATTCCTGTCTGCCCATGCCAGTGCTGTGCTTTCAGCAGAGTCACAACCATAATATGAGAGCACTTTGCCTTCATTACCAGCCTCACAGCTGTGTGAGCTTGCTGGGCTGTGCCACTGATGTATTAAACTTTTTAAACTTCTGTTTTAAACTTCAGAGAAGACGATGCTGGCAGAAAGGATCCCAGTGCCTTCCAGTCCTGTTCCCATAGCAACCATTGACCTTGTGCAGCAGCAATCAGAGGATGTCATGCCTCGGACTGAGCCCAGGCTCCCTCTGAAGAAAACTAAACACCAAGAAGAGCAAGAGGATGTCAACAAGCCTGCCTGGGGCATCAGCTCTTCTCCTTGGGTCACCTTAGCATATGCTGTCTACCAGATAAAAGAGATGGTTAAACTATCCAAAACCCATCCAATTCCTGAGAATCAGCCTTTGCAGGTAATCTTTTAATGCACAAGAAGTTCTTATGGATTTGTTGGATGCTTGGAAACCTTCATAGCTGTGTAAATCTGTTAGTACCTAGCAGGGATTCTCCATCAGCTTGTAATAAATGTAGAGCTGTGAAACAGTAGTTGAAATACTGCGTGAAATAGTTGCTTTCTATGTATAGTACAGGAGGATTAACTACTTTTTCAAGTGTTACCTTCCTGAAGATGGGAGAAGGAGACAGAGGCTCTGTTTGTTAGGCTTGTTAATACTCAAATTCCCTTTAAGTTTACATTTGTTTTCATACTAACTGGAATACAGGGGCTGTCCATTTTGCAAGCTGATAATTGAGTGTGAAGATTCACAGCTGCTTAACAGAATGTAAAATGGTTCTTGCTGAGTTTAGCTCCCTTGAATGATGCTGTCAGATGTCTACTTTGTTACAGCAATAGGTGTTCCAGACAACTAACTACTGGTAGGACACAGAACCTTATCTCTTTATTTAGACTTATACCAGATGAGAGCTATTTCCTGACTTAAAATCTCTGATTGCTGCTGGCTGCTTTACACCATTTTCCCTCTGACCAGCTTCAGAATGGAGCTGAAGCAGAGGGCTGAAGCCAAGTAGGGAAATGCTGTCAGTGCAAGCCTTAGAACAGCATGGTTCATGTTAAAACCTCTGTGTTTACCTGGCTGGAAGGCGTGGGTGAGGTTCCCAGTTATGCACCCAGGAGGTGTAAACACAGAAATGCTTTTTCCACAGCTGCTGTCTTTAGAAATGGGTAATTTGGGATACGAGTGTGAATCAGCACAGCAGAGTGTGCAGGAATTTCATCTGGTCTGTGATCTCTTGCCTTATTTGTCTTCTTTGAAGTATATTTACAGGCATGTCTGATTTGGCTTGGTTAGGTTTTTTGGCTTCTTTTTTAACTTCCCTGAGTCTAAGAACCTGTTATTTTTTTTATAGTGACACCAAAGATGTCACTGGGTCCCTGCCATCAAAGTAATTTGTCCAGACAAACTGCTGACTTTCCCATTGGTAAATGTCCTCAAAGCCTTGGTTCATATAAGCTCTCCCCTTTTAAAAAGAGAAATCGGAGGAAAAGCACAGAATTTATGCAGTGAACATGGCAAGGAAAGAATATTTAGCAGTTGTGTAGCATCTGAGAGAGACTTGTCCATCACTGCTGGACACAGCCCAGATGCTTCACTGAGAACTGTGAGGTGGCCAGAAAGGCTTCATGCCTGGTGGCATCTCTATAGCAAATTATTCTTCCCTTCCTGCTAAAATGCAGTGCTGCTATAAAAGGTACTTCTTGTAGATGTGCCAAAATTCCATTCACCCCACTGTGTTATTTTTGTCATCATCTCTGTTCTCCAAAATCTCTTAACCCTGTGTTACTGTCCCAGAAGGATGAACAACTACTGGTAGAACACAGAACCTTATCTCTTTTTTCCAAAACATTTTAGGTTTTGTGCTCAGTCAGTTATTTTAGGGTACTGAAACTGGAAAAGGCTTCCCAGCTCTCTTACTAAATTTGTGAAATAGCCTCCTTAAATGAAAATGGATGACTTGAAAGGGTCAGTGCACCCTCCTAATGGAATTAGTGACAAAATGATTCCTTATTTCATTAAGATTTTGGTTTGGTTTTGCTACTGCTTATAACTCCTTCAAGAAAAGGGACATTTTCCCTAGTTGTGCCACTCATATCTTGAGGAGGGAGGGAACTTTAGGAGAGGTATATTTAAGCTGCATGAAAAAAAAAAAGAACTTTAGAGAATTGTTTTGTCAACAAGTGGTCTGATCTGAACACTCTGAAGTCCAGTTAATTGTTTATTCTTACCCCTTGAAACACAACGAGTTTGTTTTTTGCATGCTTCTTGGGAAAGTGCAGTTAGGAAAAGAGATGGAAGGTAAGCTCCTGTCTGCCTGCTCTTGGTGTCATCTGAATTTCCATGTACTCTTTTTTGCTTGGCTTCTTTACGTTTGGTTTGTTATGTTGGGGGCATTCAAAGCAAGTGCTTTGTGAATATCCAGAGGTGCCTGAATGCATCCGGGGGGTTGTGCCAGTGGGGAGAGAGCCTCAGGAGCCTTTCTATTTACTGCTTGCACTCAATCCTTTTCCCCTCTCTTTAGAAAACCAGTGAGAACTGCAGTGCTTCATCAGCCAGCTCAGCAAGTCCTCCCCAAAATCTGACAGACTGTGGGCAGCCCAGGAGTTGTTCAGCACCACCACCTCCAGCAACACCAGATTCCCAAGTAGACGGCGAGCGCGTTGTGTCGGATCACGATGCTCAGCCTGCTGCAGCCAGGCCCTGAGATGCCTTCATCTTAACAAATCCAGTGCATGGAATTCTGCTTCTCACCTGGGAAATGCTGGAGTAGGAGCTCAAAAGTAGGACTTTCTTCATCCTAATGATCATAATGCGATGCAGTGCAAGCTTTTAACTATATAAAGAATATTCGTATGACTTCGCGGAACAGCATGAGCAGGGAAGCCAAAAGTCTGGAATTCTTGAAGAAAATTATGAGGCCGGATCTAAGGGTAGGAGAAGTTCTTGGCTGCTCTGCTAAAGCTGAGTCAAGTGCTATGAGATTTCTTTGCAATCTGTAGGAGAAGGGAGTTTGCTCTTCACTTGTTGAGGCACAGAGCGTCTGACTCAATAGGGGAATTTTCTGCTTTGAGTTTGTTCCTTAGGCAAAAGGAAAAGACTTTTTAGGAGAAAAGCTGAGTTTCCCTGCATAGTCTATTAGAAAATACCAGATCCAGTAAATATAGGAACAGCATGAAACTGTCTCTGTAAAGATTTCTCAGAAACAGATTCACTTTAGCAAGCCTACCTTCATGTTATGACGATGGATTAAGTAAAGTACATATTCAAAGAATATGTTTTTGAAGCTAATGTTATCTTGTTTGAGATAAAGGTTTAGTTCTGAACAGAAAAGGTTTTGAGCTGGTGTTTTAGTCAAACAAAACAAAACAAGAGCTGGAGGAAGGCTTCTGAAGAAGTTAACCTCTGTGCTTGCAGCCCTTCATTTGGGCGCAGGTTGTGTGCGTTTGGGTAATTTTAGGTTTGATGCTGTATTGAGACAAGTGTCTGATCAAGATTGCACAACCTGAGAGTGATCAGGAGTTTTCAGTGGACACACTGTCTTTTTGGGTTTTTATTTCCTCATCTATACAATGGTTTATTTAATGCAGTGTAGTTAATGTAGTTATTTATTGAGAAAACGGTAAGCTTTAAGTGCCTAGGGAAGGTGGGGGGATAGGGAAGAATCACAGAAAATCTTTAAGGATTAGGATTCTAGGGGCAAAGCTGCTGATGCAGAAATCAAGAAGAGTGAGAGATTCTCAGGAGGAAGCTGTATTTAAATTGCAGGATGCTTAGGAAATGGCTTTGCCCATTGTGCAGACACTGGAGGATTTGGTGTTCGTTTTGTTACGCTTCCCAGTATCGGCTGCAGCCAACTCGCCTGCTGGTGCTGCTGCTGGAGGGATATCCTCGGGCTCCAGGAGGAGCCTGGGGGGTTCAGGCAGGAGAGTGTTTTGGCCCATTTGCTCCTGTTAACAGCTTGTTCCTGGGAGACTGACTGCTCAGCTCCTACAGGGCTGAGGTCTGCTCAGCTCTCCCTGAAATTAGATGTGTGTGGGGTGTCCGGCCTCCCGTGGGAGGGGGTGAGCTCTGGGACTTGTGCAGCCGCCCTGAGGCAAGATGAAGAAGAGCACAGGGGTAGAGGAGAGGAAGGTGGCAGCAGCTAAGCAGGAAATGCAGTTTTTTTGACTGAAGAGGTGTCCCATAGCTGTGCTTTAGCTGTGCTTCTAGAACAACCCATGCTCCGGTGGTGCCTGGGACCAACACCATAGACAGTAACAAGAAACATCAACGACGAGCCACTAGTTACTTTTTTTGCACTTGAACTTAAATGTACTGTACTCACATAAATCCTCATGACTTGTCTAAGTGTCCTTTTAAATCAGAAATGTATTTATTGTATGTTTGTATAACTCGGGGGGGGAGGTAAAGACTGAACAGGTGACAGGACAGAAGGATGCTAAAAATCATCTTGAGGCAAACCAACCATTTGTTGAGTTCCTGCTGTATGGTGTTACCTCAGCTGCTACTGCATAGCACCTGGATTGTGAGGTGAAGAGCTTGCACACTGTGTTTACACTTCAGAATCGTGTATTTGAGATGCCTGCTCTTTTTGGAATTGTATAGTCAGTCTGTGTTGCAAAATGGACATGTACACCTGGGTTTTGATATTTGTGAAACTGTAAAAACTGTGGTAAGAAATATAAAATATCCATAATGTACTTAATAGCATCCATCTCAGCTTCTGTTACATTTGCTCCTTAGTCCAGTGCCAGCACTAAACATAATCACTTGAACTGAGAAGAATTCAGCCTTTTGCTGGGTTCCCTGCCTGGAGGACAGTGAACCCAGAGCCTGGGAACCACTCTGGTGTGATGTTAAAATCTGTTTCCTGGTAAAAGCTTGTGTGGGGCAAGGAGGATGTCAGGGATGCGGAGGGTAACAGGGGAGTGTGCAGGACACCAGGAGGGAAAGAACTGGATTATATTTGTCATGTGGCAGTGTTGAGAGAGGCTGCCAAGTGCAGGTCTTGTCAGCTGGTGTGGAAATATTTGTAAATTCCTATTTCTGAACGTATTTGCACTGTTGCATCTGCCCTACCCAGTGGCACAACTGCCTGGGATTCATTTTTATCTTAGGTGTGGGACAGCTCAGTTTTTATTTTCCCAACTGCCTTTTATCCATACAAAAGGATATCCATACAAACTTTTATGTATACAGGGATATCCATACAAACTTTTATCCATACAAAAGGATATCCATACAAACTTTTATCCATACAAAAGCAGTGACAGGGAGAGAAGTTTTGCTGTTTGCATGTGTGTACCTGCCAGACCTCAGCTGTCATTCACAAGGTTGCTTTGTGGTGAGTGGAGACTGGGAATGACAAGTTCCTTCAGGGAGAAGCATTCCAGGCAGAAGGGAAACTCTTCTGGAGCAATCCCAGATAATGCTCAGTTACTGTGCCTTGAATCTGCAACAAGGGAGGAAACATGGGGACATAAACAGACCCAGTTTTCCTACCTCCTCCTTGTCCTGTGTCCTGCTGTTCTGGAGAGAGTAAATACAAAAGGAAGAAGAACCACGTTCTTGAAAAATACATTTATTTAAAAAAATCTTGAAAGTACAAGACAGTAGCATGAATACCAGGAATACAAAATAAATAGGAAATTCTAACTTTTTTTAAGTGCCATGACACAGGAGATAGCTGTAACTCATCACTAAGGAAGAAAGGCTTTTGCAGTGGTGAAGGTGTTGTTCTAACACCTAGATTCTGTTCTGAGATTTCTGGCTGAACACTGGGCAGTACCTAACAACTGTGTCTCAGTAAACCCAAGAAATCTGGAGAGACTGCAGGAGCCCTGTGTGGGTAAAGTCCCTGCTGGCAAAGGGCTCAAAGAACAGCAATTGGTTTGGGTAAGTTTTGCTTATCAGATGCTTCCAGTGTTGGAAGGAGCTTATGAGGAATTTTAAGGTAATTATCAGCCATCCACTGGAGTGGTCTTGATCCTTCTCACATCTTGCTGCACTTCTGGTTTGGATGCACTTGGTTTTCTGCCCTGCTTTGCTATTTATCCATCCTTGGACTTCACCCCTACAATGTGGGTTGATTTTTTAAAGTTTTTTTTTCCCCTTGTTGGCATAGGTATGCTTGGTATCATTCTAAATAATTTAGAAAAAGGGTCAGTGCCTGAAAATGGTAATTGCCTATTTTGGGGGGGCTTTTTCATTTAACATATTGCTTAGGTAAATTATCATGTTCAGGTGTTACCTGGGCTATTGTATATAAATATAAATACATACTGTATATATATATATACTGTATGCTGTATATAAATACAGTATGCACTTAAGGAAGGATGCTCACCAGTAAAAATAGAAAATCAGAAACCAAGTGGGTTTAAGCTCAGTTCTCCCCTTGGCCTCAAACCACATGGATGGGAGTTCTTAGCTACCTACAAAGGACACTGAAGAAAACCTGTGTACTCTAAAACAAGCTAAAAACCATTTAACCATCTTTTTAAGTATCCATTTTTGATTAATATGGAATAACTTAGTACTTCATTTTCACAACACAGGCAAAGGCAAAATCTCTAGTCTACTAAGATCATTATTTGGGGGAAAGTTTCCATCCTTCTCCCAAACCATCAGAGGTCATCAGGCTGTCCTCAGCCTTCTCTAATGTTTTAATTTCTTGCTGGTGAGAGAACTCCCCAACCCAGGGCTGGCTTTGGAGTGTGGCTAGCAATTTAACTGGATTTGGTAGCAGCAGCCTCTTTTTTTAGAGGTGACTCTTGCTGCCTGTGGCTTTCCTGAACAGAAATCTCCTGGTCTGATTTTTCACGTTCTGGACTTCTCAGTGAGTGTATTTTGGATCACCTGCCTGACAGGACTGCCAAACATGCAGATTCTGAATATGTATTTATAAATTTATGGCACAAAAAGGTGATAAGTGTCTTCTGACTCTGAAATGGAAGAATTTGTTTTAAAATGAAGCAATGTTTGCCCCTGTGCTCAGCCCTGGTGAGGCCACAGCTTGAGTCCTGTGTCCAGTTCTGGGCCCCTCAGCCCCTCAGGAAGGAGATTGAGGTGCTGGAGTGGGTCCAGAGAAGAGCAAGGAGGCTGTGAAGGGATCCAGCAGAATTCCTGTGAGGAAGGGCTGAGGGAGCTGGGGGTGTTGAGGCTGGAGAAGAGGAGGCTCAGGGGAGACCTCATCACTCTCTCCAACTCCCTGAAAGGAGGTTGGAGCCAGGGGGGGGTTGGGCTCTTTTCCCAGGCAACTCTCAGCAAGACAAGAGGGCAGGGTCTCAAGTTGTGCCAGGGGAGGTTTAGGTTGGAGATGAGAAAGAATTTCTTTCTGGAGAGGGTGATCAGGCATTGGAATGGGCTGCCCAGGGAAGTAGTGGATTCTCCGTGTCTGGAGATCTTTCCAAAGAGCCTGGATGTGGCACTGAGTGCCATGGGCTGGGAACTGCAGCGGGAGTGGATCAAGGGTTGGACTTGATGAGCTCTGAGGTCCCTTCCAACCCAGCCCATTCTAGGATTCTGTGATTCTATGAATGTTGAAGCCACCTGAAGGAGCAGGAGTCCTCTTTTCTTCAGAAGACTCTTGAAATCTGCTACAGAAACAGTTCTTAGCACTGGCAGAGGTAACAAATTTTCTCCTTTGTTCACTGCTAGACAATGAGGAACCCTGACAGTGCAGGCACTGCTGAAGTCGAGCTGCATCACTGAGTGTGATACAAAGAAAATAAATCCCATCTAAAACAAAGATATTCTGGTCTGAAATGCTCTTCTGGCAGAGCTGTCTTCTTCCTACCACCCACGCTGCTGAGTCTGTAAGATCAGATGTGACAGAATTAATGGTCTCTTGTTTTTTGCAGTCTGGAGACAGTAAAGGAAAACAGGAAGGTGAGGATAGAAGAATTGAGGCATATTCTAAAGAACACAGTAAAAGAAATGACCTCTGCAGGTGGATAAACTGAGGGGACAGCATCTACTCCCTAATTAGTATAATACCTGAGCTGAAAGACATTCCACTGTCTAAATTTCCCTCCCTGATACTTTCTGCCCTGTGTACTTGCTGTGGTAAGACTCAAAGATGGCAAAAGGGGAAGAAGGAGCCAGGCAGCCCCCCCCCTCCTTGTTTTGCCAGGGTTTACTTTTCACCTCTTACTGAATGGGAGAACTCTTGAGTCCTCTGAGGACAGTGGAGCTGTATGTGGGTTGTCTGTGTTCCCAGTTACATGGTTACAGCATCACTCCAGCTCTGCTGAAAACCAGTTCGTTCCTCCAAGCAGCTTGAACTAGCCTCAGCCTTTCTCACCTTTTCTGGGCTGCTGAGGCCTGGAATGGAGGGCAGCACCAATCTGAAATGAGGTGACAGTAAAATTTAAAAAAAAAAGATTCAAAATTGGGGATTTAAATCCTCTCCCAGATCATCTGCAGTTGTCAGAGATGGGGAAGCAGAGGACTGAAGGAAAAAGGTTCAGCAGCAAGGGACCTGTAGAAGAGGGAGAGAGTATGTGAAGAACCAAAGACATGGAAAGAGCAAAGTGCAGTTTAACTTGAGTGCAGAACAAGAACAGCACAAACAGAGGGTGGAAAGTCAGGCAAGGTTCTGAAGAGTTAAGAGGAGCTTAAAACAAACCTGGAGAGGCAAAATGAAGCCAACAGACAGCAACCCTAAGCAGAAGAGCAAACAAACCTCATTCAACTGTGTTAACTCTCTAGGAATCTTTAGCACTGAAAAGTCTCACAAACACTACAAATGCTTCATCACCACGCTAATAGCACTACTAAAACACACGTTAATTAGTAAAAGCAGAGTTTTAATAATGGCTTCTCTTCCCTCTAGTGCTCAGCACAGAGGACTTGGCTATCAAAAGAGCCAAATGAGGCCAAAAGGGCCTCTGTTCTCTAGAGGTAGCACCCTTGGAAAAACAAGGCACCCTGGTGGGATGAGCTGCTGCCAGAACTCTCTTTGGAAATAAGCAACATTTACTTCCCTAGTTAAAGTACCAACAGCATCTGAATCCTCTTCACCTGAACAGCACCTATGGTTTCCATCCGTTGCTTCAATCAGGTAACATCAGTGATGCAGTAAACGGTTTTGTGTTTGTTTTTTTTTTTCCAAAATCCCTTTTTGTCCACCAGCAGGCAGAAGAAATCCCCAAGCCTGAGTTTGCAGTCTGCACCTTTCCTTCCCAGGACAAATGCGTTGTTTTCCCTCTCTGTTTTTTTTTTTTTTTTTGTTATTTCCCAAAGCTCAGAGCAACTCTGTAGCATATGGAAAAGGAATTTGTTCATGCATTTCATCTTCCTCCTCCTTATCTCCTTCATGGATGGAATTGGTGGGATCATCTTGCTCAGCTCCTGCCCTTGTCTCAAAGAGCTGCTCCTCCAGGAAGGAGCTCCCGATGCCGTACTCCTCCTCGTGTGCCTTTATTTCTGCAGCTGAGATGTGGGGAGATCCCAGGACAAAGTCTGCAAACCTGCCAGATTTTTAAAGGGAGAAAAGCTATCAGCTGAGGAATGAAAAAAACATTCTGTAAATGCAGGGATGCTGCCAGGAGTGTTGGAAGGACATGCCCACGAGCAGTGGGGAAGTTGCAGCGTGAGCTAGGGAGACCTGAACAACAGGGAGCAAATGGCAATAACCCTGAACAGTTTTATTTTTTTCCTGCCTCATTTTTCTTTTCAGTCTTCAGCCTTTCCTATTTAGGTAACTTTGGCTGCTCTGGAGGCCATCTGCAAGGTCTTGTGACTAAGCAAGATGATCTAACTTCATTTTCACATCTTGTCAGCACTCAAGGGGTAATCCAGAGTAAGCGTTTGTAGACTTGGATAGATGGTACTTTTGCTTCTAAAAATAAATCAGAGCTGCAGCATGCCTGAGAACAAAGGTTGCAAGAATTCAGGTAAGTTGTCACTCCTAATTAAAGGAAAAATAGAGAGAACTTCACCTTCCTACACTGCTGTGCTATCACCTTGCTTCTGGTGCTGCATGCACACACTGGGCGAGCAGAGCTTAAGTCTTGGCAAAGAATTCCTGCTTCTGGTGAACTTGGAGCTGCAGACTGGGAATTCTGGAACTCCTTCAAGTAAATTCCAAAGTGAAGGAACAAAGCATGAACTCAGCACTCTCCTCAGCTTTCAAGTGGCCACAAACCTGGCTTTCAGTGGACAAATATGTTGGAAGAGCTGGAGGTTTCTGGCAAGCGTGTGGAAACAGACGGCAGTTCTGACACCTGGGTAAGTGTCGACAGCATCACAGAAATGTAAGAAAAAGGAAATGCAGCCACATTCTGCAGTTCTGGTAAGCTGATCAATAATTTACATTTGACACTTAACGTTTCTGTGAGGTGAATGTCGTCACCTTGCTCTTAGAAGCACTTTTTAGTTTAAATGGGGAACAGAGTTGGGCTGGCTGCCTTTTACAGGTTTGCCTTGTGTGGAACTATCTGCCCTCTAATCATAGAATCATGGAATGGGTTGGGTTGGAAGGGACCTCAGAGATCATCAAGTCCAACCCTTGATCCACTCCCACTGCAGTTCCCAGCCCATGGCACTCAGTGCCACATCCAGGCTCTTTGGAAAGATCTCCAGACACAGAGAATCCACTACTTCCCTGGGCAGCCCATTCCAATGGCTGATCACCCTCTCCAGAAAGAAATTCTTTCTCATCTCCAACCTAAACCTCCCCTGGCACAACTTGAGACCCTTTGTGCCCTCTTGTCTTGCTGAGAGTTGCCTGGGAAAAGAGCCCAACCCCCCCCTGGCTCCAACCTCCTTTCAGGGAGTTGCAGAGAGTGATGAGGTCTCCCCTGAGCCTCCTCTTCTCCAGCCTCAACACCCCCAGCTCCCTCAGCCCTTCCTTCCTCACAGGAATTCTGCTGGATCCCTTCACAGCCTCCTTGCTCTTCTCTGGACCTGCTCCAGCACCTCAATCTCCTTCCTGAGCTGAGGGGCTTAATGGAAGCTTGGAGGGGAACCTAACTTCACGTCAGAGTTCTGTTGCTTCTTTTTATTTCTGTGGTTTTCTAGTAAATAATTTATAAGAACTCAGTGGTATCTAGAAAATGCAACTGTCTCATTTGTTTTGTGCATTTGGCAGTAATTTGGCAACACTGCTGGGAGTTTTCACTTTTTGTATCTTTCAATCATGCTACAGAATGCAAGTATCTTAGAAAAAAAAGATTAAAAATTCAGGTTAGCAGTAGACCTCTAACACATGGCAGAGGGGCTGTCTGCATGCTCATCCAAGGAGGATGAAGGTTCCTGAAACTAGTTTTAACTTTTTATTGATTAAATTTGAGCTGACTGGGGCTCCTTGGAAATTGTGATACTTGGTTCTGAGGCAAGGGCCAAGTCTTTGTTGCTGGGTATTATGAAAAACTCTGCTCCTGATACCTTGAAGTTTCAGTTTTGATGGAAACAGACTGCTATTATGAATAATTTTATATTCTGCAATATTTTCTGGCTGCATTTATCTGACCCTTCCCTTCCTAACCCATATGTGTCTTAAGTTTGTCTCTTAATCTAAATCTGGAATAGCTCTTTTATCTGTTATACTTCCCAGGTGCAGCCATTGACTTTTCTTCCTATATATTCTTAGTCTTAGCTAATGATTGATTCCAAGTAACAAGATTTCTGGAGAGCTTAATACTGGTTTAATACATTTATATCATTATTTATCTCATTATTTATGTCATTTGTCATTTATATTTATTGCCAGGAAGCTGAAGAGGAGCCAGCAGTGTGCCCAGGTAGCCAAGAAGGCCAATGGCATCCTGGGCTGGCTCAGGAACAGCGTGGCCAGCAGGTCCAGGGAAGGGATTCTGCCCCTGTGCTCAGCTCTGGGGAGGCCACAGCTTGAGTCCTGTGTCCAGTTCTGGGCCCCTCAGCTCAGGAAGGAGATTGAGGTGCTGGAGCAGGTCCAGAGAAGAGCAAGGAGGCTGTGAAGGGATCCAGCAGAATTCCTGTGAGGAAGGGCTGAGGGAGCTGGGGGTGTTGAGGCTGGAGAAGAGGAGGCTCAGGGGAGACCTCATCACTCTCTCCAACTCCCTGAAAGGAGGTTGGAGCCAGGGGGGGGTTGGGCTCTTTTCCCAGGCAACTCTCAGCAAGACAAGAGGGCACAAAGGGTCTCAAGTTGTGCCAGGGGAGGTTTAGGTTGGAGATGAGAAAGAATTTCTTTCTGGAGAGGGTGATCAGGCATTGGAATGGGCTGCCCAGGGAAGTAGTGGATTCTCCGTGTCTGGAGATCTTTCCAGAGAGCCTGGATGTGGCACTGAGTGCCATGGGCTGGGAACCACGGGGGGAGTGGATCAAGGGTTGGACTTGATGATCTCTGAGGTCCCTTCCAACCCAGCCCATTCCATGATTCTGTGATCTTCAGAGTGCCCCAGTTTTATGCAATTGACCAAGTGCACTGCTCTAAAACCAGGAGGGATGGGCATTTCCCTGGTTAGATGGCCACCTGAGTCACTGTGTAGGAGGCTGCAGAGGCACTGCAGGAAGCCTGCAGGCTTTAGGGAAAGCTGCCATTACCATCTGTGCAGCTGTGAACATCTGCAAACTCTCAAGAGTAATTTGTGGTTGGAGAAGAGCAAGAGAAATGCACCAGGAACAGAGCCTGAAGTAGCTTTGGGCTCTGCAACAGTGCCTGTACAATGTGTCTCCTGTTCTAGAGGAGCCAGGTTTTCCTACCTGTGTGGGGACTGGAGCCTGGAGACAGCTAACCATGATGGGAAGTCAGGGTTCCTGCAGGCTGCACGTAACTCCTCCAGAGCTCTGGCAGTTTCTGCTTCCCCTTGTTCTCCATACTCCTCTTCAGTAAGGCATTTAAACACCATCTTCTGGGACCTGAAGTGGTTCTTCAGTTTTCTAGAATGAAATGAAACCAGTCTTTTTACAAGTCGTGATTACTGTCATGCTTCTTCTCTACTTCCTGCTATTGGCACACATTAACCATTTCTAAGGGGACAAGCTACATTCTTGCATTAAAATTTTAGGACAAGGTGTCTGATGTTTCTGTTTGCCCTAGGTCTTAGCTGAAGCTGTAGAATTCACCAGGATGGTACCTAAGGAGCTTCAAATGAGCTTTGGCTCATGTCCTCTCTGTGTGTGCATGGGCTAAGAGCTCAGGGAATTAAATCAATGGCTGCTTTGCTCAGCCATGTTTAGGTGCAATATGCAAAATGTGTCTGTGCAGAGACACAGCCTGAATCAAAACCCAGTCTGCATGTGTAACTTTGCAGACAAGCAGTGCTCTAAGCCTGTGATGAGTTGTTCATGTTGTTTACTAGATCACTTCCCTTAAATCTTGCTTTAAATTACAAAACTGAGTAGTCTTGAGGCCAAAATGTTTACAATCTGATGTTTTTTTAGCTGCTGCACAGCAATGTATAATATAATTAGCTATCAATTAGAAAGTGTGCCATGTTCTGTTCCCTTCTGTCAACTGCTTTTGATTTAAATGTTGTGATGAGTTAAGATAAGCAAGGGCTGGATGCCCATACAACTTTCAGCACTGTATAAAAACACCTGCTCCAACCAGCAGCATTCACCCTCCTCCTTATTTCCCTGGAAAGCAAGAATGAACTGCAGCTCTTATTCAGAGGTCAAACGGTAAAGGCCTTTCTGGCTCAGTGGGATCTGCACTGATCTTAACAACAAGTAAAGGAAGATTCTTAGTTATTCTGATACATCTGATGCACTGAGCTGTGTATCAGGGCCTCACAGTTTGGTGCTATTGCTTAGTGCTCTGAAAGCAGAAAAAAAACCCCTCATATTCTCCCAAGAGAAATCTGTAGAGCTGTATTAAAGTGCTTTTTTTGGTTCATGAACAGAACATAAAGAAGTCCTCATGGAGAACAAACTACAGGGTTTGAGGGTAAAACAGCTATGTTCTGACTTCTGTGAATTTGTAGCCAAATCCTCCTGATTGCAGAGTGAACCTGCTTACATCAGTTAAGTGCTGATCCTAGAATGTTGCTTCTGAAACAGTGCTTCTCAGCTGCAGGAAAAAAAATCTTCCAGGTGATAAATTCTACCTAGAAACAGCTACAACCCAGTCCAAACCTTTAAAAAGATCAGAAGGGCAAAGCAGTAATGTTCTTAAAAGCTAAACTTGTGTAAAAGGCTAAAAAAAATGAAATTATTTGCTTTTTATTCTTTATTCTTTTGCTTGTGCCAGTTCTAGCCTTTGCCTCTTCCTGGTTCTCTGCAGTTCATCAGAAGTCCACAGCTACAGAACAGCCTGCACTAAAGTTTCTTATTTGGATGCCACCATTAAAGGTAAAAAACAGATGTAAATTGGAAGGACTTCTTAAAATCTTCATTTGGGTGCTGTATTTGTGATAAAACATGCTACAAATTGAGGGACTGGCAAACACAGTCCCATATTGCTAATAAAAGTGCTTAGCAAACTAAGCTCTATATACTGCAAGCAGTTCCCATTCTGAATATAAATGGGATATATCTAAATGTATTCCAGTCCTACAATATAATATTCCTCTGGGAATCCAGGGGGAAGTCTCCACAGTGGTAGCAGATTGTTTCCATGAATTAAAGACAGAGATGTACATCTAGGGTCTGCACAACCCTGGAAAACTAAAATTAATGTAAACCATTCTTTTTGTGGGTTTGAAGGCTCTCAACTCAACACTATCTAACCTGCAAGGACTGCCACTTTTTAACATCTGCTTCCTAGTACTGTTTTGTCCCTAAGATTCAGTAAAAGTTACCTGCAGATTCTCTCACTACCCAGGAAACCCAGGCAGTGTTGATGCAGTCAGATCATTAAACCAGAAATGTTTTCACATGCTGCACACCCACAAGGTGCTACATTAAGTTTCCTTTCTCCACTCTCCATAGAACTAAATTCATGCTTAAAACTGTGAAATAATTAAATTCCTGTGTCTTGGGGATTTAAACCTTCTCTACAAGAGTTTTACCTCTGATTAAAAATATAAAACCAGCATTAGAAATTCATCAATCAGCACTGAGGGGTTGTTTGTTTTGTTTTTTTTTTTCCCATAATCAGCCTCCCAATATTTCCTGGTGATCCCAGGGACTTGGATGTTCACAACTGCCATACAAACCTGCCCAGGTGACAAGCAGCACCCAGGGGGTACCAGAGGCCTTTGGAACCAAGGCAGAGAGCTATGACTGCATATGCCACTTGAGGTATGGTGACACCACAATAAATCAAGACAAAGGCTGTTAATTGCAGTGTCCAGGTGAACAAGGTTATGCTCAGGTCTGTGGTAAGTGGGCCATGCTGGTAGCAAGTGGCAAAGCTGGTTGTTCCAACAGCCAGAAAATATCCTGCAGAAACACAAAAGGAGGACATGGAGGACACTTGCAGCCCAGAAAGCCAACCTTATCCTGGGCTGCTTCAAGAGAAATGTGGCCAGGAGTTCAAGGGAGGGGATGTCCCCCTCTGCTCTGCTCTGATGAGACCCCACCTGGAGAACTGTGTCCAGTTCTGGAGCCCCTATTACAAGAAAGACATGGATGTGCTGGAGTGTGTCCAGAGAAGGGCCAGGAGGATGCTCAGAGGGCTGGAGCAGCTCTGCTGTGAGGACAGACTGAGAGAGTTGGGGTTGTTCAGTCTGGAGAGGAGAAGGCTCTGAGGAGACCTTGTTGTGGCCTTCCAGTGTCTGCAGGGGCTACAAGGAAGCTGGGGAGGGACTTTTTAGGATGGCAGGAAGTGAGAGGAGCAGGGGGAATGGATTCAAACCAGAGGAGGGGAGATTTAGGTTGGAAGTTAAGAAGTTCCTCACCATGAGGGTGGTGAGACGCTGGCACAGGTTGCTCAGAGAGGGGGTGGAAGCCCCATCCATCCCTGGAAGTTTTTAAGGCCAGGCTGGAGAGGGCTCTGAGCAACCTGAGCTGGGGGGAGGTTCTGATCCATGGCAGGGGGCTTGGAACTGGATGAGCTTTAAGGTCCCTTCCAACCCTGAAAATGCTATGATTCTCTGAAACAGATGCACATCATCCCTGTAAACTGCCTCAGTTTGGTTCACAGTGTTCAACAGCTGCAAAGTACAGCAGCCTTGGGAATACTGCATTGTCTATGGCTTAGGAGAAAAAGCACTCCATAAATGAGTCACTTGATTTGGCTTGTTTTTTAGGCAGTTATTCACCTAACCACTAATTAAAACCAAAATCTGCAGTACATTTCTTGATAATTTTCTTACCCAATAAGTAGTATCTGTGCTCAGACCACAACCACTGCATGTTCTCTTTGAAGCAGTAAATAAAATAGAGAGAGGACATCCAGCAGCCACTCATTAAGATCCAGAAGGTACTGTGCTGGAAATTAAAAATAAATAAATAAATTTTAAAACAAAACAAAACTTAAAAAATAAAATAATCCGAGTCAGAATCAGCACCACTGTGTGCAAGGGAACTCACAGGCAAAACCAGGTGTGAGATCTGGTAGAGTTAAAGGGTTTAGGATCTGTGTAAGGATCTTCAGCTAAACCATGTCAGTTCTAAGGGGTAGCAACTGCATCTCTGTGTTTGTGCACCATGTCCCAGTGTCATGGTGTGAGCCTGCTGCAGTGTATTTCCAATGAACACACCTCAGCAGTACTGTGGGAATGCACAGACTTTGTAAAACTGAAGGAAAAATTCACATCTGCTTTGCAATGAGTTGTGTTTGGTGAATGGGGGAGAATCTGTCCCAGCTGCCACTAAAACTATATTCTGATATAGGTTGATTCATAAATTCAAAAGCAAGCTTAGCTCCAGTCCAATAAAAATAATCTATGCTTCAGAATAGCCTCTTGTTGTACATCAGCAACCTCCTGTTTACTTCAAACTTAGGAGCAAGCTAATTAGAACTTTTCTCTGACCCAACTGTACTTGACACAAGGAATCCTGCAGTCATTTCAGTGGAGTTGCTCGGCCACAAAACCAGAGATTCACTTCCTATACTGTGATTGATTATACTATGATTAACTTCCTGTGATGATGATTTTGTTTTATAAATGCAGATTTACCCTTGGAATAAATCTTTTACATGTCAACAGGACAAAGACTAGCAGAGCAAGAACCCCCAGCATTACTCCAGAAAGGTAAAAGAACTTGGTACTCCTGCAAGAGAACAACAGAGAACATGGTGAGAAGTATAATTTGTAACTGGTTAAGATGCCAGTATTTATAAAAACAGCAGTGGTCTTCAATAAGGAATTAACAAAGCTGTAAGTTAGAATCAGTGGTTAACAGGCCCTGTTTAGGTATTAAATCCATGTATGGAAAAATTCCTAACAGATACTCAAGGTCACCAAAGTTGTTAAAGGTTAGGAGATTACACTGGTTTTTTTTTAAAGCTCCCACTTTTTCTGATTTCATTGGGCCTTCTAGTTTCTAGTAATCTTATTTTCTTCTATGTACTGATACAGTTCTGTACTGTTCAAAAAAAAACCCACAAACACACAAGGTGGGTTGTTGGTTTTTTTTTTTCAGCAGCTTAAGCATTTATTAATTCTGGCTTTTAAATGCAGAGTTAACTCTATAAAACCTGTGGCTGCTCTGCTTGTTCCAGAGGTGCCTCCTGAAAAGTAATTTGTGACTCACTTTGAAGTCACAGGATGCACTTTTTGCTCCAACTGTCCTACCTTACATGCTATGCAAAATATGCATTAAAAAAATTATGGACAAAGGTTGGCATCAAGGTGGAGATGAGGCCCCAGATGACCTCATCTTAAGTGTTTCCTGCTGCAGAAAGGTATCATTTATATATTTAAATATATATATATTTTAAGTGTATATATTTAAATAATGCATGCAGCATTATTTATTATTCAGCAAATCTCTCTGGGAGAGAGAATTTCCTCTGAATCCCCTCTCCTGCTTGCTGAGGATTTTCTTGGAGTTAGCCAGTGCTGGAGGCTTGGATACAAGATCCCTAACTCAGCTAAGTGACTCAGGAAGAGTCAATCTGTCCAAACACAAACAGTATGAAAAAGTTTTAATTATGTGTTTTGCTATTTCACTTTCCCAAAAAAAAGCCTCTTCAGCTTAGAAAACAGACCAAAAATGCACAGGGTTTGGGAAAAAAGGTCAAGAACCAGCAGCTAGTACTCACCTGCTCAGGCTGTTTGCAAAATGGAACAGAAAAATTCCAGCTACAAACAAAAACAAGAGCTTTCCATCTAGCACTAAAAAAAGGGGGAGAAAAATAGAAATGGACTTTTAATTCAATCTGACATGTTGAATATATAAAAAATATCAGCAGAAAAGTCCCAGGCTTCTTACAGAAGAGTTGGTCCCTTCGGTACCACTGGCAAAGCTCTCTGGAAGCTTTTTTACTCACTTTCTTGTTTCACACTCAGGGTGTAGGGTTGGGTTTTGAAGGGCTGTATCTTGAAACAAGTATCATCTCCATATGCTTTGATGCTGATGGAGGTTTCTGTAGTTGTCTCTGGTTTCCAGAAGATTCTAACAGCACATGCAGCAAACTCAAAGACAGTTTCTGCATTACGACAGTTGCTTTTTTCTGGTATGGGCTCAAACCTGAACATGTCTCTGCTGGTAATTTTTACCTAAAGACACACAAGAGAAGACACAGAGAAGGAGCTCACAGTCAGGGTTGCTTTCCTGCACTCTACAGCCTGTCAGCCTCCATGTGAGAATGAATATCAGTACTGAGAGCTTGAGAATAAAAGAACAATTCTGAATTAATGCTGGCTATTAATATGAGGCAAAGTTTGCTTGCTTAGTGATTCAGAGAACTCAACGTGAGCAAAGTTCTATGGAGGGGCCATCCAAAAACTTGATGGGTTTGGTTTTACCCTGACACTTGTCCACACACAGATTTCTAACAAAAACCTGTAATATGTGACTGACAGGTCACAGATGGGCTTTTTTTTTATATCCATACATTTCTCCATTCCTCTACTGAACCGTATGAAGTTGGACTTGATGTTCTTGTAGTTCAGAATACAATGTTCATGTTAGGGACAGAAGAGGAATAAGGGCAATTAAAGTTCTCACAACCAGAAATTTAAATATAAGCTAATTCCCATGGGGTATTTCAGGGTTTCTTGCTAGTTCCCAGCACCCTCTCCTGCCAAACTGGTAAGAGATCTTGTCCATCTTCTGAGATGGAATGATCTTCCTGAAGATTGTGATTCAATGTGAGCTCCTGACCAGGGCCTATGAGACAACAAAGACCCATCTACAAAAAAAGTGATGCAACAGGTAATAGAACAGGCTTCTCCCAGGTCAAAAAGCAATTCCTCGAAATTCAGAAAAATCTGAATTTCCTGGTTTAAAACATTTACTTCAGGAAGGCTCATGTCACAGCTGGAGGGTTTCACCACCTGAGGTCTTCTACCATTCACAGAAACATCTGCAGCATGTTCCTGAGGAAAACAGTCCTGGGAAGAAAGAGGTTTTCCCCTTCCTTTACATATGAGAGTGAATTCCCTCCAACAGTGATGAAGTGAAACTGTTTCCTTCCCTTGGTTAGGGACATGCTTCCCAGGATAAAAAAAAAAAAAAAAAAAAAAAGGAACCATGCAGATATTTTTATAGTGTTTTGAGCTAATCTTTAAATGTCTTTCTTGTAAGCTGACCCTCTTACTCAGAAAAAAAACCCAGAAAAACACTGCTACTGCTGCTTTCATTGGTCACAGTTTAATGCACCTTTGGTTCCCATACTGTGGCCTGGCATGCTGCAGTGAGTGAGTCACAGAACTGCATTTTATCCTCAAAATTTTAAGTTTTTATAAAGGTTTAGGTGGTAAACAAGAGCATTTGTTGCAGAGGTTAACAGTGGTTGGTCTGTCAGGAGAAAAAGTGTGCAACAAAATAATATGCAAGCCTAGGTTCATGTCTGTGTGGCACCACAACATGAGCCTGCCTGATAGTTCTCCTTTTAATGAAGAGAAGCCAAACTTCCCTGCAGCTGACCTGGAGGATCACAGTGCTGCATTTTCATCATGGTCCTACCCCTGTTCAAGGTGCAAGTCACACAGAGATACAGTTCTGATTGTGCTAACTGATCACAGAGTCTGCTGGCAGGAGTTCACATGAGATGTATCCCCTATCTGAATGATCCCCAAAACAGCCTCTTACCTGAAGAGTGGACCAAAGGTACTTCAGGTGAATGGTTCTGTTGTGGACATAGCAGAAACAGTTCTCACCCTGATTCTGGATGACATCCATTTCCTGCAAAAGGATACAGTTTCTACCTGGGGGAGGAGCAGAGAAGTTCATCTTAAGTTTGTTTCAAATGCAAATGTACAATTTTCCTCCATTTCCTTGTTACAGGTGCTTGAGGGAGTCACAAGCAATTTGTAGATAATCAAAAACCATGCTGCAGGGCAGCACGTTCAGTATGATTCAGACAAAAATTCAAATTAAGACTTCAAGTCAAGTCATTTAGGCTCCACAATAAACTGCAAACACTGATGGAAAAATAAAATAATAAAAAAATGAAGGTGGCATTTTAAAAAAAAATGTAATCCATAAAAGCTTAGCTTTGGCATCAGTTGTTTTGATGGTGCTGGAAGGGGGCTTCTGGGCCAAATTCACTGCTGGCACGAGTGGGTGTAACTCCACCAGAGTGGCTGCTTACACCAGTGGTGATGGCAACTGTGGGAGTCTGAGCAGGTAAACAACCTTGCATATTAAAATAGTCATTCAGCACATGACATGGCTGCTGATGGCAGAAAGTGTAAGACAATGTAGACACTGTCAGACACTCAGAACAGCAAAATGAGTATGTGCAAAATAGTCTCAATCTGGACAAGGAGATACTGGTAGCAGGTAAAAACCTGCCCTGTCCCTGTAAGGAAGCTGAACTTAGGCTAAATAATTTTTAACCCATGTAATTAAGCCAATGAAAAATACCAGTCTGGAATACCTAAGTTTATTAAGTCATTCCAGAATTAAAGCATCCACAGATGATCCAGGGAAAGTAAACTGATGTAAACTTAACATCTGAGCATTTTTGTTGTGGAAAGTTAACCACCTGATTAATTTTCATCCATGGCAAACTGAAGAGGAGGGAGCACAACCCTTGCCTGTACCTCTTGACAGGCATTTCTATAAAAGTCATCAGGTGAAGTTGTGAAAGGATTAATTTGTCTCTGAGCAGAGCAGGTGAAGCTGGGCACGACCCGGGGCTAAAACAGAGATAATCCAGTGATAGGAAATGGCAACGTGTCATGAGGACCAAAACACAGCCCAGCAGCCACACCTCCCCTCCAAGGTGTTCCAGGATATTCAGGCACTAAATGATGGATCCCCATGAATGTCCTCCATACCTAACATTAGCAAGTAGTTTGTTTTTTTGGTTTTTTTTTTTTTTCCAAAGGCACTTTCAAGGCACTTTCTCTAGAAAAATACGTGTGCTTCAATCATAACATCAGCTCCAGAGTCCAAAACACATTCCAAAAGGAAAGATGCTTCCGAATGTGTGAGATGGAGGAAGATTTTACCTACTGTGAGGACACACAGAGTGCCAGCTCCCGAGTTTTGAGCCTATGAGCAGTGGACAGCATAAAAGAATCGCTCAGGCTGGAAAAAGTCTTAAAAGATCATCAAATCCAACCTCATCCTAACCCTAATTCTGACGACCCGGCACCTGCTGCAGGATCTAGAGGACGCCCGGGCCTGGGGAACACCAAGGCAAGGAGTGTGTGTGGGGGGGGGGGGTGGAGTTTAGTGAGTTAAGATCGTTCCTAAGAATACCCTTTAGGGTTATTTTCTGCCTTCATCGACAGAAGATCCGTTCTGCACCCAATTTTCCCGAACCAACCTCCCGAAGCATCCGGGAGGGCGCGGCACAGGCTCCGGTCCGCCTTCCCCCTCCAATGGTTCCCGCAGGTTTTCCCAGTGCCCGCTCCCCCCCCGCCCCGAGGTACCCCCCACATTATTCCTGTGGGAACTGGACTCAGGTGGGATCGATCAGCAGGAGATAAAACCCAAGGGTCAGACCCCCTCTCAGGCTCGGCCGCGGCGGGGGAGGATGCGGCGGCCTCGGCCCTTCCGCCCGGGCAGCGCCATTTTGGGCAGCACGGAGGTCGCGCTGTCCCGGGGGCGATGGAGGCTGAGGGGAGACCGGAGGGAGGACAGCGTGGTGACCCCCGCTCCCTGCTCGCAAGGGAGAGAACACCCCCGATACCATCCTGCGAGCACCGGGGCAGGGGAAAGAGACCCCCGCCCGTCCTGCCCCGCGCAGCTCCCCGGGAACCGGGATGGGGATGGGGAGGAGGGGTATCCCGGTACCTGCTGCCAGCGCCTGCCCGCTGCCCCCGTCCACCCCGCATAGCGCCAGGAGGAGCAGCCCCAGCCCGGTTCCCAGCCCTGTTCGGGCCCCGGGGCGCTGCCAGCACCGGGACGGCCCCTCCGGACTCATGTGGCGGCCGCCGGGTTCGGCCTCGCCCCTGACGGCCGCGGGGAAGGCGGGGAAGAAGGGGAGGTGCGGCCCAGCGATCCCCGCCGCTCGCTTCCTGACCCCGCGGCGGGATGGGTAGGGCGGACATGGGAAGGGGGGGATTCACCCCGGTTTATCCCCGTGGATTTGCGGGGAGCAGGCGAGAGCCCCGAAAAGGGAGAGATCCGGGTCCTGGGCGCGGCGGAGGGTGGGATGCACCGCGAAGGGTGTGTGACAGCCCATGCCGTGTGTTCCTCCGGCTGGTTGGGTTCCAGGGTTTCCCTGGAAGCTCAAGAGTGTGCGCTTGGAAAGGAAAAATGGGAAAAAGAGAAAGGAAAAATGATGGGAAAGGTCAGGCGGGGCGTGCCCATGGATGGTCGGTGCATGGCTGAGCGGGAATCTCGGCTGCCTCTATCAACCCTGGTATAAATGGTGACAGAAACGAAGGAGGCTGTGGGCAGCTTGGGACACTTGACAAGCCGAGGCAGAGCTCCCCTGGGCAGAAGGAGTCCATATTTCCCACCCTGTGCCTGAGACCTCTTCCCCTCCCAGCCCGAGGGAAATCCCGACTCAAGGCCACCATCACCCCGCTGTGGCTGTGTCACCCATCCAACCCCACGGGTTCTTCAGACCATCTGCCCGACCGGAGGAGCTCCCTGAGTCACCCTTCAGTCAGTGCTTGGATGAGAGAGAGGAGCATCCACAGCTTTTTTGGTGTTTCCTCAGCCTCCACAAGAAGGGTCTGGAGCCGGATGCGGCATTCCCCCCTTGGCACCGCAAAGACGCAAGCGGGGTCCAGCCAGGCCCATTCCCTCTTGCTCGCTGTGGTGGTTTTAGGTTGCTTGTCAGTCACTTGTCAAGGGTGGAAGGGCTGGAGCTTTTCCCCTGCTCTCTGAAAATCAATGAACGCCATTTTACCAAGGCATTCTGGCATCACCCATGTCTATTTTTACCCAACTCGGCCTTCCCAACCTCCTTGCTTCGCTGCCACGCGTTCCCTTCGTCGCTCTTAAAACTCCGCCGTTTCTCTGCCTGAAGATGCCTTTTCCTTGGGGTTTTATTTCTGAGCGTTTAGGGCTGGATCCAATTCCCCCCCGGGGGTGTCAGGAGGGGCTTTTTTTCTTTTTTTTTTTTTAACACCTGAAGGGGGCTGCCCACTGCCTTGCACCTTGTCTCAGCGCTTACATCTGCGGGGAGTGGGTGGTGTAGGGCTGAGCCTCTCCTCGCCTCCTACACCCGCTCGGCACTGGCTGGGCTGGCACATAACTGTGGAGTGTTCCTTGCCAGTACTGAGGAAGTGGAGAGCCAGGGCAAAAAATAGTTGGGATTTGAAAGCAACATCTGACAAAGTTTGGTCTTCCAAGGGAAGCAGCCACTGATTTCTGTCTTTTTATTTGCCTTGTGGCGAGCTAGGTATTGCCTGCATAAATGTCTTCCTCCAGCACATGAGGTGGAAAAATAAGTGCTGGGTTTTGTGTTTACCAGCTTCCCCGTAGCAAACCTTTAAAAATATGTTGCCCCTTGGTTGTGTGTCTGAACAGCAAAGGACAACCATAGCCAAGTTGTTAGAGGAATCGCTTCCATGTTTTCAATTTGTCATATTTTTGCTGTTATGTTAACCTTCTTGACACTGTTTTTTTCTGGGAAAGGAGACACTCCACGTTCGGTTCTCGCTCGTATTTTCATTCCTAGAGCTCTTTGCATTTCACTGCTAATTAACTTTCAATAACTGTCATAGGGTTGCAGTCAGTCAGCATGAATCAGACAAAATGTAGCTTTAGGGGACCACACTCTGTCAAAAACTATTAGAAACCTTTGCTTGATTTCTAAGGAGAACGTACTCGCTCAAGCAGGATAGAGCAGCTATTAGCAGGCATTCTACCCCAGTAAGAAGTCCTTAATAACAGAGACTCGGTGCTTTCTTTACAGCCCTCCTTCCAGAGCAGCTCTGATTCATTATGTTGCATTTTCCTTGCTTCCTGATTGTTTGTCTGGCTTCCTAAGTGGTGGTGTTGCTTAGGCCAAAGCTTGAGTTCTGAGTTTAAAGGTGGAATTTTTAACTCTTTGCTCACAAATGGGATTGGAAATGGGGGGAGCAGGGGAAGGTCACTCACAGGTACAGCTCAGCACATGGAAGCTCTGCCCTTCCCAGGTCTTAAGAGCTGGGGGGAGATGAGTGAGAGCAGCTTTGGGGTGGGAGAGCTTAGGGGAAGACCTGTAGCAGGCAGCAGTGCTGGTGGTACTGGGAATGGGTCACATTCCCAAGGTGCAGGGCTCTCCAGTTCCATGCTTTGCACAAATTGACTCAAGTAATTGGGAAGGCAGCAGGTGATCAGTGCAGAACATGTCCTGGCACATCCTTTCCTCTCAGGTTTTTGGAGCTCTGAGTTATGCCACCACTGGTGCTCCCTGAAACACTCCTTAATATCATCCAAAATCCCTTTGTCTAGCTGCTTCGAAGCCAAACGTGATGTCAGATGTCACACCAAACCCTCCTTGTGCCACAAAGACCTCAGCTACTCCCTGATGAGGATTTCTTTGGCCTGGAAATAGGTTACAGCTGTGTGAGGAGGTGGTGGGGATGTCCTCTGCTCCACAAAACCTTACCTGCTATGGCCCTCCTGCAGCATCTGCAAGCCCAAGCTGGGGACAAGGCACCTGGGGTCCCAGCTCCCACCTGCCAGGTGATTGATGCTCATCACCCACTTGCAGCCTCCTGTTTGATTTTTTTAATTAGAGCTAATGGAGGCTTTTAATTTCCATGTGTGCCATTACAATCTCCATGCATGCTCCTGAGGATGCTTCCTCTGCTCTTTTTTTTTTTTTTCCCCCTTCTTTTATCTCCTTTGCCCTCCTTATGTCAGCAACAAGTGTAATGTGTTTTGTGGAGTTACAGAGTTTTATCTTTCTTTGGCCAGCCCTGGGGAGGGGGGGGAGTTAGCTGAAGCCCCAGAATTCTTGCTTTCTTAGAGCTGGCAGGTGGGTGTTGGATTGTGTCATTTGTAGGAGGTGAACGTCAAAGGAAGTGGGATCAAATGCTGGAGGAGGTTTGCAAGCCAGGTACTTAATATTTGGTTTCTTGGAAAAGCAAGGAAAAAAAATGAGCAAAACAGGCAGCTTTTGTGACTTTCATTTTCCCATTTAATCAGGATAACACAATACTATAGGTGCTTAAGCACAGGTTTGGGTTTGGTTTTTGCTTGGTGGTTTGGAGTTTTTTTTTTTGTTGTTGGTTTTTGGCTTTTTTTTTTTCATGGTTTGTTTGATTGTTCTTTTTTTAACTTGGTTTGCTCAGGATGGAGAACTAATGTGTTTCCCTTTAAATAGTTTCACATGTTTTGGTGGATTCTGTGGAATGTTTATTCCAGCAATACAAACAATTCCTGTTCTGTAAGTGCCTTCACAAATAACATGATTTGTTATCAGGTACATTATGTTATCTTTTTATTTGATGTAAAATGGTCTCTTAAAGTTAAAATTAGACAGAAGAGCCATTTGAGACTATCTTGTTCATCTCCAAGTGCTTTTTTTTTCAAGAGTGCATTAGTCTGAATTATTTCACAGGCAAAATACTGAGTTATTTTGGGGGGAGAAAAACTGATCTACAAAGGAAAAGAATAGCTACTTATTTTACAGTAGTTTTATGGTAATTGCTGTTTTATTTTACCTTTGTAGATATTGAGCTAGAGACTGCTCTACTAGGAATATTTCTTTCTCCTAACCTGCTCTAGGTAATAGAGATCTTCTGCAGTGCTTATTCAGGCTAAGCTTAGGAATTAACAACAGAAATTATTTCTTTAGGGGCTACCTGGGGATTAAGCAAAAGGACTGTGTTTTTTCTTTATGCTGTTTTTTTTCCTTAAACCTTTGCCTACATAATCTAAGTGCAGGAAGTTTATTCCAGCTGTCTCTTGAAAAATCTATGTGCCCCAGCATGTTTTCCCATAATCTCACTGCTGTTAGATAAAACCCTCTGAGTAAAACAGCTTTTTTTGTGTTTTGTTTTTTTTTTTTCCTTCTTTTTTGGCTTCCTATTTAGGCAGCTTCCTTGGCATTGGACCCCACACTTGTTTTCCCACTGCTGTCCAAGGGACCTGCAGGTCAGGAGGAAGGAAAGCTCAGGCAGCTGCTGGTGAGGGGTTCCCAGGAGGTGTTGCCTGCAGAGATAACACCCTGGCTTCAGCAAGGTGTTCTGGTGTAATTCATGGATCTGTCATTGACCTGGCTCCTGATTTATGCAACAATAAATAAGTAAGCACACCAGTAAGTGAGGCAGCAGTGGGCCTTAAATATTTATCTGCTTTATTTTTAGCATGCTGATTGCAGCTATTTATGTAGCAGGGATACAAATCTTACTGGATTCCTCCTTTGCCTTGAATCTGCAATGGAGAGGCAATATTTTGTTGATTGTTTGTTTTGTTTTGTTTTTACCACAAGCTCTTATTTATTATGTTAAATTTACTCTTGATTAATCTGTTATAGGCTTCTCTTTTTTTTCAAGGGCCTCTTAATCATGGCTTTTAATAAGGGATCTTGTTACTTATCTGAAGGAGCATGGATGCAGCCTAAGAGCAGCTGTGAGATTGCTCTGCAGTGCTGTGCAGTCATTTATGCCTTACATGGATATATCCATGGGGAAAGGTCCCAAAATTGTAAGGAGGCTCCCCTGCAGAGCAAATTGAAAGAAGCCATTACTCTTTAGTTCAAAAGAAAAACCATGTTTATGGTTGGTTGTTTGCTTAATAATAAAATCAGAGAATAAAATACAGGCTTTTGCTGGATGTAGGATGGGCAGATGGTGGTACTGATTGGAATGAGCCCAGCTCCATGCCAGCGTGGAAGGGAATGGCATTCCTTCTGAAATAAAGGAAGGATAAACTAGGCTGGTGGATGGAGATGCTAGGAAATAGCATGTGGTTGCAGATGGTGGCTCAGAAATCAGCCCTTTTGGCTCTTAGGCTGCTCAATGTTCTGTGGCTCAGCTCCAGAGTTACCAAATCCATTTTTTTTTCTTTTGATTACCAATGGTTTGGGGATCCCAGCCTGGTTTTTGGTTGTCTCAGACGTGTACCCAGGACTTCACCAGCAGCTCAACAGCCCCCACCACAGGCAGGACATCCCTTTTGTCTTCCTGCATCCCTTCCATGGAGAAACAGAGAACTTCCCTGCTGCCATGAACTTAAAAACCTTATTCCATATTTGATTTGAAAAAAACAAATGTTAATAGCCTAGGGAGGGAAGAGGAGTAAGGGATAAAGTCAGCAACCCCTGTGTTTGTGCTGAGAAGTCACAGGAGGTGGTGCAGTTTTGTAAAGGGGCCACAGGAGCAGTAAGTGTGTGTCTGACTGCCTCATGCTTTCAGCTTTACCTTCATATCCACTGTTGTTGCTTGTTACTACACTTTATGGATTGCCTCCAGTTGAATTGTTCTGGGATTTGATGAAGCACTCCAGGAAAAATGAACTGCTAACAGTGTTAAACAAGTGTGAAAAGAATTATTCTCTTTCCAGTGGTTCTTGAAATGAAATTTTCACCCTGATGTCTTCAACCACCTTCATTATTAATCTCTGTCTTGTCAGAGGAGGCTGTTCCTCTCTTTTAGGTGGAGGGATGCTGGTTTGTATCAAGATTGTGGCCACGTTTTCCAATTACTTTGCTGTCACAGTTCTGCCTGAAGCCCATTGCTGGTGTGCCAGTAGGGTGTGCCAGGGAAAATTGAGGACTTTTGCTCAGCCAGGTGCATGTTTTGTAGCCTCCTCTTCTGAACTTGGCCTCTCCACAAGCCAGTGGCAGAGCTAAAGGGGCTCCACATCCAGTCCTTGATGTTGGTGCTCTGAGCATCCTTTGTTAACAGCCACTTGCTTGCTGGAAGCCTTCTTGTGGGGCTTCACGTGTGACACTGCTCCCCAGAAATTTTAAAGAGGGGCAGTCAGGTCCCTCTCAGGTACAGCTGCTCTTCAAACCGTCAAAAGTTTTTTTGGGTACCTTGCCCCATCCTGGTTTCTTTTATCTGTGTGCTCTGGCTCAGCTGGCGCTGGTGGCTCTTAGCTCACCCATACCCAGCACTTCCAAACTACCCAAAACATCTCCTTACTCTCTTGCTGCCTGTTTCCTTTCACTGCTTGCCACTGTACCCCTTCACCCCACACCCAGGTGAAATCCACTGGTGTGGAATTCCTGTTGCCAGCAAAGCCTGCCAGGTTGGCACACATCCCCTCCCTTCCCAGCACGCCTGGCACGTGGGAATTTCTGCTTCTCCTGCTTTCAGAGGTGGCCCTCCTGCATTAGGAAGTTGGTATGAATCTCCAAACGGGCTGCCTTGTGTTTTGTTTTGTTTTCCCCCTCATCAGCTCAGGATTTTTTGACTGCTACACTTCCCTGTCTACAAGCAAACATGGGAGAGATGGAGAAAGTGAGTGATTAAGGAGAGATACACCCGTGGCTATGCTTGATTAATGGGTTTACTTTGTCCATTGCCCACAGGCAGCTTTCCAGTGCCTTTCCCTAAAACAAGGTCACCTGCTCAAAGGGCTGCCTTTTGTAAAATGCTGATAAGCAAGAGGTGCTTGGTGTGTGTGTGTGTGTGTGTGTGTGTGTGTGTGTGTGTGTAAGGAGGAGCCAGGCTGTACAGTCATTTTGCCCTGCTAGTCACAGCCACTCCTGCAGGCACTTGCAAAATACAGGATGTGCCCCAAATAGGTCTTTGCAAGTATTCCCTGCTGGAGTCATTTCAGCCTTTCCCAGCATTCCTGTCAGCTGACAGCAATAGGATCTCTGTGATGGTGAGTGCAGGGGGTGTACAAAGTCTTGATTTCCCCTCTCACACCATCTGGAAAGTGAAGGTAAAGATTCACTGGAGTGCCTCGGGTGAAAGGTTGAAGGAGCCTGGGCTCCTGTCTCTGACAGTGGCCAGAGAAGCTTTGAGAGATTCAAAGAACAAAACAAGCATAAATATTTTTCTCCACTCCATCTTCTTTGCAAAGTGACTGTTTCCAGCTCTGGCATCCATTCTAAAATAAGAAAGAATAACTTCAAGAAATGGGGTGGTGAGGCGAGGAGAGAGGACTTCTCTTCAAAGTACTCGCAGGGTTTAGTGTTCTGATCCGGTGCCAAATGCAACAAAGGCACTTGCCAAATGCCCTTCTGATGAGACTTGTCCTAGGGCTTTACAGCATTTCACATCAGTGCCTCCTTCTGCTGCAGTCAGGGGGTCTTTCTGATGCTGTGCAAAAATCCCTGCTGCTCCTGAGTGCAGAGCATGTCTCCAAAACATGCAGGACCCAGCCAGAGGGCCCTGTCCAACATGAGCAAAAGCATAATTTCTTCTTGGCTAACTGAGACTGGGGAAAGATGAGTGCTGCATGGGTAAACAGCCTGTCCCACACTGCTGTGTCATTTGTCACAGCCACCCCTGGACTGAGACCTCCTCCTGAAAGTCAGGGTAGATGCTCAGCATGTCCCTGTGGCTCCTATGGCCAACTTTGCATGGCATTGCCATTTTCTCATTGTGTGGAGCCACATGCAGTCTGATTACAAATCTGCTAAAGGCTGGGACATCAGTACCCTGCTGCTCTGTCACATGTGGGTCTGGACAGTCCCACCTCAGGATTAGCCCTGCTGAACTATCTGTGGCTTTCCTGCAGAAAATGCACCAGAGATGGAAGCAGAAGAGTGACTCCAGGTTGAAAGCCAAAACTCCTTGTTTCCATGCTATGCCAGGTTTTTTTTTAACTGCACAGTGCTCTTCTAGCCTTTCCCATTGTGTTACACAGATATTAAAGCAAAGGGATATTTTATGTCTGTCCATTTTTATGCCAAATGTTTAAGTGTGTCAGTGAGCTTCTGTCTTGGATGTTCTCTTTGACTCCCATCCCCCCCATTAAAAAAAAAAAACAAAAAACAAAAAACAAACAACCAAACCAAACAACTTTTAAAGCTTTTAATCTCAAAAGCAGCATAGTCTGGAAGCAGCAGCTTTTCTTCTGTGGCATTGAACCTCAAGTCTGAATTCCCAGAACTCTATTTCCAAAGGAAAGCATCCCTGGGCAGGTGCCATTTGCCAGCAGATTTGGACCTTTGGCCCTTCCCACCTCTGATGCACCACAGAACTGGTATGCTGGCAAACACCCTTCCCTGCTTCAAAGGAGTTTCCAGTACCAAACACACCAGGATGCCCTGCCAGCTCTGTCAGCCAAACAGACTGCAGTCTAAGGAGGTCAGAAACAACCTAGACACGCCTGGAAACACACATAAAGCACTGGAGCCTCATCACTGTTGCTCAAGGTGGCCAGCAGCATTCAAAATGATGTGTGAGCCAGACAGGTGTGGCTTCAGCAGCCTGGATGGCCCAGGAAACCCAGCAGGCTAAAATCATACAGCTGAAGCTTGTCCATCTCTTAATTTGTTTGCATCCATGTCTCTCTAGCCCTTGCCAGCATCCCTGGAGGGATTTAAAAGCCATGTAGGTGCCATGTAGGTTTAGTGGTGGACAGGGCAGTGCTGGCTTAATGGTTGGACTCTATGGTCTTAAAGACCTTTTCCCACCTAAAGGATTCTGTGATACTGATGACACTTAAATATTTTTTGATGTGGAGCAATAGTGGTATAGATACTGTGCTGTTATTGATTGAGTAGTATTTATTGTCAGTATTATTTATTTATGTCAGTAGTATTTATTGTCATGGGTGGTCAGTGCAAACCTCACTTGATGTTCTCTGGGCAGTCTCTTGCTCCCTGATGCTGTAACACCCCAGGCTCTTCCCAGTGCAAAGGCAGCATTCCTCCTTTGTTCTCTACTGGCATCTGCAGGAAAGAAAATCTCTCCTTCTAGGGTGAAATAATTCCTTTTCTGTGGCATCTCTGTGCTTTTGGTGTATTTGGAGCAGAGCATCAGACTAGAGCCAGGCCTTCTGCTTAATCAGTTTTAAAAGTGTGGTTATTATCACTCACCACGTTTTTTAACAGCCATGGGGGAAGAGAAACAACACCCTGGCAAACTTGTTATTTCACATTCACGACTTGTGCTTCTACAGCCAGTTCTCTGTAGTGTCACACCTCAAAATCTGGGCTCAGTGGTGGGGTGTGGGGCACGGCAGGTGCCTCTCCAGGACCACATTTGACTTTGGGTCCTTTTTGTTGCTGCCAGTGTCAGGCTCATACCTGCAGTGAGATGATGCTTGTAACAAAGCTGGGCACACCTCATCCTGCTGCCCTCAGTCCTTTCACCACCACTGCTGGAAGAATCCTTGGAGTGTCCTGAAGGAGGCAGCTGGGGCAGAGGGAAGGTGATGGCAAGGCCAGGCAGAGGGAGGGTGAGCTGAGCCTAAGGAGTCTTGCTTTGGCTTCCAGTCCTCTCAAGTGAGGTTTGACTCCACCCTTGTGAACCTCTGGCAGCTCAGAACTGTCATCTCTTGCTTAAATCTGGTATATCCCCTGCCACAGGAGCTGCTTTAACTCCTTTAGTGACTGTAGCACAAATCCTGGCTGTTTAATTAGATTTATCATGGCTATTGGGAGCATAAATGTGTTTACAGATTTGTTGTGAAAGGTTTTTTGTGTGTTTTTCTCGTAGCAAGTCAACTTCCATGTGGTGCAATTATGTTCAAGATGTTCCCTGTAGCCCTGGAGTAGTGTCAGATTATATTGTGTGTGCCTGCTGTTATTCAAAAGGATTTTATCTGAGGCACGATGCACTGTGTTGGAGGGAGAAAGGGAGCTTGTTTTTTGAAGAAAGGCATGCAGAGCTTAAAAACACAAGGAATTCTGTCAAATCCCTTTGCCTTATTACAGAGAGATGCTGATCACTGTCTGCTGAAAAGCAAAACTTTTTTTTTTCCCCATTCCTTTCCTTCCTGCTCCATCCAACCAAGTCCATCCCTCTGCAGCTTTGCTCCTTTTGTGCTGCATCCTGAAAGGTTGGAGCAGACATATCAGAGACAAGAGTCTTGAGGGGTGGTGGGGGTGGGGGTGGAGGTGGTGTGTGAAGAGATGACTTTTCATTTGGTTTGGAAAGTTTCTTAGTTTTTGTTGGTTTGTCTGCCCACAGAGTCTGGCCTAGAAACTTGCAGGGTGTTTGATGCAGTGGTACAGGATCCCCACGTGAAGCCTGCTCACGTTCCCAGCATGGGATGCTGCAGGATGGGAAGGATGGGAACCACCAACAGTGCTGCACTTCACACAAGGGTAAAGCTGCCAGTGCTCTCTCTGTTTCTAATTTTTTTTTTTTATTATTATTATTAGCTGGAGTAACAATACAATGCAATTTAAGTGCCATTTTCTGCCTGATGGCAGTTAAGATATTAAATGTCACATCTGCCTAATGCTTTCATTCTTAACCATGACAAGAGTTTTCCCAGCACTTCTAAAAGAGACATTTCTGATGTTTCATTCCCTGATGAATGACAGTCAGAACCCAAAATTTGTTTTGTAACCTATTATTACTATTATTACTGCTGCTACTACTAATTGTTGTTATTAGCAAGCCTCATAGAGGAGTTACAGGGAACACCAGGAAACACAATTCTCCTTGCCAAGGGAAAGGTCAGGATTTCTGGATGCCCCCATTGCCTGTAGCCTATTGCTGTCTGTGTTGGTTCCAGGTTTGGTTTTTTTTTTTAGAAAAAGGCTCAGTGAAGGACAATTTCCAGGGCTATGTCTCTGCTTTCTCTTTACTCCATCCCCTCCTCACAAAGCCCCTCTGTCCTAGGGGAAGCAGCTGAGCCCTTGGCTGAGGTTGGCAGTGCAGCGAACAATGCAGGCATTTGAAAGCTGGAAAGCCCCAAACTCGTGTTCCTGTGACCAAAGAGATAATGGAAAGATCAAAAAGAAAGAAAGAAAGAAAGAAAGAAAAAAAATGACGCACAGTTTTAAAGAGGGCAAAGTGGGCTGTGGTTTTTCAGGGAGATGGGCTGGGTGCCTGGGATGCACAGGGCATTGCTCTTGCAAACAACTGAATATCTGCCTCAAAAATGCAAAGAGAAGGGCACGAGGAGCTTGCAGCTCTGCTTGGTCTGCCTCTTACCAGTTATCAGATATTACCTGCCTTGATGTCCCAAGTGATAATGAGGTAAGGGAGTGGGAGAAAAGGATACAAGGATTGAAGCTAAGTAGAAAGGGAAATCCATATGGCAAATGCTTACTAAAAATAAGGGTGAGGGATCTCTGGCAATCAGCTCTCTGATGGCCCCATGTGGATTCACACCGTCTGAGAGTCTGGCTCCAGAAACTGAGAGCAGGGCTTGGGGAACAAAGTAACTGCACAGGCAAGCTTTGGGAAATATTTCTTACTGGTTTAGGAATCCCAGATCTGCAGATCTACTCTCCCAATTGAAAATTTGGCCTGGATGAAAAAAAAGAACAAGCCTGAAGCACTGTGCAGGTATGTAAGAATGCACCCAAGAATGTAGAAACACACCTTGGCTGGCTTCATCAGCTAGATATCTGCCAAGCTTTCCAGAGCACTTTGTTAGTTCAGAAAAAAAAAAAAAAAGATGACCATTAAAAGAGCACAAAGGCAACTTTGTGGAAGCACAGTGGCCAGGCTGTTTTACAGAATTCAGGTTTCCAGTCTGGTGAAAAAGGCTGCAGGATGAACCATTTTTACGTGTTTCACAAGACTTGTGAGTCATGCAAAATCCCATCGCGTTTCTCCCTCTGCTTGAAATCACAGAAGTTACGAATGGTAGAAAGAGCTATTAAATCACAGATAAGGAATGCTGCATGATGGGTTGGTAATAATAAATAAATAAAACCCCCTGGTTTTTCTTCTGGTTTATAATTCCCTGGGCATGAATTTGGCAGGTAAGAGTGAGGCATTGCAGCTCACCCTCAAAAAGGAGTGGCATGCAGCTGGATCCCTCGGAGAGTCGCTATTCCTTCTCTTGGTTTCTTCACTGCTCCAGGCAAAGAGAGATTTTAATACCACTCCTTTATCTAGCACAGTTAATTTCCCCACCCTGTACCAGCTCAACTTCTCTGGCTGGTGTGTTGGGGGATGGTGGACCTGAGCTTTCATCTGCTCCCAAGTCTTCGGTGAACTAAAATTGCCCATTTGTGATCCCACAGAACCTGCTCTGCACCCAGATCACCCTGGGAAGGCAGGTAAGAGGTGACAGCAGGTCCTTATCTCTACCTGTGCCGCTGCTTCTGTAGGGTTAGGATACCTGTATCCTCTAGATATTTTTATTGCTAGAATAAAACCTGCCTGGAACTGCTGCTGGGATGGGTAAGGGCTGGGCTGGCCTTTCAGACATTCTTTTTGCCATCTTATGCCACTGTCATTGTTGGAACCCTCCTCTTTTAGGGTTTTTTTTCCCTGAAATGCTATGCTGAGATTTCCCAGATGCTGTGCTCATGTTGGCCAGGAATTTTTAAAGACTGAGGAGAAACTGAAGGCAAGGACTAGCCAGGAAAGGGTCTTACCTGACCATAAACCATAATCCAAGGGAAAGTCTCAATTTCTATTTCAGTCACCATTTTTGGAGCACATGTTGGAAGTCAGAAATGGCTTTTGGCATGAATAAAAGTAAATTCAAACAATAGGAAAAACCTGTGCCAATTTTGCCAGTATTTTGTGGAAAAATGAAGAGGGAAACACTTATTTTTGTTGAAATCTGGACTGAACTGGTTTTTGGCTGAGGAAAAATAATGTAGTTCAGGGTCTTGGCTTGTGGCACAGAGAGGAACAGTTCTGCTTCTCAACAAACCTGAAACGTTCTTCCTATTAAATAGATTTCTGATGACTTCCCCCTGCTACTTTCTCCAGTTTTCCATTTCCACACATTTTTTTTCTTCCCCACAGTCACTTCATCTTCTCTCTAAGCAGTTCCTGCTGGAGAAAAAAAAAAAAAGAAGAAAGAAACTCAAATCACCATAAGTTAGAACTTCACACCATTCTTTTGATGACATCCCTCAGAGCTAGATCATTGCCACCAGCAATGCCACCAGAACCCTGGTCCTCTGTTATGCAGACAGCAGTGCTCACCAAGCATGTCCTCTCCTGGCATCTTGTGGTGGTTGATCCTGATCCTGAGCCACCTTTCTGTGCAGCTTAAGGGGAGATGGTCAGCATCAACCTTTGGGCATTCAGCTTCTTCCTCTTTCCCCACCACTGTGTAGGATCTGTTGCCTGATATTCCCTGGAGCAGTACATGGGAAAGGTCAAGAACAGCCCTGAAGCATCATTCCATGGGCCCTGCCTTCAGGTAAACTGAGATACTAATTTTACTGTGTCCAGTTCTGGGCCCCTCAGCTCAGGAAGGAGATTGAGGTGCTGGAGCAGGTCCAGAGAAGAGCAAGGAGGCTGTGAAGGGATCCAGCAGAATTGCTGTGAGGAAGGGCTGAGGGAGCTGGGGGTGTTGAGGCTGGAGAAGAGGAGGCTCAGGGGAGACCTCATCACTCTCTCCAACTCCCTGAAAGGAGGTTGGAGCCAGGGGGGGGTTGGGCTCTTTTCCCAGGCAACTCTCAGCAAGACAAGAGGGCAGGGTCTCAAGTTGTGCCAGGGGAGGTTTAGGTTGGAGATGAGAAAGAATTTCTTTCTGGAGAGGGTGATCAGGCATTGGAATGGGCTGCCCAGGGAAGTAGTGGATTCTCCGTGTCTGGAGATCTTTCCAAAGAGCCTGGATGTGGCACTGAGTGCCATGGGCTGGGAACTGCAGCGGGAGTGGATCAAGGCTGGACTGGATGAGCTCTGAGGTCCCTTCCAACCCAGCCAGTTCCATGATTCTGTGATTTATTGTAAAATATCTTTGGGGTAGGTTAACTTCCTGAGCCAGGTCTTGGCAATGCTAAAACCAAGTCTCAATATAGAAAAGGATGATAAGATTAAAATTGCTCATTCCCACCAAAAAGTCACCTCTTGTCAAAAGTGTCCAATCACGTCACATCTCTAGCTCCCCATTTTTTGTGGGGTAACACCAGACCTACTTCATCCTGCTCTTGCAGGCAGTGGGTCTAATGAGTGACTGTAATGTCTGTAGTGAGGATGCTGGAAGCAGATATGAAGACATTGATTTTTAACAAAATCAACTCAAGGTAAACACCTAGCACAGAAAATTTTAGCCCAGGTGATTGAAGTTTAGCCAGATCAAAGCATCACAAAACAGAGTTTCATTACAGGAAATGTTAGGTAAGTGGTGAAGCTCTCAGCCCTGCTAGTACTTGCCACCTTAAGATGGATCAGCACCTTAAGAAGATCATATCTTCAGTCTTTGAAAAGCTGGCAGCTAATTTTGAAAACAAAAAGGCCTCTACAGCAATTATTGGAGTCAGCCTCACTGCTATCCACGGATCACTCCAAAGTGATGATGTCTTTCCTGCCTTCTTGCTTGACAATCTCCTTGGAAGAGGTCCTGCCTCTTCCAGTTGTGTTCACTACCTGTACACAACCTTTCTCACTGATGGCAAACCTGCACAGAGGGCAGCACATAGTGGTACATCACAGAAAGAAAAGTTGTGCTCTGTTTGTGTGCCTGTAGCTCTGGGACATCCCAAGCATGGGTCCAGACCCCATTGTGTTGGATCCCATTGACAAGCCAAGGGGAGATTTGGGGGATAGGAGTATGCAGAGTGGATTCAGCTGGCAGAGGTGCTGGAGATCTGTTTGATGAGCAGCTATAGAGTTTAGCAGAAAAAAAATTAAAATCCTCCTTTCCTGAGGAGCATGGCTTGTAAGGATTGTGACTGCCTTATACCTTTGGCCAGATGTTCTACCAGGTGAAGAGGACTCTCTGAAATGCACTGGTTATTGCACACTGGGTTGTCCCCAAGCTGGCTTGTCACCATGGCACTGGCCTGGGAAAGCTGCAGATCAAAAGCTTCAGGGAGCTGTGTGGCTGAAATGTTTCTGCTTTAATCATCCATGGAAAAAAAAAAAAAGGACCTAAACAGAAGATTTAGACCTAAACCTGCCTGCTCTAGGTTCCTCTACAAGTAATTATAGGACCAAGCAACAGCAAGATACTCTCTCAAAGATGAGTAGTAGATGGTTGGGTCTCCTCAGGAAAGCTGCAGCAAAACAGGGCATTCAAAAAAGAACTTTCTGAGGCTATGGAAAATGGGTGAAAAGAAATATCTAATGAGAAGGAGAAAATCCTAATGAAAGGAAGTGTTTTATCTGATGTCAGAAAAGGTTGGCTTGCATTCTGACCCTCTTGTGGTTTTTTGTAGATAGCTTTTAGTGGGCCCTTAAGTTGTTGTCAAAGGTTATTGCTTTTCCAGTGGCATTAGAAAGGCTGAAATGATATTTGCAGTGAGAGTAAGTGACTCTCTTGAGGTTTTAGCACCCACATCTCCAGATTGACTGGAAATGCAGACATTTAGTAAATCTGAAAATCAGTTCCTCTTGGCTCTGCATGCTCCAGAGAAGCCAACAGAAGTTTTGTGAGTAAGGACCAGAGCAGGAACACAATATATAGGACTTATATCTGGAAAAATTAAGGCATTCAGAATGAATGCCAGCTTATAAAGTGGTGGCCTCTATTCTTTTTGTCCAGACCTCCTCATCTCTGGAAATCAAGGAAGCCCTGCTGTTGGTTGCATCAATGGGAACAGCAAGACTTCCCTTTCTGGTATTGGCTTTGGCTGACTGGAGATGTAGTGCTTAACAATTTCTGTAATTTAAAAATCACTTCAAGTTTCTAGTTCCCAAAGTAAAAGAGCTCCATTGAAGGTCTGGAGTAGATTAAAGCTGAAGAGGAGCCAGCAGTGTGCCCAGGTGGCCAAGAAGGCCAATGGCATCCTGGGCTGGCTCAGGAACAGCGTGGCCAGCAGGTCCAGGGAAGGGATTCTGCCCCTGTGCTCAGCCCTGGTGAGGCCACAGCTTGAGTCCTGTGTCCAGTTCTGGGCCCCTCAGCCCCTCAGGAAGGAGATTGAGGTGCTGGAGCAGGTCCAGAGAAGAGCAAGGAGGCTGTGAAGGGATCCAGCAGAATTCCTGTGAGGAAGGGCTGAGGGAGCTGGGGGTGTTGAGGCTGGAGAAGAGGAGGCTCAGGGGAGACCTCATCACTCTCTACAACTCCCTGAAAGGAGGTTGGAGCCAGGGGGGGGTTGGGCTCTTTTCCCAGGCAACTCTCAGCAAGACAAGAGGGCAGGGTCTCAAGTTGTGCCAGGGGAGGTTTAGGTTGGAGATGAGAAAGAATTTCTTTCTGGAGAGGGTGATCAGGCATTGGAATGGGCTGCCCAGGGAAGTAGTGGATTCTCTGTGTCTGGAGATCTTTCCAAAGAGCCTGGATGTGGCACTGAGTGCCATGGGCTGGGAACCACGGGAGGAGTGGATCAAGGGTTGGACTTGATGAGCTCTGAGGTCCCTTCCAACCCCGCCAGTTCTATGATTCTATGAAAGCAATGACTGCTAATCCAAAACTGGTTCTTGAGATGCTTCATGAGTAGAGAGGTGGCTTCAACCACGATGGGGTGAATGACCAGGGAGGACCTGGCAATTAAAACCAATGCAGAGGACCAAAGGTTAATAGAAATGAGGTACATGTCTACTTGTACACCCAGCTGTACAGCTATCTCTCAGTTATACTGAACCATTCCCTGCCTTGCCAGCAGTTCCCAACTCACTGTTTTCCTTCCAGAAAGAAAATCCTTGACAGACTCGAAGTGATGAGTAACATCTCCACTTTCTTCCACTCCAGCTGCTACACAAGTACATAGTGCTGGTCCCCTGTTGGTCCAGCAAATGTGAACATCTTAACCTTTTCTTGTTGTCCCACATCTGCCCTATCACTTCCAGGTCAGTCCCAGTTGTGGTATGGCAAGGTCTTCTCTGCACGGACACTGTGATTGCCTTAAGAAGAAGAAAGAAATGACACTACTGATAAACAGTGGTGTATGTCTAGGGAAAATGTCAGCACTTAAACCTGAGTCTTGCTTTTCCCTCTGAGTAGTCATTGCTGGATCCTCTGCCCTTCCTTACAAGTGGGTTTGAGGAGGTGGTTGTTTTGGCTGGAATTGGAGAGGCACAGGTGGCACCACCAGCTGTAAACTGGAGGAGGCACTTCCTGATTATGACCACTGCCTACACACTGATCATTGCCAAGAGAGGAGCTGGAAGGCACAGAAGCCTTCTCCTTACTTGGAAAAAAGGGCCTGGAGGATAATCATCCCTCCTCTCTCCTGCAGGCTTTCACCTGTAGGCTGCAGGCTTCTTTGCAAGAAATTGGTTTCCCAAAATGCTGGGATGGGAAGAAGTCCATCATGAAGACATGGATAAATGGAGGCATTGAGCATTTCATTAATTAATGCACTTGGGTCCATAAAAAGTCACTGGGAGCTCAGGAGAGGCAAGTGCACAGCGTATTTGAAAGCCAGATATTTTTTTTTAAATTTATTTTTATTTATTTTTTTAGGGGCTTCAGCATGGCTTCAGATGTCTGCTTAAGGGGTTGTTAACTCCTTGATTTCTGTAAGGTCAAGATTTTGCCCTGAGGCTTTTAAGTGTCAGGAGCAAGAGGCTTGTCTGAAGCTGCAGAGTGATGATGGAGACCCCATCTCAATGAAGAGTTTGGGATGTTGCTTTGCAGGGTAGGGGGGCTTAGGGTTAGGGTTTGGAGGCCACTGCCAGCTACCTGCATAGGCTGGACCATCCTGGTCTCAGCTGCAAGCACACACACCACAGTTTGCAGTAATGTATTTTTAGTGCCAAGTAACCATGTTTTGAATTATTGTCTGGTGCTCAAGTCTCCACCTTCACCTAATGGAAGCTTCTCCTGCTGGCCCCGACTTGCCCTGTCTTGGGGAAATCTGAGATGCCTTGCCTCCTCCGTTGCTGAAAGCCCTTTTACTCTGATCATCCCTCATCCCATTGCCACCTCATGGTCTTGGTTTTCACCTGGTGACCTAAAAGTGGGTCCCCTGCCCTGCTGGCAGCAAGGGAGGAGGAGCCAGCAGGAGCTTAACCCACCTCCTCCTGCTCCTCACCCACGCCTGCAAGGGGAGAGCCAGATTAAACGATTAAAGTTACCAACTGAAAAACCCCTTGGGGCTGCTGATGGGATCTGTGCAGCTGGCTGCAGAGCCCAGCTCCAGCTCCTGCTGGTTTCATTCTTGCTGGAGCTGCTGTGGCAATCTGGAGCCACTGATGGGTGGAATGACACGGGGAGGGTCACAAGTCCCCTGATGCTTTCAGGTCCTTCCAGAGTGGTCTCCTAGAAGCCTCATTCTATCAAACCCATCACTAGATATGCCCAGTTTTAGAATGGTTTCTACTGCTTTTTAGTGTATTTCCTCACTTTTTTTTTTTTTTTTCTCCCTCTGTGTTTTCAGTAGGATTGGGCAAAGAATGGCCTGGAAGTCACAGAAGTAAAACAGTGTCCCAACCCACAGTGCCATTGAAGTACCTCTAAGTAGGACACACAATGAAATGAAATGATTTTTATTAGACCTAAGCAGTGAGTCTGAGCCAAGAGGATGATTCCATTTAATATTTAGTGCACTGATCTCTCCGAAGTAGTTTTTCCCCCAATTTTTTTGTTTGTTGCTGTTGTTCTTTAGTTTCAGGATGCTCTTCCCAAGTGCTGAGGTGACACCAGAGTGGAAGGAGCACCCATACCTTGTCACCCATGCAGGGAAACAGGATGGTGGCCAGACAACCAGTTGATAGTTTTGACTGTCATGGGCCCAGTGTGCAGCCTTTCCTCCTCTTTGGCTGTAGAACCACACATCATTTGAGTCTGTGCCTTCAGGGAGGATGGCTGCAGGACCTGTGTTTCCCAAGGGACTGGAATGGGCACAGCTAAAATTCCCCCCAGGCACAGCTCTAAGATGGAACAAGTTTCCAGGTTCCTGCTTGTTTTGAGGAAGAGTAAATGAGAAGTTTCAGCCAAGTCTTGGTTTATGACCTATCTGCTCGCACAGGTCTTCGTGATGAATCTGTATCCTCAAACTGATTCTAATTAGCACTCTGTTTTATTTACATAGGATTAATGTGAATCAGATGACAAGATGAAATTCTTTGATCTTCGGGGTACAAGAGGTGAGATTGTGAGGACTTTAAACAGTTGCTCCTGGCCATAAAATCTGTTCATTTGAAAATCAATAGGAAGACATCACTTGCAGCGTTGATGAGATAATTTCCTCTGCTACTCAGCCCTGACCCTGTTCTCCTGGTTTTCACCCTCCTATCAACTTTAAATATTGGTTTTGTTGGTTTTTTGGGTTGTTTATTGTTTTTTTTTTTCCTGGTCGCTCTTCTCCACCCCACCCTGCATAGCTACTCATGTGTGTGAGAGTACTCTCCTTTTAATTTGATTTCTTTTCCTTTTTGCTTTTGTTTTTCTTTCTTTCTTTGACTTTCTGATTTACAGGCACCTGGTACACACTCTTCCCAAAAAACTCTCTTCCCAGCCATGCATTCATTTGGGTGTTGCAGTTGCCAAAAAACAGACAGCCTGATCCATATTCTGCACTGGATTGGATGGATTTATAGGTGCAGGGTTTTGGAGACTGCAAATCCTTCTGGGGCTTGGTCTCTGACAAGTGCTGTCAAATGTTCAGTGAGTTCTGCCTCTTCCACCAGGGCCTGAATATTTATGACAGTAGATAACAATCCTGGCCTCTGACCCAGCATTTTTTCTTCAGCAGATCTAGAATTGGTTTACTGAGGGGGCAGTCAAATCATTAGCATCCTGATTTCCAGATGGGGGGAAACTGAGGTGCTGGAAGGTGAAATAACTTGTTTGGTGTTGGAAGGGGAGAGCTGGGAGGGGAGTGCAGCCATCTCTGGCCCCAGCTACAAGAACTTGCAGCCTCCTCACAAAATCCGTGTTTGTGGGGTGCATTTTTTTCCTCTTCCCCATCCACAGGGAACAATTTGAGCCTTTTCTTCCTAGGCATTAATAACCAACCCGATGAAATCTGTTCCAACGTGCAATTTCAGCAGTGCTCCAGCATGTGCCATGACCCAGCCAGCAGCTGGGACCTGCTGGAAGGAGGCAGACAAAGGAGAGGGGGAGAGGTGACCCCTACACCCCTGCCCTCTGCTCCTCCTCCACTGGGGACCAACCACGGAGATATTCTGCGTGGGGCTCCTGGGGGAGCTGTACCAGCTGCTGTCTTGGCAGCCTTGGAGCTGCCTCTGGGTCTGACTTGTCTCCTTGAACATAATTGCTCACTGCTGGTCTTTTTTTTGTGTGTGTTTTGTGGGTTTTTTTCCCTTTGAGTCTGTGGCACTCATGTCCTCCTCAGATTCCGTCTCTCAAATCTTGCAGCCTGGAGAGCCCGAGGAAATGGGAGAACTGATCATCTGCAGATTTTTTCTGCATATTATGAAAGTGTCCCTGTGCCATGTGTGACTCCAATCTTTTTTGTGTGTGTCTGTCTGTCTGTATTTCATCAGAGAATCAAGCTGTGCCACAGAGGTCTGTGTGCTGAGCCAGGAAGAAAGGAGCTCCCAGCTCTGTAGAGGTGGCAGCACAACCCCATTGCTTCACCCCATGCTTCATCTCCCCACACTGCTCAGCATGAAAACTGCTAGAAAATCATCAGGATTCTTGCCATCCCACCCTTCCTCTTTGTGCAGGGCAGACATCTTCTGAAAGAGACTTAATGCCCAGTTGTCAGGATATTTGGAGCAGGGTGAGAAAGTGTTTGAATGTTAATGATAGGACAGCACTAAAAGACAAAAAAACCTCACTAAAATTCTGTAAAAACACTTCCCTGGTTTTCACTGTAGGGGTCTTGATTTGTCTCATTGGTGGCTCATTGGATTCATGGATGTCCTGGGAATTTCTTGCAAGAGAAGGGGTTTGTTTGCATTGAGCATCCCTGGTGATCATTTCTTTCCCTGGTCTTGATGTGCACCATTCCTGCCCCCTTTTCCCCTACAAGTGGCTGCATTTCTGCTGCACTGTGTGCATGGTGTGTGAAGCATTTCTGCTAGGAGGACAGGCTGAGAGAATTGGGGTTGTTCAGCCTGGAGAAGGCTCTGGGGAGATCTTGAGAGGCCTTCCAGTACCTGAAAGGGGCTACAGGAAAGCTGGGAAGGGGCTTTTTGTGAGGGCATGGAGTGACAGGACGAGGAGGAATGGCTTTCAACTGAAAGAGGGAAGATTTAGGTTAGATATTAGGAAGAAATTCTTCACTCTGAGGGTTGGTGAGACACTGGCCCAGAGTAGCTGTGGCTGCCCCATCCCTGGAAGTGTTGAAGGCCAGGTTAGATGGGGCTTGGAGCAACCTGGTTTGGTGGGAAGTGTCCCTGTTCCCAGCAGCAGGGTTGGGACTGGATGCCCTTTAAGGACCCTTCCAATCCAAACCATCCTCTGATAGAGCATTCAGGATGAGAAGCCTATACGAGTGTGGTACTAATAATATTTTACAGCTTTAATTACCACGATTGTAGTGCCTAGAGGCGTATGCAAAAACACTTCGAGTGGGAGGAGGGAAGGCAGCGCTGTGAACATTTTTGTGGTTTTGCTGGGCAGCGTGCAATTGAGTTTTCTCATGGGAACCGCAGCGTGCCAGGCAGAGGAGCTTCCTCTACCTCCTCGCCCAGACCAGATCCCACCTCGGAGGCGGGGAGACAACCCCCGGCACTCTCATTTCAACCCAACCCCGCACTGCTTTGCAGCGGGGCTCCCGGTGCGGGGTTCTGCCGGGGGCAGGCATTTTCCCCGGGGCCGCCATCCCTTCCCTACAGCAGCAGCAGCAGCACTTTGGCCCCGGCTGGGATTTTAGAGTTGGGAAACCGCTGATTTTTAGGTGTTGTTGTTTTTTTTTTTTTTTGTTTTTTTTTTTTGTTTTTTTTTTTTTGTTTTTTTTTTTTTTTTTTTTTTTGGCATTGATTTGCCCGCTCCTCGGCCAGGCTGCCCGGTGCCCCCAGTTCGGGGCTTAGGAAACCCGGACGGCCCCTCGTGGTGTCTAAAGGTGCGTTCTGCATCTCTGGGAAACTTTTTAAAACTTTTTTTCTGGGCTCGGGGGTAAATTTTCAGACGTCTTGACGACAGTGGCTCGCCACGAGTGTTGCACAGCCTCTCGTTTGACCCGCTGAAGGAGAAGCTCGGGTGGTCCCCACAGAGCCAGTCTCCCTGATCAGCCCACGGTGTCGTTTGTCCCCTCTCCGCTGGAGAATTGGCGTTTCGCTGCTTAAAAAAAAAAAAAAACCAAAAACCACCGAAAACACTGAAGTAAAACATTCTGATGAATTCCCGGGACCGAGCCTTACTCCTGGCCCCACCGAACCCCCCATGAGGAGCAGAACCCCCATCCTTGTGTCACCCCCATCCTTCCCCCTCATCATAGTATGAGTTTCTATGCAGAACCAGCCACCGGGTGATAGAAGGGGGCTCCTGGTCACCGGTACCACCCTCACGTCCGAACCGAGCAGCTTGGAGGGGCAGGGGGGAGGCAAAGAACTGACTGGTGCTGGCCCGGCCGCGGTGGTTCCGGTACCGAGCACGTTGTTTCCCCAGGGCGGCTGTACCGCAGCTCCGCCCCACTGGGCTGTCACGGAGGCCCCTGCGCCCACCCGGCACGGCCTCCCAGTGCTCCGCCGGGGAGAGGTGACAGGGTTGAGACCCCCGCCGTGATTTGGACACGGGTGGGGGGTTGGGTGGGTGAGGGTGTGCGTGGTGGGTCAAGGGGGAGAGGTATCACCTTCCTCCCCCCCCCCACACACACCCTCCCTCCTCCTCTCCCTTTTCCCCGCGGGTCCCGTGTGGGCGGTGCGCGCTGCCGGTGCCCGCCCCCGCCGGGCCCTGCGTCACGCGGCGGCCACGCGTGGGCGGGCGGCGGAGCGCGGGATCTCCCCACGTGACCGGGCGGGAGGGGGCGGTGTGTGCGTGAGTGTGTGGAGGGGAGGGGAGGGGGGGAAGGAAGGAAAGAGGGGGGGCGGGGGCGCCGTAGGCCGCTCCCCCTCTCCCTCCTTCCCTCCCTCACTCCTTCCTTCCCTCTCTCCCGCCCGCACGGCAGGCGCGGCCGTCGACGAGGCGAGCTGAGAGGGGCGGCGAGGCGGCCTCTCGGTGTGCCCCGTTTCGCCCCCCCCCCCCCCCCCTCCCCCGCCCTTCCCCTCCATCCCCGTCGGCAGCGAGGCGGTGGCGGGGACCGACTCGCCCACCCGCCCCGTCGATGGGAAAGGAGGAGCCTGGGCCGGCGGCGCGCAGGCGGGGGGGGCAGCGGCAGGAACTTCGGTGGGGTTGAGTCTGAGGCGCCGGGACGGCAGAGAAAGGAGCCCCGGGCAGCCCGGCGGCAGCGGCGGCGGCTTACGGCAGGGTAGGTGCGGGGAAGGGTGCTGAGGGGGCAACCCTGGTTCCGAGGGGGGGAACGGCCGGAAAGAGCGCGGGTGGGTCGTGCGTGGGTGATTCCCGGAGAAATCCGGAGCGGGGAGGGGGGGGGGGGTGGAGCGGGGAGAGTGGGCGGAAAGTACGGAGACGTCCCTGCCGTGTCTGCTGCCGCGGAGCGGGGGCGGCGGGGCGGGACGGGACGGGACCGGCGGGGGCGGCTCCCCGGCGGCGGGGGTACGGGGAGGGATACCGGGAAGGGGAGCGGTGCTGTGCTACCGGCCGCACCCCCCTTCCCTCCACGCAGACACTCTGGTGCCGTGCCCCCCGTACAGGGAGGGCTTCACCCCCGACGTCGGCAGGACATGACGGGGAGTCCGGGCCCGGCGGTACCGGCTGGTGCCGACCCAGTACCCGTACCCTGCTGGGTGCACCCCATATCGAGAAGCGGCCCCGGGGGGGCTTCCCGTGGGCGGCCACCACCTCCCGGGGGGTGTCGGGACCCGGCTCGGCGGCTGCGAACTCGGTGTCGGTGCCCATCGGATCGACCCGGGGGGGGTCGTCAGGTGTTTGATCTCTGTTCTTAATCCTTCCGCGGTTTTATTTTGTTTCTTTTTTTCTTTTTTTCTTTTTTTTTTTTTTCGCACGTTTCAAGTTTCTTATTAGTTGGAGGCGAGATACGCATCTGTATTTGAATGTGAAGCTCACTTAATAGGTTGTATTTTGGCACATCTCGGAGCTAGACAAGACTATTTAATTTGCTAAGTCTCGCTTCTGCAGCTACATGTAATTTTCTTCTGCTAAAAAGTCCTTTGGAAACGCTGCAAAAATGTAATGAATATGCAAAGCAGCCAGCTCTCAAATCCAAATCCGGTTTGTCTTCAGAGACTTTTCAAAACGCCCAAAGTGATCAAGATACATTATGAAATAATCACTTTTGCCTAAAATACTGGAATGCGATGTTTGGCACTTTCTCCTCGTGCGTATTCCTGATTTTTAGTGGGTGACAGCTCGAGTCTTAATTCACCTGAAACAAAAATCTCTGGGAACCGGGTGGGGTTGCTCGATTGCTCTTCTGAACGCAGCCTTCAAACACTGAAGTGCTCGCCCCACAGCTCCCGAGTTCTCCCAAGACTTCCCCCACATCCACCACCTGCTTGCTGCAGCCTCACATCTTCCTGCCACCTCGGGGAAATGGGAAGTTTTGGGCAGGGACTGGACAGAATGGGGAGAAATGGGTGTTCTGCCCTGGCTGAAGATGCTGAGCAGGGCTGGTGCCACCAGTGTTGCCTCGGTTGCAGGAATGGGTTGTGATGCCTCCTGGACTGATTGTTCACAAATATTTAGTGGCATCTCTTGTGGTTTGTTTGGTTCTTTTGGTTTGTTGGTCGGTTGGTTTGGTTTGTTGTTTTTGTGTTGCTTTTTTGGTTTTTTTCCTAGGAGTTATGTTTGTGGTCAGAGTTCAGGTGACATCTTTTGGAGAGGAAGGAGGGCATGGCTTGTGAGTGATAGTCTGGGGATGTGTGTGTGAATAAGGCAATGTGGGAAACAAGAAGGCCTGGCTGGGGGTTGCAAAGGCTGAGTGAAAAATCTAACTTGGGATTTCCTGGTTTGTCCCTGGCTGTGTAACAGTATGGAACCTTGCATGTGTTTGAAACAGTTTTGTCTGCTGGTATGAACTTCCCAGCTTCTTTGTTTGTTCTAGATGTGGCAGATGCAAAAGCTGCTCTTCCCTGTGTGTTCCCACACTTCTTACTGGTATGGATGATGAGCAGAGAAGGGGGAGAAGCAGCAGCTCAGCAGCCACCACCACGCTCATTTATTTATTCCTACAGCCCTTCCCATGCCAGCTTCACATTCCCACCTTTTTCCATTGAAAGGTTTGCAGTTGGCCATATCTTAGAAGATCTACTTGCTTGCTCCTAAGGCAGCAGATGATTCCAGATAGCTTAGAATCATAGAATCATAGAATTGGCTGGGTTGGAAGGGACCTCAGAGCTCATCAAGTCCAACCCTTGATCCACTCCCCCCGTGGTTCCCAGCCCATGGCACTCAGTGCCACATCCAGGCTCTTTGGAAAGATCTCCAGACACGGAGAATCCACTACTTCCCTGGGCAGCCCATTCCAATGCCTGATCACCCTCTTTGCCCCAGGACTTTACCAGGCTGTTACTTTGGGTTTATTTGGGATCACAGATGAGAAAGCCTAAGACTTAGGGAGCAGGCTGTAGAAGAGGGGCAATGTGCACGGTGTCCTGGGCTCTTACCAGTGTGTCCTCCCTTGGTGAGGAGCACACATCAATCATCTCCTTGGCTGGGACCTCACCCCGTGTCTTCTTGTTGTGTAACCTCTTCTCATGCTCACCCTTTGCCCCAAAAGCACAGTTCCTGCTGCACCAAGAAATGAGAACAGTGGTGGAAAGCAGTACTTCAGGGCTCTGAAATGCAATTTGAAGGTCACCTGAAAGACATTGTGGCACTGAGACTTCAGTAGGTGTGCTAGGACTTTGTGATAAGCAGGGCCAGGCTTCTGATACCAGGACCTCTGTGCTGCTTTCCTCTCTCGTTTGCTGCTTCTCCTCCTCCTAAGCTTTGTCTTACTCCTCCAGGCTGACTGGATTACCTGCTTTCCAGGCTTTTTGTAGGCTATGAGCTGAGCCGAACCAGTGGAACCGACTGGTGATGTCTGGAAGAGCAGCATGGCATGGGGAGGCTGTCTTGGAAAGGGGAGGGTTGGAGCCTTCCTCTTGTAAAAGTTCAGAAATTCTTGGGGTGTCATTGAGGTGAGTGCAGAAGGAACTCGGTGGAGTGAGAGGAGGAAAGAGGTGAAAAGGAGGAGTGCTTGAAAAAGTCTTCCCTGCAGAAATTGGTAGCTGTCCCAAGTGGAAAATTTGCTTGGCTCTCTCAGGAGTTACTGTACTAAATTTGGAAAACAGAATCAGTCTTTTAAAGTACAAAACAAAGGGATTTCAGTCTCGGTTTAAGTGCAACTCTCAAGACCATCTGAACTGTGGACTTGCTCCTGACACCTCCATAGTACAAATTAATCCAGTTTGATCTGCCACAAGGAGGTTTGGTGATTAGAAGCCTCCAGGTGAAGGCTGCTCCTGGACTCTTCCAGCCTGTGGGCTGGAAAAATGAGCTCCATGCTTTGCCTGGAGCTTTTGGGCTGTGTGTAATTTCACTGCCACCGTCCTTCAGGGATTCAGTTTAGCTCTCTGCCCAAAAAGTCCCTTTATGTAGATTCCTGTAGATTTTTATCCTAAGATGGATGGCTTCTGGAGCAAGCGGGTGTCCTTGCAGCAGTTAAATAAGTTAATTTGTGGTATTGATGGTAGACATCAACTGAAATGGGAGGGGGGGGAACAGTTTGCTGAAATGCCTCTGGACCAGAAGATGTTGGGTTTGTTTGTCTTGTCAAAATTCGTATGGAATGGGAGGAATTTTCTGAGAACTGTGAAGTACTGGCAATTTTAAAAATACTGAATTATGCACTGCTGAAAGGATTACCTTAAGTGATTTTTCCTTGTTGTTGCTTGCATCTTTGGGACTGTGTAGACAGTACTCAATTGTTTTTCTGCAATTAACTATTATTTTTGAAAACGAAATTGTATTTTTAGAACACATAGCTCTTACATGTTTCCAGTTTCACCCTGGGTTCCAGACTGTGCAGTTTATTAACTCTTGAGCTCACCAGCAGCTCCTCCAGCCTGCTGCTCAGATGTAAACAGCTACTGCTCTCCATTCTTTACAAATAGCAGCATAAAAAGAATTACATGTGCAGCTGCTGGGGTTTTTTTAGTTTTGTTTTGGGGTTTTGTTTGTTTGGGGTTTTTTTAAATTTTTTTTTCCAGGGCTTTTCTTCCTGAAGAGGTTGTTTGTTGGTGTCACTTCGCTGCCACATACGTTTTTGTAAAGTTTGTGTTGGCTTCCTCATTTTATTTTTCTCTAGCAGAGTTTAATCAAAGTTTTGTAGCAGAAGCCTGATCTTTTAGAGGCCTCCTGAAGAGAAGCTGAGTTCTGTTTATTATGTCTCTACGTTTATTTTGAGTTTGCTGAAGAAAAAGCAGGTACTGTGAAAAACTAAACAGCAGTATGCAGAAGTGCATATCATAAAAATAATTTCTGTCTTAGTTTTACTTTTGATTGCCAGTCTCCCAGTGCCCCTAAGCATCCATATATATATTCTTGCATCAGAGTTCTGAGGGAAGCAGGGTGCACCTTATTAAAATAGTATCCTCCCAGTGTGTTCTGTAAGTTGTGATTTTTAGGTTACTGCTGTGTTTTTGTCTTTTTTCTTTTTTTTTTTTCAAAGTGCAGTGTGGTAGCAGAACAGCCCCATGCCTTTAGTTCTGTTACTTTCCCTACCACCTATAAATTATGTGCTTTAGACCTTATTGATTGGTGGTTTAGGTGAGTGCAGTAATTCTGGAAATGATCCGCTTGTAGTTGTGAAAGCCATTGTGGAGTGGAGAGGTGTGTGTGAGATCTTACAGTTCTCTGAAGAGTTTATTATTTGTGGGATAACCGTGAATAACGGGTTTTATAGAGTTGAAACCTGTGCAGATGGTTTTTCTGCAGCCGTAAGGGTAGAATAGTTGGTCTGTTGGGAGCCCTTAGGGTGTGATTGCTGAATGGTGTTTCTTGTCCTAAAGTGTCAATGACTTGCAGGCCTGATAGCAGATGGAATGGGCAGGTGAATTCAAAATAACATTTATAAGCAAAACACGTTGGAATCCCTCAGTGTTTGGTTTGGGTTTTGTTTGGTTTTTTTTTTGCTTTGTCTGCAGGTGTTACCTCCTTAATTAAGATGAGCAGAGGCATCAGGTCCTTTGTATGTAAAATGCAGAAAACCTTGGGGATACTTAGTTCTGAAGCATCCTTTTACTGATCCAGCTTCATTAATCCTCTGGTGTTCTGTGAAGCACTTTTCTTTGCTGTCCTTTTACAGCCCTCCAGAGTGCTATGGGGAAAAATAATCTGATAATCAAAGCAGATGAGCTCCTTTTTATTTCAGGGGATCAAGTATTCGGTAATTCGTTGCAGTGTTTTGTGATCATTTTGATAAGATGTAAAAGAGAATCAAGTAGAAGCAGTGAGCAATATTGAATGACATTCTTGGGAACAAACACATTCTTGGGAATGCTGAAAACAAACTGGCTTCACGTTTGAATCATCTTTTTTTTTTTTTTTTTTTTTTTGTAGGTGCATCACAACTCTCCGCTGATTTGCTTGTTCACAAATGTTTCCACTGAGTTCTCAAAAAGAGCTGTGGTCCCCTGCTTTTTTTTGTTGTTGTTGTTTTTTTTCCATTTCCACAAGTGTTCTTACAATGAGAAAAGGAAATCCTGTCTTCAGAGTTGACAGCCCTGTGGAATGGTGGTTGGTGGAGGGAACGTGTCTGGACGTCGGCGTTCGGGTGCTCATCTTCTCCCTGTTTTTCCTCTATGCAGGTTCTGTCATCCGTGATGGCGTCAGCTCTGCCCAGAACCCTTGGGGAATTGCAGCTGTATCGAATACTACAAAAAGCAAATCTCTTGTTCTACTTCGATGCCTTCATTCAGCAGGGTGGGGATGATGTCCAGCAGCTCTGTGAAGCGGGTGAAGAGGAGTTTTTGGAGATCATGGCTCTCGTAGGCATGGCCAGCAAACCTCTTCATGTCCGAAGGCTGCAGAAGGCCTTGAGGGACTGGGTGACAAACCCCGGCCTTTTTAACCAGCCTCTCACCTCCTTACCTGTCAGCAGCATTCCGATATACAAGCTACCAGAAGGTTCTCCTGCGTGGCTGGGGATATCCTGCAGCAGTTACGAAAGGACCAGCAGCAGCAGAGAGCCTCACCTGAAGATTCCCAAATGTGCCGCCACCACCTGCGTGCAGAGCGTGGGTGCCAGCAAATCCGAGGTGGTGGGGAACTTATCCCTGCAGAGTGGCAGCGAGCCCAGGCTCTGGCAAGGACACCACACCACAGAGAGTGAGCACAGCCTTTCCCCAGCTGACCTGGGCTCTCCGGCTTCACCGAAGGAGAACAGCGAGACCCTGGATGCCGCCGCCGCGCTGTCGGTTGCGGAGTGCGTGGAGCGGATGGTCCCCTCCCTGCCCAAAAGTGACTCCAACGAAGTCAAGGAGCTGCTGAAAACAAATAAGAAACTGGCAAAGATGATTGGTCACATCTTTGAGATGAGTGACGAGGACCCTCACAAAGAGGAGGAGATCAGGAAGTACAGTGCAATATATGGCAGATTTGACTCAAAAAGGAAGGATGGCAAGCATCTCACCCTCCACGAGGTAAAACACCTTGGGTGACAGCGGGCTTCCTCCCTTGTTCCTACACCTTGTACTTACCACTCACAGGGTACACCTTTTGTATGGGCTCTTCTCACCACGTGTGTCTTACAGAGCTGTAGGCAGTCCTGCCCTGGGATAAAAACCTTGGGTGCAGTAGGAGTGCCCTTTCTTGGGTGGGTGTGTGCTTCGGTTTGGCGTCACCAGGCTGCCCCGTCCCTGGCAGGGCCTGGGAGACAGAGGGTGTAAAGATTTTTGGCACTGAAATAGCAAACCAGTATTGCACTGAGCCTGGCTGTTGGGCACTGAGCTTGGTTTCTAGGCATTCAGCACATTTTTGAAGCAGCCCTGTCTTGGTATTTCCCTTGCAGCTTTGAAAGTGGAGTGGTTGGTTGGAAGAATGGTAAATAAAATTGCTGGTGTCTTGGAACAGGTCACCTGGCTCGGTGGCTGCCCTCTGCTGTGTTCCTTCACCTTGAGACCCTGCCCTGTAGCTTGTGCCCTCGAGGTGAAAAAGATTCTGCTGGTGAGGTCCTCTGACCCTGTGGGGTGGGAATTTTTTTTTGTGTCTGAATTGGGATGAAGCTTAATTATACAATCTGTAGGGATTTTGGGGGAGGGTCTTAAGCCGGTGAGGTGAAGTGCAGACTATTTGAGGAGGAAGGGAAAGGATCATCTCCAGTATTTTGATGGATGGCTGCAGTTTGGAGGTTTGTCCTCTAACCCAGCATCTCTGCCCTCTTGTCCTTAGAAGTCCGAGTGAGCCTCTTTTGCTTGTCTTCTGCTGTTCTTGAGGCTCCCTCTGCATCTGTTGTAACACACAAGGTGTGTCTGTGTGGGGAAGGGTTTCCTAGTGCCAAAGTCGAGCAGAAGAGGAGAACAAACATTAATTGAAAGCAGTGCCAGAATGCTGCTGATATGAATGCTGCCTCAGCATTTTCACGGTTAACAGCGATTGCAAAATTTCAGTTGGATTTAAAATTTGGCATGTAAGGCTTAGCTCCCAAAAGGAAAGGCAATGTTTATGTTACAGGAGTGCCAAAAAAACTGTGCTGGCTTTAGCCTTTTTTTTCTTTTCTTTTTTTTTTTTTTTTTTTTTAGGCTTCGAGAAGTTTGGTAGGTGTGTCACAAGACTAGGTTGTCCTTATGCTTCTGAGTAGAAGGGCAGAAGGCAGCAAGGTGTATTTCTTTCACATTTTTTGTTTGTGTATTTACATTTATAAGGCAGCTGCACACCAGCAGTGACTTCACTGGGGCTTTTACTGCAAACTGGGGGGGACACTTCTAAGGGAGCTTGTCAGCCCTGTTTCTGCCACCCAGTCTTGCTTGTGCAGCTTTCAGTTACACGTTTTGTAGTTTTATGTTGAACACAAATAAATCTGTGAACTCACCCAGTGTGCAAGAACAGATCTCTCCTTACTTAACTTCCCGGGACTTGGGGAAGTCTTTCCCATAAGAGAAGGAGTTGCTTGTGAGATGGAGGCAGGGTTTGAAAGGATGAATTGTGTAGATGCCACGTGTACATTGCTGCAGAGTCAGGATTCAGGGAAAGGGGGTTCTCCAAAGTTCAGCCAAGGTGTGGTAGGCTGATAGTGGGGTGATTGGTGGTGGTTTGAAGGAGCAGGGTAGCAGCTGGAAGAAAGGATGACTCTGCTCTGCCCTGTGGATTGGTTACTTTTTTTTTTTTTAAGTACTGTACTACAGATCTTTACTACATCCTTGTAAAACCATGTTTAAAAATGAAAGGAGAGCATGGTTTGGCTGTAGGAAATATTTCTATCGCTCTTATGATTAAGGGCACAAGATCAAAGGAGTGTGTGGTTGACTTATGCCTCACTTACGCATGTGGGGCCTCACTCAGCTTGATGGGAACTGCATACATGCAAGCAAGAAAAATTGGCTCATAATTGGTGTGCTGTTTGCTTCAAGAGGCCGGATTTCACAAATTTTGTCTTGAGCAGTTTTCTCTCCATTGCCGTTTGAAAGCGGAAAATACACAAATAGCAGCAGTGAGGGAAGTTTTGGTTTTTTTTTTTTTGCGTGTTTCAAATCCGCTAAACCGGAGTTTGCCTTTCGTAAACTCAACTTCATTGGATTTTTTGTTTGTTTGTTTGTTTGTTTTTGATGGCTCAAACCATTTGCTGCTCAGAAGGAAGGATGTTTAACAACCAGGGAGGTAAGTTTCTGCTTGTCCAGAGGCTCTGTTTCTGCACATGTTAATACATTCCAAGGCTGTCATCCTGCCTCACAGTTCAAGGTTTCTCTTTGCAGCTGGCAAGGAACAGCTGAATAAACTTCACTAAGAACTTAAAAAGCTTAAGTAGTGGTTAGCTTCTTAATGTACAGATCTGGGTACCCCTGACTCCTCAGAGTGGAATTGTGTGCAAATTTAACTTCCAACTTGATGGAATTATTAGTGGTGAATTACTGAGGATGTTCTGTGTGAACCCTGGGGTGTCTCAGGGGGCTTCAGCAGCCATTTGGGGCCAGGGAGAGCTGTAAATGCCAAACTGGTTTGGAAGCTCTTGGTAGGATTATCTGCATAAGGCACTGAGCTGGCATGCAGTCTGAGGCAGGGTCTTTACACAAAGGGATTCCAAAACTAATAAACACACTGGCTGTGATCCATCCCCTTGTCTTGGTATTACACAGCTTTTCAAGCATGGTGAGCACCTCATGTGTGAAGTTGGACTGGAGAAGGGATGAGTGCAAGGCATGTCTTTGAACTGGGTGACCCCTGTCTGTTTGAGTCAGGTCTGTAATTTGCCTGTTACCATCTTGGTACTTCTTTAGGTACCTGTAAATCTGAAAAAAAAAAAAAAAAAAATAAAAATCCCTGTTTGATAGTTTGAGAGACAGGAATAACAAATGCAAGTTCTAAATTTTGTCCAGCTCAGTCTCTTCTTTTGCTGACTCACCAAAACACTAAGGTTTGGTATTTAATTGTGGTTTTTTAGTGGGGGAATCTATAACCTCATCAGATGGGAATATACCCATCCCTCTCCATAGCACCTGGATGCTGTATGCTGCTCCAGATCATAAGGGCTTCCAGAAAACAAATCTTTATTTTTAGGCATGTAACACTTTCTGTCTGCAATATTATGCTTCCTGAAAAGGCAGGAAGCCATGATGCAGAGTTCAGTAACTCTGGATGTGAACTGAAAGAAGAAGCAAGGAAAAACAAACAAGCATTTGCCTTTTCTCATGTGTTGGGGTGAACACCTTTTGCTTGTAACCACCCAAAGCATTTTTGGTCATTCAGTGCTTTATCCAGGGATAAAAAACCATCTCAAATTACTTTGTAAGCATTAATCATATTATTCATCCTCTGCAAAACAATAGCTACCACTGTTAAAGAAATTAATGCCTACTTTGGATGGTAATTCTTTTCATCAGTCTTGTATTCATCTTTTGCTTTTGTGTCTTTTTTATTTCCCCTCCCTGTTGTTTTTTTTTTTTCTTTCTGAAAAGATAGACACTGTAGAACAGTTGTTCCTGTTTATGGGGTAATAATTTGTTATTTTGGTATATTGGTTTGTAACCTGAAGATGTTTCACAGGTTAAACCTAAACTTCCCACCTTCTCTGTCTGATATCCATGAGATTTTTTTTTTTCTTTTCCTGTACAGAGACCAAAGGGTCAGCAGCATGTATCTATTTTGCCTGGTAAAGACATGTTTGCATTCAGGTATTGCAGGGAATACCCTACTAGTATCAAAGGCTTTTCTGTTAAACACAGGAAAAAATGCTTATGAAATATTAGGAACAGCAATTCCATGAGAGGTTCTACTGGAAATACTGCATGGGCACAAGCTTCTGAGAAGATCTTTGCTCTTTTCACATCTTTTTGGGGTTTTTTGGTTTGGTTTGGTTTTTTTTTTTCAACCTCCCTGGGGAACAATTCTGCTGGATCCCTTCACAGCCTCCTTGCTCTTCTCTGGACCTGCTCCAGCACCTCAATCTCCTTCCTGAGGGGCTGAGGGGCCCAGAACTGGACACAGGACTCAAGCTGTGGCCTCACCAGGGCTGAGCACAGGGGCAGAATCCCTTCCCTGGACCTGCTGGCCACGCTGTTCCTGAGCCAGCCCAGGATGCCATTGGCCTTCTTGGCCACCTGGGCACACTGCTGGCTCCTCTTCAGCTTCCTGGCAATCCAGACTCCCAGGTCCCTTTCTGCCACTCTGTGCCCAGCCTGGAGCTCCCCATGGGGTTGTTGTGTTGAACCTCATCCCGTTGGGATCAGCCCAACTCTCCAGTCTGTCCAGGTCCCTCTGCAGAGCCCTCCTGCCTTCCAGCTGAGTTGCAGGCACTTTGTTAAGAAAACAAAACACCTGTAATATTTTGTTTGCCTCTTGTCTGTGGTATCTTGCAAGTGCTGGCTGTTCTTTAGCTGAGGAAGAAGTCAAGCTGTCTCTTCAGCCCCTGTTTACTGTGGAAGGTGCAGGGTACCTCCTCTTTAGCATCTCAGTTTCAGCATCTCCTGTTACACTGATAATTTTGCTGTTTGTGCTGTTGATCATAGGCTTTTCAGGCAGCAGGTTTCTAAGCTGGTGTAATGCACAACAGTATAACCACTTCTCTCGGGCTTCTGAAGACCATTGAGAAACCATTTTAAGCCTCGACTTAGGGTGTCTTTTTTCCCTGTCCTTCCCCCCTGCTCTTCACTAAACTCTTGCCAGCAGCAGAGGCCCTAGAAATGTGTCCCAGCAGGCTGAGGAAAACATCCTTGAAAAAAAGTTACATTTGATTCATGTCTGAAGATACTCTTCACAAACACGAGGGTGAGAAACAAAGCTAAAAAAAGTGTAATCGTTTCTTAAACCATCACCTTCTGCAGAATTTATGCTGTATTCACCAGGGAAAGCCATCTGTACCCACACTGTCAAGGTTTGGTCGTGGGTTTTTTTTTTTTTTTTCTTTTTTCCCAAGTCCTAGGCATATTGCGTTTATAAAAATAGTATTCCCTATAAATCAAGCTTTGGGAGCCAAACACTGTGAACATTCAGAGCTACTGTTTTATACTGAGATTTAATTAATGCTGGAATGAGGAGCAGCGCACATTGAGAGAGTCCTACAATGGTGTTTTACTTTAAAGGACATGAAATTCTCCAGCTACATTTATCTTTTTTTTTCCTTCCCAGAAGCTTACCTTGCTTAGTAAGGGTATAAATAAACTCGAAGAAACCCTCCAGGGTCTAGTGTACCATTAGAGGTCACTTTACTCGCAGTTGAAATTTATTATTTCAGAAGAACGGGTTTATTTTACTTTATTTTTTTTTACAAAGCACAAGGAGGGAAAGTGTGGAAAATCATGAATCCCTGGTTTTTTTGTGTTTAATTTCCAGCTAACAGTTAACGAAGCAGCCGCTCAGCTGTGTGTTAAAGATAATGCCTTGTTGACCAGGAGAGATGAACTCTTCGCCCTAGCTCGGCAAATCTCTCGGGAAGTTACGTACAAGTACACCTACAGGACCACCAAGTAAGGCTTTCATTAACTCAGAGGACCTTGACTTCCAGGCAGCTCCTCAGTCTGACAGCATTTCTCTTTAAGCACTTCAAGGGAGACTTTATTTTGTCCTTTTCTGAGGTAGCAAAATGCTGCTGAAGTTGTGAAGCCTTCAAACTGGGAAGATTGGGCTCTCTGGGGTTACCTTTTCTGTTCCTCTCTAGTTTTCCAGAGTTTGCCCTGATAAGTGCATGAGGCATCTGAGAGGCAGGTGTTTCAAGTATGTGAGGCATTTGCATGCTTCAAGGTTAATGTACATTGGCAGAGTAGCCAATACTGCTTAATATATCAATAATTTTTTTTTTCCATATACAGATTTGGCTTGTTAGTGTCTGGGGAAGGAGGAGAAGGTCATAGGGAGGAGCTTTTGCTTTAAAGAAACCCAAGTCCAGTAAGAGTTGTTACTGCTCTGTTAAATGAACTGCTGGTTTGAAGCAGTAACAGTGGTTTAACACACAATTACAACTTTAGAATTAATTAATATGATTGAAAGCCTTGATGGTCCCTATATATCTTGTTTTTAAAGGTTAACTCCCTCATGTAGTATCTTTCAAATCACATTCTCCAATGCTTGTAGGAGCTTTTTATGGTTTTCCTTTGCTCCTTTTTCTTCCATAGTGGCTAGTATAAATACACACCCATTCTGGGTAAGCAGTGCCAAAGGTGTTTTCTGTAATTCTCAGTGCTCAGGTAGCTTTCCCTTCTGTTCAGAAGAAGAGTCTCTTGACACTTTGGAAAACAACACAGGGAGCTTGTATTTCTCTTCATGGGCTGTATCCAAGTGAATTGGAGGCTTTCTCTGTGTGTATCACTTTTTCTTGCCTGTTATTTTTTTGCCTTGATTTTGTTTTTCATTATTATTTCTGATGATCAGGGTTGATGTGCTGTTTACTGATGGTGCATGTGTCTTCTCTTCTAGGTCTAAATGTGGAGAAAGGGATGAGCTGTCACCAAAGAGAATCAAAATAGAGGTACTGTGTTGTGGCTCCTGCATTTTGACCTTTGCATGCTAAAGTTACTTTCTCTTTTGAAGGGATCTGTCTTAAGGTGATTTGTCAGAAAAAAGAGTTGACAGTCCAGTTGATGGGTGTGAGAGAGAGAGAGCAGGGGAAACATCACCACTGTTTTGGCAAATAGGAATGTTTGATGGAGAAACCTGTAGGAGCAGGGGTAAAGAGCAGGATTTGCTTAATGGTAAAGTTACTGGCAGTGTTTTCACTCATGAGTAAGTAGGAGGGGGAGCAATGAGACTTCCTGTGGTGCAGGGAGCTTAAGCATTATAGGAAATGTCTTTCCATAAGGCCTCCTGCTTATAAGTCACTGTGAGGTGGGGTTTTCTTGGTTTGCTTGAGTCAGCTTTTGATCATGTCCAGAATCCAGAGTTCTGGGTCAGGATTCATGGCAGAATTCTAGCCATCTCTGACCATGCTGTAATTTATAAAACTGATGATATTGAAAGTCAAAAGCAAACTAAAAAGTATATACACCAACAAAAATGGTTGTGCCTGTGGATTTTAATTTTCAGGGGTTTGTAGAAGTCATATCTGTACCTGGTTAATGTATTCACCTGCACAAGATGTTGTTCAGGGAGATGGTAGGAGTTTTTTGTTAGGAGTTCAGGAGCAACATACGTGTAGTTTACCTGTCTTCAGTTACCACTGCTAGAAAGCAAATTTGAGGCCTTTTAAAAAATGACTTTTAATTAAAAAAACAAACAAAAAAATGTGTACATATGTACGCCTACATACCTCGTAATAATATCAGAGTATCTTTTCAACTTATTTTTGAATTAATTGAAAATAAATGTCAGTGTTACCTGGGTGTCTAATGAATCCTTCATGTTGTGAGTTGCCTTGCTGTCCTGTCTAACCCATAAGCTGGGGGTTAAATGCACATTAAAATGTAAGTTAGGTCTGAGCTAGATTTCTGTGTGACACAGATAGGTGACGTGTTCTTGAGCTGTAAAGGGAAGTTGCAGCAGATTGTGAAATGTGTTCCTCACATGTAGCTCAGTCTGTGATAAATGAGACACCAAATAGAAGCCTTTTCAGTAGTTTCAGCTTTGTTACCTATATAAGTGCTTTTCCTGCAAGGCAGTTAGTTCTGAAAAGGCAGTTAGGTATAGAGGAGTTAATCTTATTTATTTACATTCCCTCAGTATGTGCTCAGTTGTAGTTTGAGTTTTTGTGATAGAAAACCTACATGTGCATGGAGTGTTTACTTAGATGATAAGCCAGTAATGTCACTTAGTTGAGTTTGGAATGGCTTTGTCCCATGCTTGTTCCTCCATCCAGAAAGAGAAAAGCTGCATTAAAGTATTTTCTCCACCTTCACCATTATCTGCCTGAGCAGCACATTGCAGGGTGGTTCTTTTGAGTCTCTGCACTTTTGTCCAGTCAAAATTGGTAGAGGTGGTGGGGAGCTCCAGTGCTTGAAGTAGTATTTCAGTATTAGATTTTAGCATAAGGAGGTTTTTTTTTTTTCCTTTCATTCAGTAATAACTGGTGATGAGCAAGTATCTAAAGTGACACACTGCAAGGGAGGTGCATGGATCTTCATTGAAAGAAAAAAATTAAAATCCTGAAAAATACAGGCTGAAGCTTTAGGGGCTTTGGAGAATAGGAAATTTGGACAGCCTGAGACATTGCATTATCTTATTTTCTGCATGGTGAAATCCCAAGAGTCTGGCAGGCCTGCTTTCTCTAGCTCAGTAATTCTGGGAAATTATGTTTACTTGGTTTTCTTTTTATCTGAAATTCCCAGTCAGGTTTTAAAATGCTTGTGAAAATCTCATGTCCTGGCTGTACAAAGTCCTCTTTCAGAAACAGGACAGTTTTCAAAAATAAGAAATTGAAAATGAAACTAAATAATATCTCACTTGATCCCATAGCATTCATAATTAAGAAATGAGTAATGTTGTTAGCAGCATAAACTGTCTTTTTCCTTACAAGTTTGGGAGACTTCTAGGGAGTAAACTATTACTTCAGGGCATCACAGTTCTGAGTTATGCTGAAAATCATGGACTGTTCTTCAAAGAAATTTTGAAAAGTGGCATTATACATAGTAGATAAGTTTTACGTGTGGTATTTTGGGTTTTTTTTACCTTTTGCAAAAAAAGATTTCCCTTTTTTATTAGTATTTTGGGGAACTTGAGGGTGGGGTCCATTTGGGTTTTGGAATGGTAGAGGTAAAAATAAAAATGGTAGCATATGATGTAGATTTTTTTCTGGATAAGAATTCCTTATCCTGTTTTTAAAGTTGTAATGTTTCATGGTGCCAGCACCATGCAGAGGATCTAAACATGGGTGATTTTGTTGTTTTAACTGTCTCTAACACTGATTTTTTTTATTTTTAATTATTTGGTGGTGGGTTTTTTTTTTTGGTAAAGGTAATTTTTGGCTGTTTGAAGGCTGAACTCTGTATTTTGATTCACCATTCCTTCACCCATTAGTCATCGATGTCTCTGCAAAGCGTGGTCTAAAACACTGGTGCTTGAATTTGGAAAGACTTGGAGTGTAAAAGATCACTTAAAAAAAAATAAGAGATGAGTTAATTTCCTGAAATATAATAACACTTGAAATAATTAAAAAAACAAAAAAAACCCAAACAACTCCAGAGAGGCTCTGAAGGTCGTCCTGGAGCAGAGCTGCCTGTTCAAGCTGCTGCATTGCTGGTTCAGAGCCACCACTGTAGATTTATCCTCTTGATGAACACAGAGCTCACACAAGCATTACAAAGAAACAATATGCCCTGAATTACATCAAATTACCTGTAAAAGCCTTTTCTCTCCCCCTGCCAGCTCTCCCCCTCTTATTTGTGGAGTAGGTGGGCGAGCTGTGGGAGTGAAGCCTAGAGAGGAGAAGGGAAAAAATTCCAGGCAAATGACAGACTAAAGGTGCAGAGGGAGTGAAAGAAGGAGTGGGAGCAAATTGGGATTTGGAAGCAGATTGTAAAAAAAGGGGTTGTAGATCCTCCATCTACTCTAGACAGGCAAATAGGGATGGAAAACAGCAGAGTAGAGGTGATGGTAGGGTTGAAGAGGGAGGAGAGAAAAGGCCCACCTCCACTCTTGCTGAGAAGATTGAAAAGAAAAAAAACAAACCCAAAAAAACAAGTCGAAGTGTGGGATTGGTGTGGTGTTTTTTTTTTTTTTTTTTTCCCCCACAAAACCAGCAAAAGCAGTAGAAGCTACTGTTTGCACAGGGAAAATGTCATTAGGGGGAGCACAAAAGCACATGTGGGACTGGGAACATCTGCTGCACAGAGATGCCTGAAAAAAAAAACAACTGAGCAGCAGCAGCAGCAGCAGCAGCATGGCAAAACAGAGCTGATGCTCTGCATCCTGACCACAGGAGGAAAAGGAGCTGCTGGCAGCTGGGGTGCAGAGCAGGTCCTGCCCTGGTCCATCCTGCTCCTTGTCAGTCCTTCCTGCTGGGGTGGTGGGAAGGAGAACAGCCAGCAGTAGGGAAGGTGACCTGAAAGAGCGGTGTTACCTGTTTTGTTTAAAAAAACCCAAAACAACTACAAAAAAAAAAAAAAAAAAAAAAAAAAGGATCTTGAGTGATTGGCTTTTGTGTGTGCAGTTTTTCATCTGCCTACACGGAATCGTTCTCCACTCCCAAACAAATTCCAGTCTGGCTATGAAAATGGTCAGTGCTCATGGAAACGCCAAGCCTTTGCTGCTAAAGGATGGGGCCTTGTGGCAGTCGACTTGGGTTATGGAATTTTGCATACCTATCGTGTTGATGTTTTTCCCTGAGGGAATACGTTGGGTGGATAAAAGTGATATGCAATGTTCAGGCAGCTTTAGGGTTGTTGTTTTGTTTTTTTTTTCCCTGAGCATAAAGAACACCTTTAGTGGTGTTACGTTGTACTGGGGGTCTGACCACCACCAACATGGGCCTTGTTGTCCTTCCCCTGGGGTTGTTGTGAAAGAGGGTTCATCTTCTTCTTGGGTTGTAACCCACGTGCTCAGCTGTTGTCAAAAATATTGTTATTTACCTAATCCCCAAGGAAAGCCAACCTATTGTGGCCTGCTTTGGTGTTATTTACCTGATCCCCAAAGGAAACCAACCTACTTTGGCCTGCTTTGGATAGCTGCAGATCCGTGGTGACAGATGTGACAGGTTTGGGTCAGTCACAAGATTTCTGCCCTCCTCTCACATTCTGACAGAGTTGTCTGTACCATGCTTTTTGTAAGCATCGCTGGATGGTCCTGTATTTAACATGACCTTTGCTTTTATAGCACCAAGCAGGAGAAATTTCTCATCTTGCACCTTTGTTTCGATGATTAATTTATTTTAATGGAGTCTGGCAGGCTTTCACAGGGACTTTATTTGCTTTATTCTAGTACATATGCAAGATGCAGAAGAGATTTGCATGTCGTAATCATTTGAGACTGAAAGAAGTCTTTGCTGTCCTGCTTTTAAAATGGTGCCATTTCATTTTGTGGTCCTAGTATGGGTTCCTTGTGAAACACTTTGAATTTTTGAAGGCTTCACTCAGTTTCTCAAGGTATCCAGCTGCTCTGCCTTAGTCTTGACTACTTGGAAACTTTCTTAAGAATTTCTAAGGATGCTCTGTGACAGAAACCATAGGCCTGGATCACGGAACATGAGCCAGCAGAGAGAGTGATCAGACATTGGAATGGGCTGCCCAGGGAGGGGGTGGATTCTCCATCCCTGGAGGTTTTTAAGAAGAGCCTGGATGTGGCACTGAGTGCCATGGGCTGGGAACTGCAGCGGGAGTGGATCAAGGGTTGGACTTGACGATCTCTGAGGTCCCTTCCAACCTGGATGATTCTGTGATTCTGTGGTGTATGCCATTTTAGATAGGTAGCAGTTCTTGTAGGGGGGATGTGTGTGTTTTAAACATGAACTTAAAAGAAATAGCACACATGTGGATTCCAGTCCTGAACTTTTTGCAGAATTTTAGGAATATGTTTGGTTTTGGTTTGATTTGTTTTTGGTTTTGTTTTGTTTTGTTTTTTAGTATAAGGAGAGGGTGAAGCAAAATCACTAATATGTCCCTTTTGGTGTTTGGTTTCTTCTTGTGCCCAACAGGATGGTTATCCTGATTTCCAGGACACAGTCCAGACACTCTATCAGCAAGACAAAATGCCACTTGCTTTGGCTAAAGGAAAGAGTGAAGATTCAGCAGCTCTAAATTCCCAGGTACTCCAACTGCACAACACTGAGTAATGCACTTTGTAGGCTGATTTTAATGGTTTTTTTGTTGGTTTCTTTTTTTGATGACTAAAGTAATAACCCTCAGCTTTCAAAGGCTGGATGGCTCAGCTGTGGTTGCATCACTCTTAATTTGGGTTTACCTTCTGAGAATGTTCTGACACAGTGCTGCAGCTTTACCCTTGCTCATTCCAAGGAGGTAAGGTCTAGTGTAGTAGGCTTGAAAATATGTGATTGCCTGTTGGGAGCAAGTAGGGTAATACTGGTACAGTACATGCTGTGTTACTTGCATGATGAGCTATAAATGGAAAATTTAAGTTACTGAGCCTGGAGAATAGAGTAGGCAATCTTGGAGTCCTCAGTGCTGACATTTCTTGTAAGAAGAAATGCCAGTATATTTAGAAAAAAATGAACCTCTGGATCCTAGAGGATAAATTGCCTTTCTGAATAACATCTAGCCTGGTGGAAGTGCAGTGGGTTCAAGTATCTAGAAAGTTTTTTATAAGAGAAGACAGATTTCCAATTTCTTTTCTTTGTCTTTTCTGTAGTGTATCCCAGCCTTGAAGCAAAATACTTCTCTCCTACTGCCAGTTGTTCACAAGGAAGGATTTCATGCTAAGTTGCAACAGATTTATTTTGTAGAGGTGATTTGGGCAAATATAATCACCAAATTTTCATGTGAGGTTACGTTTAGGGGTTATACTCCTGCTTTTTGGGACTAGATGTATTATTCAGCCTTTTACCTTCTCCCATTGCAAGGCAGTGTACAGTCACACAAATCTCATTGCTGTGATACATCCACAAGCAATTATGCTACATGATCTGATCTCACATGATTAAATTAACCTGGTTTTGATAAGCTTATTTTCCTCTTATACATGCTTTAAATTATTTAATTTGTCACTGCTGCATAACAATGGCTAGGGATTCAGTTTAAGCTTAAATGTATTTGCAGCTCTGCAGGTTCTTTATGGTGATCAAAGCCATTATTGCTGTTTAAAACAGGTTTTTTTATCCCAATCAAACAATAAAGATGGTGTGAGTGAGAGCTGGTTTATTCTTTTAAGAAGTTTTTTTTAAGTTCAGAGTTTTTAACAGGAATGACAGAATAGCAAAGCACACTTGAAGTAAACTGTTTGAAAATAGATTGGTTTGGGTTTTGTTTTGTTTTCTATACTGGCTCCCAACACTGAGACTGAGCTATCAGTGTTATTCTACAGAACCTGATGAGCTCTAAGGCATAGAAAGTGAATATTGATCATGTCATTACCCTGATGTCAGGGTCATCAGAGAAGCTGGGATTTTCCTGCTCCGTTGTTACAGTTGTGTTTGTGAAGTGTTGAGCTGTGCTGAGTAAAGAGACTTTCATGGGCTATCATCATCTCCCAAGAAAAGTTAAGCATTCTGCAGTTAATAGGCCTCTGTAGTAGTGGCAACAATTGCAGCATTACCTGAAAGAGGAATTTTTTTTTTTCCTCCCTATTTTTCCCATTTTTCGGTTGTAGATGTTGGTGTGCTTTCTGCTCTTTTAAGTTCATTGTGGCTCTTCAGCATCTACTTTCTCGACTTGTGATTTGCTTTTTTTATTTTTTGCAAGCTGCTTATTTACATTCTGGAGGACAGGATTATATTGAAAGTTAGAATTCTCTTGGCATTAAAGTCAATGACAAACGCTCAGACGCCATTTCCTCCCACGTTGTGCTGCATTGTTTTAATTCCACTCTCTAGAGGTGTATAGGTCTTGTTCTTCTTCTAGACAGACATTTCACACCTTTATCCCCCACAAACATACTGTCATCCTACACTTTCAGAATGGCAGATTTTTCAGCTTGTGTAGTGCTGTTTCCTAAAATAAAGATTCCAAGATGTCTGGTGAAATCTTGGCATAAGTTTTTAGCAGATGTTGCCATTGCTCTTGGAATACTTTGTGAAGACAGACATTTGAACAGAGCTAACTGGATAATTAAGACACTTTTTTTTTTTTTTTTTTGCTGCTCTTGAGATTCTCTTCACGTAACCTGAAGTGCAGAAAGTGATTTTTTGGTGTTTTCGAAGAACAGAATTCAACACTGCATTTTTGCAGGGATGAGCTGCAGGAGCTTGAATTTCAAGTGTTCCCCAGTGACTCAGATGTAGAGTATGGAAATCTTTATGGGTGCAAAAATATTTTGTTTGCTTGGTAGTTTTGAAGAAACTGTAAAGCACACATCTGTACATGTGAGTCAACAAAAACCTGTATCTAGGCTGTTAGTCTTATCATCTGATACTTTTTTTTTTTCCCCCTGTGTTTTGACTCGCTGTATGTATGTATATAGAGAGATTCATTTTTTGTGTGTGTGTGTGCTTTATTTTGCAGTCAGAAAAGGTGATGGCAAAACAGATGGAGTTTCTTTGCAACCAGGCTGCATTGGAGAGACGTCTTTCCACTGGGTGTTACAGACAAAACTCAGAAGAGCACAGCCCCAATGGCATGTCACTAGATAATGCTGATGGACAAGGTATGGGACCTTCCAGGCATGATGCACCCTGTGTCAGTGTTGTCATTTCATCTAGCACAGCACCAGCTGAGTGGACAAGCCAGAATCTCCACCCTGAAGTGCTCACAGTCATGAAATCAGATGCACAGGTTCTGCTCTGTTGCTCTCATGTGTCTGGATAAACTGCTTTCCCTGTGGATAAGGTGGGGAGGGAAAGGGCACACTGCAGAGCTTGACTCTGTCCTGAATTGTGAAAATAGAGCAGAATGTAGCATTTCTTTTTTTGTTCTTGCTGTGTGGAAATGGAATGCAAAGCAGGTAATGGAGCTGATACTCCTTTTTGTTTACCTGTTTGTGCAGTCTAGGAGCAAAACCTGAGGAGCTCACTATGTAAATGACTTTTAGAATTAAGCAGATTCTAATTATGTTCTTAGTAGCTTGTTATTCTTCAAAAAGCTTGCAGTTTTGTGGTTTTCACTTTGATTTACCAACTGGCTATTTTTTAGTTTGAATTAATTTTAGGAGAGTTTGTTTCATTTGAGTGCTTTCTGTTTGCATCTCTTCTCCTCCTTCTCCTCCTTCTCCTCCTTCTCCTCCTTCTCCTCCTTCTCCTCCTCTCCTCCTTCTCCTCCTTCTCCTCCTTCTCCTCCTTCTCCTCCTTCTCCTCCTTTCTCCTCCTTCTCCTCCTTCTCCTCCTTCTCCTCCTTCTCCTCCTTCTCTCCTTCTCCTCCTTCTCCTCCTTCTCCTCCTTCTCCTCCTTCTCCTCCTTCTCCTCCTTCTCCTCCCTTCTCCTCCTTCTCCTCCTTCCTCTTCTTTTTCTCTTGTGAAATGATAGAAAACATAATAAAAACAAGAAATACAACTGGATCCAGGTCCAGATCTTGGATCTGTTTTTGAAGAGCTCGTTTGCTTAAGGGTAGGGAAGGAAGAAAGCAATAGAGAGGAAATAAGGGAACCAATATAAATAATCATTAAAACAAGTTTCCATTTGTGTGTACTGGTCAAGCAACACAGTGCACAAGTATACAGGAAGAATGAGATGTGTGGATTCAGGTCTTGATAGTGTAAATTTCTTTATGCCAAATGTCCATTGTGCAGGGAGAGCGGGGAAGTTTTAGGGCCTTAAGGGACTGTGCAGGGGGAGCCAGGAAGTTTTAGAATCTCAAAGGGGTTTTTGAGCAGAATAAGAGATTTGGTGTGTTTCTTGGTTTTGTTTTGGGTTGTTGTGGGTTTGTTTTGTTTGGTTTTTGTTTTTTTTTTTTGGTATGTGTGAGTGTCCCTCTCTAGCAGTGCCTGTGGAATAGCCTGCAAAGCAGCATACTGACATAATCCTTGTGTTGCTGTAGATCTTCCCTGAGCAGCTGGAATTAAGGATGCACTTTTGCTGATTGAATCAGATAGGTCTTTAAATCTCTGCCTATTATTTTTAATAATGCTTTGCCTGTAATTCACCAACGTGTCCCTGTCAACACCTTGCAGGTGAGAGACCTCTGAATCTCCGGATGCCGAACCTGCCCAGCAGGCAGCTGCAGCACATTTCACTTGATGGAGAGCAGCACCTGGGGAAACCTCTGTGCAGTGATTTGATCAGGCTTTACCCTGGTGCTGAGGCGAAATCCCAGTCCTCAGGTTAGTGCTGTCCCTTGTAAAATTCCCCACCATTCCTTACAAAGCCTGGGATGAAGGTGCTCGTGCACGGTGTCTCTGAGTGAAGAAGCAAGTGGCTCAGCTTTGTGGGTAACCTGTGGGTAACCTGTTAATCAAGGCTTTGGACAGAGCTTCCAGGGGAGTGTTGCTGGCTAGTCTGGAGTCAGATTGAGGATTGTTTGGGAAAATCTTAGAGAAGGCAGTAACTTGGTTCAGATAAGCAGGTTCTGGCTTGTGTCTGTCCTCAGAGAGTGGCATTGAACCAAACCACTGCTGTGTGTTGCTCTTGTGCAGTTGGATTGTAACATGGCTTCTCAGTGTGTAAAGGAATCAGACTTTTGATAAAAAAGACATTTTATTTGTAAAGGCCTAGCACTGCATCTGTCCTGTCAGCCAAATAATTCAGCAAGTCTTCTGGACTGGGTTTTTCCCTGTTCACTGGCTTTGGCTCACTGGCAATATTGTTGTTTGCATCTGGTTGGACAGAAGGCAGCAAGAATCTCTAGTGAAATCTACATGGGTGGTTTCAGTTTGGTGTTCAACACACTGAGATCAAGCCAGGAATTTCTGAGACACCCGCAGCTTCAGGAGTAATGATAAAATTCCATCTGAGTTTGGAAAATGCAGTGGGGAAGCAGTTATTTAAAAGACAGGATGCAAAAGCAGTTGTTTTGAAGACTTGGCAGAATCCTGCATCTTCCACTTGGGTACATTGCAGTCTTAGCTCACCAATTTGTCCCAGTCCCAGTGATAATTCACTAGGTGAAATTACCAGTTCCATTTCAAAAGGAAAGTGCAGATTGCACCTCCACTGAGCCCTGCTCCCTCAGAGAATGGGAAGTAAATCTGGGGGGATTAAGCTGTCATCACTCAGGTGGTTCTGACCCAGTGGGGTAGAATTTATTTATTCAACTGTTAGTGTCCATATGATTCCTAGACCTTATTCTTGAATTGAGAACAGAATATATTTTGTTTCCAAGTAGTGTTTTTAATACCTTTTTCTTTCTTTTGTTTTTTTTTTTCCTTTTTTTTCTTCATGCAGAAGGCCTTGGTATTTTAAAGGATTTTCCTCATTCGGCTTTTAACAACATAGAAAGGAAGGTTATAAAAACAGAACCTGAAGACACAAGATAGTCACTCTGCTCTGGAAAACGGTGTCATTGTAAAGAATGAAACTTCACAGGAGAGAGAGAGAGAACAAGAAAAAAAAAAAAGCAAAACAAAAAACAAACCAGCCTTAATAACCAGTGTTGCCTCATTCAAATAAGAGATTTCAATAGCCAAAGCCTAAGAACTGGTACAGTAATCTGTGGAAACAAGAGACACTGCAAACTAAAACAGTCATACAGGTGGATAAACATTCCTGTAAAGGTGGTTTTATAACGTGGGAAGATTCACAAGTTAATATTGTGGGTCTTCATTATTTAAGAATGTATTATGTATTTGTATAACTTATCAAAGTAAATCTAGATGTCGGGACGTGTATTGAGTCCAGTAGATGTGGCTACAGTTCATTTTACTTGAAATTTCAATGTCTACTTTTCAGTGTACCTAGCATAGAGATGGTTGTTAAACATTTGAATTAAAAAAAAAAAAAAATCCTTGGGGAATTAGGAATGCAAACCTCGTGACACAGTTAACAGCAAGTTTGCGACAATATTTGTAGAGAAAAAGAGAAAAAAAGTAAAAAAAAAAAAATGCATCAAATATTTCATGGTTTAAAATGTTATGTGGATATAGCACTTGATAGACCTAGACCCTGGTTCTGTATTATAGCAGATGTACTTGACACTTAACTATCTTCACATCACTTGCAATGGTTTCAGCAGCCTTTGTGTAACACACTTAACAGCATCTACTACCTACCTACAGGTCAGGAGTGGGGGAAATGCCAGTTAGGAGGGTGGAAGAGTCCCATTTTGTTGGGAAAAAAACTGTGGTTTTTGTGTACTGTACAATGACTTGAACCTCATCTGGTAGGAAACCCAAGAGACCAAGTAGCATGGGCAGGGCTGCAGGGATGGTGACTCAGAGCGTTGGAACTTCTTGGACTTCTCTGTGGATCTTTAAAAAAAAAACAAAACAAAACAGAGACAAAATAATGCATCCTAGGTGTGGCAAAGCTGAAATTTGATGCAGGATTTCTGCACCGGTGTAAAAGGTTGCACTTGATAATCCAAGATCCATCAGATCTTTTGGAGTTAGCATGTGACTCCTTATTAAGTGCTGTCCAGCCCACATGATTCTATGAATATACCGTATACTGCATACAGTATGCCAATAAGTTTCTTTATCTGTGTGATTAATTAACATCTGTATTCTTTATTTATTTGACAGGTTTTTATTTTTTGTACGTTTTCACTTTGGCAGATGTCATTTTACATTCAGGAGAAACAGTTGGCATGTGGCTTTGGGATTTTTTATTCTTTTTTTTTTTTTTTGGTGTCTTTGTGTGCATCCATTTTTCCTCTGTGCAGATCCCTCAGTGGAAGAGTTGCTTTCCTGCAGTCAAAAATAGTTACATGCCTTAGTTTCTCAATACAGTTTTTTTCTACAACATGTTCTGGAGGGGGAAGGAAGTGCAGTTCCCATGCCAGTGGGTAAAATTCACATGCTTCAGGTGTTGATGTCTGCAGTTTGCTCCATGTCCCAGGTGTGTCCCAAGGAGTCAGTCCCAGTCTGGGTTCTACTGTCAGCAAAACGTGAGCTGAAATGTCTACACTGCAGTCTCTTATCACTGTAAAACATAGTTTATCACTTTTGATTTGTGGAACAAAGCTTTTTAGTAGAAACACCAGTAAACAACTTTTTTATACTTATTGAAACGTTTGGGTTTTTTTTTTTCTTACAAAAAAAGCTGTTTTTTGAACTGTATGGTACTGTTTCACTTACTGGAGTATCTTACTTTAAGCAATGGAATTTGCAGCTTTGCTGTTAGAGATATAAGAGATTGGATGTGTAGTGATATTCCCTTTTTTCCTGTTGTGTGAGCTAGTAGTACGGATAAAGATATTTTCTTCGAGTCTGTGACATGAGCCAGTGCCCTGGTTTGTATCTGAGCAGCTTTCACAGGATGTGTGTGGAGCTAAGGACAGCTTCAGGTTTGTGCTGTGCAGCTGGAGGGGTAGAAGGTACCAAAAACAGATGTTGAGATGCAGGATTTGTTCTGGGTTTGCATCATTAAAAGGTGTGCGTGGATCACAGAAGAAGCTCATGAGCTTGCTGGTCTCTTCAGCTAAAGTGAGAGGAAGGCAAAAGAACTTGCTAAGGCAGCACGCTCTTTCAGTTGAGTCCAGGATTTATTTTGTAAACACTAATGTATTAAATTTGCTATAAATTAAAAGTATATAACAGTTATATTTTTGAGTTGTAAATACAGTACTGTGTGTCACGACCAGTTGGTTATCTCTAGAATATTTCAGGTTATAGTCCAACAGGCCATTTCAGTCTCAATAAGCCAGAAGCAATGTTTTTTTTTACTGGTTTACAGCTGTAATTTTTTTTTTTTTTTTTTAACTGAGGGGTGGGAAGGGGAGGGGTACATTCCACAATTGCACATGCATTTGGTAATAGCAATTATTCAAGTATTGGTCTTTCCATGACAAAGGTCTTGGTGGACTGCAACTTGGGCAACCTCTGGGGTCACAGGTGAGGCTTTGCCCTCATCTGCTCTTGAAAGGGTTGCTGGATTCAGGGTACTCTGGATCAAAGGCCATCCCTGCAAATGATGCCTGTTCTTATTCACATGTTTATATTGTTGCTTACAAAATAAAATTCACCGTGAGAACTCTCTGCTTTCCCCAGGGTTTTTCCTTTTTTTTTTTTTTTTTTAATTGTTTTCTAAAGGCTGGTAATTTTCTGGGGCTAGAGGAAGGGAGGAGCTTGAGCTGCAGCTCTCACTGGAGGAAGCTTTTTTTCCTGCTCTTGTGGTTGAATCCCTGTTTGTGGATTCAGTCCTGCTTTGAACCCCCATAGCCCTTCCATGGGCCAAGGCAAAGAGGGAGGAGCTGAACCCCAACTACACCCCAGGAAGGGTCTGCAGCATCCAACCTTCTTTTTTAATCTCCTTTTCCCCCTCCTGCTTTTTCCTGTTTGCCTGGGGATTGCCGGATGTGGGAATTGGCAGTTTTTAAGTGGTCTTTGGGAATTCAGGAGACAAAGCATCCCTGCCCTCAGTAGTTGTCCTGGTGACACCCCCCCCCCCCCCCCGTATCAACCCACATCTTCATGGTCACTGCTCAAGTGTCACTGAGGGACAGAGACATAACAGGAGGTGGGCTCTAAAAAAGGGAAGAGAAAGCAAAAATATCAAGAAGTGTGTGTGGGGGGGGGAACTCCATCAGAAACCTTCAGACACATCTGTGTTGCTGAGGTGGCCCAGAGGTCTTGTGTATTTTGGAGCAGAGGGGACAATCTGCTTGGGTCAGAGTAGGGGGCAATCACTGTCCCTGCTCCCAGCCCAGCCCAGAGGGGATGAAATGTGGGAAATCCAAACTGGTGGCTTTATGTTTGCTGTTTTTCTGTCTGCACATCCACTGTGACCTTGCCCTGTTCTGGGAGCAGCAGTGGGAGAAGGAAGGAGCCAGGCACTGTTGTCTTGGAGGTTCAAGGATGAGACAGACAGGTAATTTATTGATCTTTCAGACTGGATGCCAAATATAACTGGAAAAACCGAGTTGTATATTTTGGGGGTTGTTTTGGGTTTGTTTTTTTCACCTTGATCTGGGCTGAGCTGTGACTGACAGAAGTTCAGTAAAATCACAGTGATGTTGGAGCAGCATGGTCCTGCAGCCTTCTGTCTGGCCCATCACATTAATGTTCTGAGGTCCTCTGTTGGAAAGCACTGTTGGGTTAAACAACTATTCCAACAGCTCTTCCAGCAGGGAAAGCATCCACTGAGGGCCTTCCCTCTGCCCATGGCCCTGGCTGCAGAACTGGTTTCCTCGTTTTCTTGAAATGCAGGGGACTTGTCCACAAGCCCCAGGTGCAGATGGGGCAATGGGAAATCTTCCAGGGGACCCTACCTAAAGCATGGATGCTCCTTCCTGCTGGATCTGGGGCTTTGGTCACACTTGGGCTTGGATCTGGGCTGCTGGGGCAGAGAGGAGAGCACACCATGCTCAGGACATCCTGCTCTGCTCCTTCCCTTGAGCACACAGAGATCTGGTAGCTGAAAAATCATCACAGAATCATAGAATTTTCAGGGTTGGAAGGGACCAGTTCCAGGGATCATCCAGTTCCAAGCCTTCTGCCATGGGTAGGGACATCACTGAGATCAGGTTGCTCAGAGCCCTCTCCAGCCTGGCCTTAAAAACTTCCAGGGATGGATGGGGCTTCCACCCCCTCTCTGAGCAACCTGTGCCAGGGTCTCACCACCCTCATGGTGAGGAACTTCTTAACTTCCAACCTAAACCTCCCCTCCTCTGGTTTGAATCCATTCCCCCTGCTCCTCTCACTTCCTGCCATCCTAAAAAGTCCCTCCCCAGCTTCCTTGTAGCCCCTGCAGACACTGGAAGGCCACAACAAGGTCTCCTCAGAGCCTTCTCTTCTCCAGACTGAACAACCCCAACTCTCTCAGTCTGTCCTCACAGCAGAGCTGCTCCAGCCCTCTGAGCATCCTCCTGGCCCTTCTCTGGCTCCATGTCTTTCTTGTCATTCTCTTTCAATCATCAGCATCCTTGGCACCCCCGTGCTGGCCACATGGAGGAGGGTGGGAGGGGTGATGGTGCCTGGGAGCCCTTGGGGTGATGCTGAGGAGCTCCCTGGCTGCCTCCTTAAGCAGGGAAAGGAGGAGAAAATGCCACAAGGTTCTTTTCTGCTGTGCAGGAGGGTTGAAAAGATGTTGTGCTGCAGTGATTCAGTGGGGAAAGGATAAATCCCTCACACACACCTACGCAGCACCACGAGAAAGAACTCCGTGGGCAGGGAAGGAGCAGAAGATGAAATATGAATTTCCTCGAGCTGCTGAAGAGGGGTGGCTTTCCAGAGCCCTTCCTCCAGGGCTCTGTGCTCCCCCTGCCCACCTCTGCTGGGATGGAGGGCTATCCCTGCCCTGAGAAGCTCCCAGGTATGGCTGCTCATCCTGCCCCATGCCTTGCACCTGGGAAGCCCTTGGGAAGGACCAGCCCCTTTCACACCTGGGATTTGAGCTGCCCTTCCCACCCCAGGAGCTGGGAAGAGGCAGCTCCAGCCAGCAGCAATCCCAGGGCTGAGGAAGCTGCTGGAGAGGGCTCCCACTTTCAAAAAGCTAGAGAAGGAAGCCCCAGTGTAGCCCCAGACAAAGGTTCACCCCCAAAACCATCACCCCCAGCCCAGTCTTTGATGCTGCAGACCCCTGGTCCTTCAGGTAAGTCCTGCCTCAGGTGAGTACCACCCTTGGGGGCTGCAGTTTGAGGTGCTAAAGGGCTCCAAGAACCCTCTTTTGTCCATGTCACAAAGTGTTGGGAGGTCCTTCCAACACATGCACCTGAGAGGTGGCACCATCAGTGATGGTCCCTGGCTGGACAGAGCCTTTTTGGGGAGGAAATCCCCTGTAGCCTCTGTGCTCACTGCTTAATTTACATTGCAAGGCTCCTTGTTGAGTTTTGTTTGCTTTCTTAAATATTTTATATTCCTCCTCAGTAAATTTGAATCCCTCCTATAGCATCAGAGCATGTGTGGATGCAATTAATTTCCTATTACCTTGGGGATTTCAGACAGCCTCGTTCTCAGAGCTATTTAGAAAATTATTTAATCACCTTGGAAAATCCCGTGTAGCCCAAAAATCTTCTGTTTACTTATTACTCAGTTGTAAATTGGTGGTGCAAAATATAGCAGTGCTGGGTTGTAAAACTGCACAGAAGTCTCCATTGAAATCTGGTGCCAAAATAAGGAGGAAAGAAAAAAAAAAATTAACTCTTTGCCTGCAGTGACTCAAAAGCAAGTGAATTTTTTTTCCTCACCAGTTTGGGCAGGAATTTCCAAGGTTTCTGCAGAGCCAAGTCACCACCCCCACCACCCCCCCAGCATCAGGGTAGCTCATTGGTGACACTGAATTAGGATGTGATCATATTTACACATTTTGAAACCCTGTAATGAGTCATCTTGGTGGCACCAAAAGCACTTTGGAAAGGGGTGTTGGACTGCAGACAGTGAGAACCCAGGGGACCAGGGGGAGACACAGCTTTTCCTCCCCATGGGCTGGGGGATGTGGGCACTGGAGGTTGCTCAGCCCCTCAGCCCCCTTCCATAAATGTGAATTTGTGGGTTTGCACCCATCAATTTGCATCCTGGGTGCCCAAGGAGGTATTTTATGTTCAGCATCACTTTCAGAAGAGTGCTCTGGTCACCCCCTTAATGCAGAAATCTTGGGGGGCAGGAGCTTGTGTGTGCCAAGAGCTGGTCCAAACCACTTGTCCCTGGGGCAGAGAGCTGAGCTGGTTGCAGAGGAGAGGACGTACCCTTGGGATCAACCTCATTGCTCATTCAGGAGCTTCATCTTCACCACCCTGATCCCAGCAGCATCCCACCCGTATCCCCCCCTCCCTCCCATCCCTGGCTGCCTTCCAGCCTCTCCCCAGTTATTACTGTAGCACCCAGCATGTTTTACTTCATATTCATCTCTTTTGCACATACCGGCCCACTCACATATTAGATCTGAATCTTTTCTCTTTTCTTTTTTTTTTTTTTTTCCCTTCTTTTTTTTTTTCCCCCCCTTTTTCTTTTTTTAATCCTCTTGGCTGATTGCTCTGCAGAGCAGCGAGGCACGACACGCCGCCTGTTGTGACACATCCTGATGGCTCTCACTGGCACAGGGTGGCACACAGACATCTCCCCTGCTCCCCAGATGCCTGCAGGGAAGCAGAGCAGAGCTTCAGATGCTGAGGATGCTGATGGTACCAAAGGCAGCTTGGCTTTCATCACATCCCTCTCCCCAAAGCAGGGAGAAAGGTGTGGAAGTCCCCAGCCGTCTGGGTATGCCCAAGGCTTTGCTGTTGCCTTCTTTATCTTTGTATATAGAAGAATATTATCTATATTTTGGCTTTTCTTTCTCCTGCTTGGTGGTGGTCATGTTAGCTGAAGGTGTCTCCATAGGGCTGGTTGTGTGGGATTCCCTGCTCTATTGCTAGCCCTGAAAGGTGAGATGCCAGGAATAGCACAAATAGGGAGTTTTCAAGTTATTTTGGTGTGGGAAGCATGTGGCCAGGCTTAAAGGGCTATAGCTCTGCTTCCTAAAAAAGATAAGAAAGGCCTTTAAAGCTTGGTGGGATCACAGATGGAGGGAGAGTGGATCATAACCTTGCCAAGGAGCTGTGGTGAGGGATGGCCTCAGCAGGGCTGGCATCTCTGGGGCTTGGTTGCATCTACTGGAATCCTCTTTTTTTTTTTTTTTTTTCTATTTGCTGATCTTCCACGTCTAGAGTGACCTACTCAAAAGGCTTCTGCTGGCTGGTGAAGTCTGGGTTTTATTCAAATTTGTAGAGGGGGAAAAAAAAAAAGTTGGGATGGTATTCAAAGCAGCCATTTTAAGGCAAGGCATCCATTGCAGGAGATCTCTGGTGTGGCTGCAGGGGTTTTAATGATGAGACAGAAAAGAATTCATGTCAGTGCTTGAAACCAAGTTTAAATCTCCTCTCACACAAACCATTTTTCTCTTGGTGTCCATAACAGTCCTGTTGGTACAATCCCCCAAGCAGCACCCGGATGGTTGAAGTGTTCAATAAGTGAAGAACACTTATCGAAGTGTTCAGTACGTTGAACACTTATTGGGGTGACCTTGGTGGCTTTTTTCTAGCCTTTTCCACACCTTTGGAGGCAACTAAAGAGGCTCAAATTGAACTTCATGGCTGAGGGAGCTGGTGAAGCAGGTGGCAAGCCTGTGTTGGGTGCAGGGAGCGGGGGGGAATAAAACAAAAAAACCACCCTGCCAACCAAACTGAAAGGCTTTTAATTAAAACAAAAGATTAGATCAAGTAAGTATTACAGCAGGTGGTTAAATCCTGAGGCTAAACAGCCCCGTGCTTTGTTCTCTGAGTCTGATGCAGGGAGAGGAACTTTCTAGAGGGCAAAGGAGGGATCCTGCCCTGGCAGCATTCAAAGGACTGGGGCAGGATTGGCACCCACCCCTCCTGGGGAGAAAGCAGAGAGATGTAAATACACAGCTTCCAGCCACGGGGCCTCTCCAGTGGTGTCAAAAGTTTGCATTCCCATGGGATGGGAAGAGGTTGGGTTGGTTTGCTCCTGGCTGGCAGGAGCTGCCAGCCCCGCTCTGCCCCCGGGTCTGGGGCTGCCAGGGGACATGGGGCCACCTGGTTGTTACCTCAGTGTGAAGCTCTCTGAAGTTCCCAGGTGCCTTGTTCTTTGTGGATGAGCTGCCCTTGGGGTTTTTTCAGATCTGTTGAGCACTGTTTCAGTCTCCTGATCGTGGACACTTAACCTCGATGCAGATGATGATGATGATGATGATGAGGGCATCCCATCTTCCAACTCCCCTATAGCTTGGTCCTTTTTAAAGCTGAAGATGACAAGTCTGGATCATGCTGGGCAACAGAACAGCAGACACCCAGGCCACCAGCATCATGCCAGTGGGTTGGCACCCTCCTGAGGGGCCCATCCAGACCTGAAGATTCTGCGGGTCACCCTGGTGGCTCAAGGTGCTGGTGAGCTGGCAAGTGCAGGCAGGGTGAGGCTGGGTGCTCCAGGGGATGCAGGCAGTGCCCTGGGGATGTGTCCTGAAGGCATTCCCAGCACTGCTTGGGAGCCTTCATCCAGGACTTGGGGAAATGGGAATGCTGTGCCTGCTCTCATATCCACAAATGATGCCAGGAAAAAGGAGTCACTATCCAGAAAATAATTCAGTGCAACCTGGTCTAGTGGGGGGTGACCCTTCCCGTGCAGGGGGTTGCATCTTGATGACCTTTAAGGTCCCTTCCAAGCCAAACCATTCTCTGATTTTACAAATTGTTCAAATTCTCCTTCAAATTAAGGCTGTAGGTGGGAAAGAAAGGAAAGCAGAGAGCCACCACCACCAAGGCATTCCGTGTGGTTGCTTTGCTCCGCAGCCTGCTCCCAGCAGAATTTGGGGGAATGTCTGTCGTCCTGCAAGACAACCTTTCATCAGGCAAGAACCCATCCCAAACCCACCTTTACCATTTTCCAGAGGGAGGAATTGGATTAGCTATGGCTGTGCACCAGGGTGGAAAAAAAAACCAACCCCAGAGCTTTTATAAAATTATAAAAATAATATATATATAAGCATGTATATATATATATAAAAGTATAAAATCAGATTATAAAATCTGATGCTTTTATAGGCATTTTGGGAGGCAGGTGAGCCTGGCAGGTCCCAGAGGAGGGATGGTGCTCTCCCCAGAGCTGGTACCAGCAGGCAGAGCCCCAGTTTGGAGCAGAGCTGCTGGAACAGGGAGCCCAAGGATTGATGCTGAGGCTCGGCACCGCCTCCTGCTTTTCACGGGATGAGGGAAGTGCTCTCGCCTGACCCGGGGGCTCCTTCCCCCAGGGAGAGGACAGATGGTCTCCTGGTGAAGGCGTGGGACTGGGAATCGGGAGCTCTGGATGCCTTTCCCGGCTACATCAGAAACTTGCTATGTGGCACCACCTACTTCTGTGCCCACGTTTCCTCCTCCTCCTTCCCTCTCTCGCTCCTCGCTTTTTCCAGACCTTTCACCTCGCTGCTCGAATGTATTTTTTTTTTTTTTCTTCCCTTTTTTTTTTTTTTTCGTTCACAGAGCACTTTTCAGAGACTGGAAAGCCTCCTGGCATGCTGTCACCAGTACCTGGACCAGACACCCACTCCTGCCCTGGCTTCTTTCTTTCTTTCTTTCTTTCTCCTCTCCCCATCAATCTCTCCCCTCTCTTCTCAGAGCTGCTGCTGCTGCTCAAGGTCTCCTCCTCCTCCTCCTGCCCAAAACTTCTCCTTGCTCCACTTTTGGGGCACAGCTCTGGAGGTGCTTGGAGGCCCTGGATGCAAAGGGTCCAGCCCCAGCTCTGGTTTATCCTGATCTGGGTGGATGTGACTCAATCTGACTCAGCCTGGGGGGTTTCTGCTGGACTGGATAAAACTTTGGGAGCTCATCCCCTTGGGTCACTTTGTCCCAAGGCTCTGGGGTTTGCTGTGGTTTGCTGCTTCAAGGTGATGCTCTCCAGTTTAGGATAGAAGTTTGTGCTCTGTGTCTGGCTGATGAGTTTAGGGCAGAGGTTTTTTCACTCCCTAAAGTTTATCTGTGTGATGTGATGCTGTGTCTACCCTTCCCAAGGGCTCCTTGCAAATGTCAATTGATTTTAAGTGACTAATGGCATGATTTAGGTTATTTATTGCTGCCTCAAAAGGATGAGGTGCCTGCTCCAAAGCAAAAACCTCCCCAAGATTTCTCAAGTTGAGGCTGGGCTGGGCTGCCAGCCTGTGTTGCTGCTCCCAGGGGACAGACGGATTCTATCATGGTCTCAAGTTGTGCCAGGGGAGGTTTAGGTTGGAGATGAGAAAGAATTTCTTTCTGGAGAGGGTGATCAGGCATTGGAATGGGCTGCCCAGGGAAGTAGTGGATTCTCCGTGTCTGGAGAGATTTCCAAAGAGCCTGGATGTGGCACTGAGTGCCATGGGCTGGGAACTGCAGCGGGAGTGGAGCAAGGGTTGGACTTGATGAGCTCTGAGGTCCCTTCCAACCCAGCTGATGAATTGATTCTATGATTCTATCTTCAGAGGTCCATGCCTTTAGGCTGCCCTCTGGATGGAAAGGCCAGAGGATCCACACCCTTAAGGAGTGAACCTAAAGAGGAGAGCAGGAGCACTTCCAAGGACCACCAGTCCAAGACACCAGGGCAAGGCAAACTGGCTCCTCTGGTCTGCAGAAAAAAGCTGGGGATGGGGGAGAGGAGTGATGCCAGCAGGACCAGGGGGTGCCAGCACACAAACCTTGCACCTCCAGCTTGAAGCTTTAGTTTTAGGAGTGACCCAAAGGTGGAATGAGCCCCAGGTGCTGGAGAAGGAGCACAGAGAGTGGAGCAGCTGGCAAAGGTGAACCTCAGGACTGGCTGAAAATATCTCTGCTTTTCCCAGCCCAGCAGCACATCTTGCATGTAAATGAGGTGTCTGATGTGTTCCCACCACCATCAGCAGGATTTTTATCTGCCTGCCAGAAAAAGAGCTGGGTAAGAACCTTGTGTTACTGAATAAACCTGCAAGAGAGGAGAATGTAAGAGCTAATTAAATGAAATCTTATTTAATACTTGGCTCAGGATGGTAATAAAAGAAGAGAAACTGTTTCCTTGTTGTAATATGGTAGAGCGTTAATTAAAAAGGAGGAAGAAAAAAAAAAAAACCAAGCCCTAAAATTGTTGTGTTGCCAAGTAGCATTAATATCCAGCTGTTGTGCTTTGCATCTGTTCAAACAGCCCTTTAAAAAAAAAAAAATCTGGCTGCAAGTTTGCCTAAATAAAAGCAATGGTCAAGGCTGGAGGGCAGCAAAGAAAAGGGAGAGCAGAGATGCTCTGCAGTTCAGGGGTAGGGTGAGAAAAGGAATAGTCCTGCATCCCTGAATTTGTAATCTTCTGGAGAAAGGAGTCTGAAATGGCTTTTCACCATCTCCAACCTTCATTCTGTGCAGCTCATAGAATAAGATCTTATTTTGATATTTTCTCTCAGTAATTTGGCTTTATTTTGATTTTTTTTTCCTATCAATGTGTTGTTGGTGTAAGGAAGAAGTCTTAGGTTTTTTTGTTTGTTTTGATATTTTAATCTGCAAATGTATCATCAGTATAAGGAAAGAGATTCTTGGGCTATTTATTTAATTTAGTATTTTAATATATAGATGTATCATAAACGTAAGGAAAAGTCTTAGGTTATCCTGAGGCTTTTATGAAACTGAAACGTGCTTCTGAAATACTCTGGATAGACTAAATCTGCCTTTTTTTTTCTTTTTTTTTTTTCAAGGAGATCTGAAAGAATCAGCAGGAAGGATTCAGCACATCTGTGTGGAAGCCTGCTCAACAAATGAGCAGAACCCATGTGAAGTTGATGCTGTAGAAAACCGGTGACAGAGGTATGAAGTTGATCAGGTTTTCCAGATGCTTGTGAAATGTCACAGAGGGAAATAACCTGTTTGCTGCTGAGTTAGAGCCAAACCAGGTATTTCCAGTGCTCCATAAACTGGAATTTTAGATTTTATTTTTATTATTATTATTTTTTTTAGAATTTTGAGGAAAAACTCTTGGGGTATCTCAAAATGTGGTCAGTGCATGGGGAGGTTTTGCCACCCCAACTTTTGCAGCTCATTCCATGCCTTGCAATTCCTGACACAACATGGCACAAGAGCTTCAGCACTTCTTCTTTTCCTTCTGCTAAAAATCAGGAGTGGTTTGGGCTTGGTGCTGATTAAACTACCTTGCCTTTGTTTCCCAGATCAAAGTGGCTCTTGTTCATGTTGTAACAAAATGGTTTGACAGCTTCACTGGGGCACAGACCGGAGCCACTTTGATCTGAAACAAAGGAAAGATGTCTCCAGCAGAACCAGATAACAGCTGCTCTTTGTGATTCTAATGCAAAATAAAATGAGCAGATTTCAACTATTATTCTTGTCATAATATGACAGGATACAATAACTACTTCTGACATGGAATTTAATAGGTAAAAATAATATTATTAGAAGGAAACTCCAGAATGTAAGAATGGTTTTTGTTTTGGTTTGGGGTTTTTTGTGTTTTTTTTTTTTTTTTTTTTTTTTAACAGAGAATCCTTCATTTATAAAGTGGAAATCTTTCTCAGTAACTGAGTTCTGCTGCAAGGGCCTTTGTGTTGGAAAAGACTTAATTTGGTCAGAAGTTAAGAAAAGGGTCTGGTTAGCACAACCACCTGGGATGCTGAGATGCTCTTGCAGTTGGACCCTGTGTTAGGGCACAACCTAAGAGCTTGGCTCTGCTGGGAGCAGGAGGGAGATGCTGGTGTCCATGGAAAAGTGAGGAAGCTGCAGGATTTCTTCCCAACAGAGACTTCTTTCCTCAGGCATCTTCCTACAGTGCACTCAACCATCCTCTTGGCTCTTAATTTAGGACTTTGTGGTCTTAATATAGGACTTTGTGGTCTTAATTTATGGCTCAGGCTGATTCTCTCCGTGTTGATGAAAGGTGGTGTGGGAGGGGAGGTTTTTCTTAGCCCACCAGAGCTGGGAGCCTCTGCTCCTCACTCTCCAAACTCCAAGTCCCCAGGTTGCTGGCAGCTGTGGCATCATGTGGCCAGCTTCCCTCCAGCATCCTCCCCCCTGGAACAACCAGCAGGACCCAGCCTGCTCCTTCCTACAACCTTGGGGGCATGGCCAGGAGCAGACAAACTTTCTGGGATTTGGGGAAAAAGCCCAAAAGTCACAATCTGCTCCAAACCAGGCAGTGAAATGAGCTCCAGCTTCAGGAGCTGGCAGTGAGGTTTCTGGGCAGCCTCAGCCTCGGGTGCTCTGGTGAGGAGCAGTGAATAAAATACAATTATTTTGTCTCTGTAAATTGTCTCCTGAAACAGGCGTTTGGCAACCCTAATGGTTTTCTGCATGCCGGGGTGTAGCCAGGCACTAAAATAAGTCAGTCTGTAGGAGGGCTGGGAGGTGGGAGATAGGGAAAGCTCTTTTTATATTACTCCCCTTGCTAAATTAAGAGGCACCGTTCCCTTTCCTGGCTCTGGAAGCTTGCAGACAGCTTCTTGTCCTGGTTTCACTGCTCAAAAACTGGGACTCAGTAACCCTGATTCTTGTCACATCCCTGGGACCTGCAGGCACACAAGGAGGCTTTGGCTGGGTCCAGCTGGAGGTCCTGCTCCTACCAGAGAAGGTTATGGTAGCTGAGGGTCACCTTTTTTATTTTTTTTGGGTCTCTTTTTTTTTTTTTTAATTTTCCTTTTTAAAAATTTGTTTTATTTGCCTTTTCTTTCTCCCTCCTCTTTTCCTTGAACCTTGCAGCAGGGGGTGTGGTGGATGACTTTGGCCATGACTGTTTTAAATCATGATGCTGAACCCAGAGTCTTTTGGGTGGGTACCACCTTCGCATGGTGGAAATCCAGAGAAATAAATAGCAAACAGGTGACTCAGACAAATCCTGGCTGGTTTCTCCTTATCACTGAGCTTCACCCCATAAGGATGACATTTTGCAGCCTCTTCAAGCCCCCCTGTTCTGAGTCAGTAAACTGGTTAATCCATGACCTCCTTGGGTATCTAGAGGTGCTCTGCTCACCTGACAGGAATTCCCTACCTGGCTGGGAGCCTGGCGAGCTGCTGGAAACCAAACTGAGGGAGCAGGAAGGGAGAGCAGGGGCTGTTTGCTTCTCCAGCTGAGTGGGTGCAGGCAATGCTGCTCCCACCCTTGTCAAGGCTGCTTTTGTTTTCCAGCAGAGCAGAGGGGAGAAAGATGGAGACACCTGCATCACACCAAGCTGCTCTTTCTCCCCCAGCCCTCCCCCAAGCCTAAAGACATCCCAGCCCATCGCACTGCTGGGAACTGAGGCTGTACCTAGGGCTGGGGGATGCTGGATGACACCCTCCCAAGCCCTTCTGCTGAACTGAAAGATGTGTTGGGTTTGTTTTGCTGGTTTGTTTTTTTTTTTTCCCCACTCCCCAAAGCCTAAATACTGAGTTGAAGTGGAGGTGACAGTTCCTTTTATTTCACCAGGGTAAAAAGTGAGGCAGGGAAGTGGTCCCACTGAGATGTCTGGGTTTTAATTCTCCTCCTCAGGAGTGGGGATGCTCGTGGGATGCTGCATTAAACACAGCATCTGAAATCATCCTGCTTGTCTAGGCAGGGCTCTTAACATCCACCCATAACAACAGCATCATCATTTCTCAACCAATATGCATGAACAGAGAAATAAGCAGAGGAAGACACTACGACAAAGGCTGCTGGGAGGAGAAGGAGGAGAAGGAGAAGGAGGAGGAGGAGGATGAAGAGGGGGAGGGAGTTGGATGCTCTGGTTCTTCCCTTGAGGCCTGGCTGCTGCCTTGTGCAGTGCTGGTGACCTCCAGGCGTGCAGGAAACACATCAAAGAGCTTCTAACAAGGCTGACTTGAGGGTGACAAATTCACTCTGTGAAACAGGGCCCTTCCAAGCAGCTCATCCCTCAGTGGTGCTTAAGGGAATTTTCCTCCTTTGCTCCGAAAACACTGATTTAATCAGGAAAGCCAGTGGGTATCTTATAGTCTAACATAGCATGATGTTAAATTTGAGTGTTCATTCCAAAAACAATCCTTTTCCATCGTGGGAATAAACCCCCACCCATTTCCCTCTGTAAGGAGCCAGTTTACCCTGTGGTCCATACAAGAACAAGGTGTCCAGTGGAACTTTTGATACTGGGAGACACCTGATCCAGTGGTTATCCACAGGTGTGAGTAAGCAACTTGGTAGCCACTACATCTACATACATGTCACCCTGTATTTTAGTCCCCTTTTTGTTCTTCTTTCCCCCATCACTCCCTTTTTCATAACCTCTTCAGAAAGAGCTCTGGGTGCTGCTACTTGGAGCCCCAGTCTGAGGATGAGAATATTGAGTACACCCAAGATTTCTTCCTACAGTCTCATGGTGCTGGGTTAGACAGCAGAGTCCTCACTAGGTGACTTTGCTGTAAATCCTCATGAAATCTGCTCTGAGCAGGGCAGGTGAACCCTCAGGGACTGCTGCCTGCCTTGTGATGCTTGGCTTTAGTTTTGGAGCACCTGGAAAAGACTGTGTTAGGCACCAAGATGCCATTTTGCTTCCTCCCAAAATAAATCCAGAGTTTTCGTGGCTGAAGGCAAACCCACTGCATTTAGATTTTTTTTTTTTTTCCCCAGAGAACAGAAGAACCATCCTTTAAAAATTCTTTCCCTCTATTTCAAAGAAGGGAGACAGATCTGCAGATCACCTTGGATTCCCATTTGCCATACCCCCCCCCACCCTTTTATTGCTTACTGAATGGACCCAAATACAGGAATTAATTTTTTTTTTCTGATTTTTTTTTGTTTGCTTTTTGGTCTTCTTTTTTACATTTAGCTCCCCAGCTGTAACCAAAGCAGTGGTGCTGGCCCAGCTGGCCCCATTTTCCAAGGGCTTTGCTGATTACATTTCCTCTGGGTGGGGTGAGATGTAGCTTGCCCCTCCTTGGGCTCTCATGTCAGGGTCTTTGGTTAAAGTTTCTCTTTAAAAAAAGAAAAAAAAAAAAAAAAAAAAAAAAAAAAAGCAGAAGAGTATTTAAGCAGCTGCTGGGCTGGCCTGCTATTTTCTTGTGTTGAGGTCTTTGCTTGGGAAGGATGGAGCAGGAAGGATGTAAGAGGATGGATGCTATCACCCTGCTGAAGGCTTTGCTGAGATTAAAGCCTTCTTTGGTGTCACTGCAGTCATCAGCAGAAGGTAAAGGTGAGTGAGGTTGGCTTTTGCATTGCTTTTTGAGTGAACTTTGCCTGTTCTCAGCTTGTTCTGTGCCAGCCTGACCTTCCACCAGTTCAGGCTCTGTTGAGGCAGTGGGTGCCCAACAAGGATGGGGCCATTCTGCTGGTCAAGGAAAAAAAACCCCATTGTGGGCACAGCTGGGTGACAGCATCTCCTCCTGTGGGTCTCCTTGTTATTGGGAAGATGGGAAGTAAGAAGATATCTGGCTTTTTGGTGGATTTGGAAGTATTTTACACTTGGACTCGATGGTCTTAAAGGTCTTTTCCAACCTAAGTCATTCTGTGATCAAAACAAATCAGTGTTCAGCTTCTAAAGAGGTGGCATTATCCCCCATGAGGTGTTCACTGCCACTGGGCTTTAATCTCCAGGACTGACTCTGAGGTGTGGCTGTGGACAGATGTAATGGGGTGTTTAATTGAGGAGTGTTTAATCAGGCTTCTTGTCATCAGGTTTCCTGGTGCCAAAAGCCTTCCTTTGGGTAGAAATGGCATTAACCAAGATGGAAGGGGAAAGCAGCCAAGCAGCCATGGCACAGAGGCCATGAGAATAGGTGTTGAGAGACCACCCCAAAGGGAAACAAATTCCCCATCTTACCCCAAGAGAGGCTCAGCCCCAAGCCCCAACCAGCCCTATCCTGACGGCAAAAGAAAAACATGATTTTTTTCCAAAACTAAACTGAAAAAACAAACGGGGAGCCTTGTGCAAGACCCCAGGAAGGCTCTAAATTCTAACATTCAGGCTGGCTTGCTGCAAACATCTGCTCCACCAGGCAAACTCCCACCTCCCTGCCCACCCACACACGGCTGTCACGTTCCTTCCACCTCCTGCATCCCCGGCAGCCCGGGCTGTGGGAGATGATTAATGCTGGGAGAGCAGGCGTGCCAGGAGTATTTGTCTTGATCTTAAATAAATAAGACACGTATGGAAATCAGTGGGTAAACAACCACGTTTGAAACTGCAGCTCCTCTGAGGTGTGTGTCGTTTAGAGCTGCTGTGCTAGGAGCAAGAAGGGAAAAGGGGCAGTTTTCCATCTGGTTTTGTGATTCTTTTGGCTTCTCCTGACATATTTCGTGTCGTTTATAGAAGTAAGACAGAAAGTCTCCTCCTTGAGCCTTGACTGCTTTCCTGCTTCCTGCTTGGAAGCACAGCAATGGACCTGCCAGGGCTCTGTGCTGCTTCCTGAGGCCACCAACAACCTAAAAATATTTGAGGCTCTTGTTGTAAACTCAAGGTGCCATCTAACACCTTTTTTTTCTTCAACCCCCTTGCTACCCCGGGTTGCAGGTCTGGTTGAAAAGATTTGATTCAAGTTCCAGTGAAGCTGGGGAAGGTTTATTTGGGTGAGGCCCAAGGCAGTGTTTTTCAGGCTGGTGAAATGTGCTGTTCTCTCCTACTTGCACGTGTCGCTCCCATCGAGCAGAAGAAAAGCAGGGGGAAAGTGCAAGGCAGTTGAAATCAAATCACGAAATGTTTTTTCTACCCCTTTCTCTTCCTCCTCCCCCGCTTCTCCTGAAAACAAACAAAAACAAAATGAAAGAAAATGAACAAAAACAAGCAGGGAAAAAAAGAGAGGGAGAAGGGGTTGCTCAGTACTGCAGTGCTATGTACTTACTTGTTTCCTGGAAAAAAATAATACCTGGTGGGGTGTTATCCCTGGCTACTGAGCCCTGCCACGCTCCCTGGGTCACTCAGCCTATTTTTGGCACTTTTTGGGGTGTCTGGGGGTAGTGTGGTAAGGGCTGGTCACCCTCCTGATCCTCTGATAGACTGGTTTGGGTTGGAGGGGACCTTAAAGCTCATCTAGTCCAACGCCCCAGCATGGGCAGGGACACCTCCCAGCAGCCCAGGGTGCTCCAAGCCCCATCCAACCAGGCTCCAGCTCCTGGAGCTCCTTTAAACAGGGATGTGCTTTGCAGGGGGAGATGGAGGTGCTTGGGTACCCTCTCCTTCCATCGATGGATGGATGGATGGAGAAAATAAAAGGATGGATGGATGGATGGATGGATGGATGGATGGATGGATGGATGTGTAGGGAAAATAAAAGGGTGGATGGATAGATGGAGAAAATAAGAGGATGGATGGATAGATGGAGAAAATATAAGGATGGAGAAAATAAAAAGATGAATGGATGGGTGGATGGAGAGAAAAGGATGGGTGGATGGAGAAAATGATGGATGGATGGGTGGATGGAGAAAAGAGGATGGATGGAGAGATGGAGAAAATAAAAGGATGGATGGAGAAAATAAAAAGATGAATGGAGGGGTGGATGGAGAAAATGATGGATGGATGGATGGGTGATGGAGAAAATAAAAGGATGGAAGGATGCATAGAGAAAAGGATGGGTGGGTGGATGGATGGATGGATGGATAAAATAAAAGGGTGACCTCAAACCTCAGTCGCTGGGAAGCTCTGAATCTAGCAGCAAGACGTGGCTTTCAGTCACTGACCTGCTGTGCTGAAGGGAGTTAATGTGGAGTTACATCCAAGGAGCAAAAGGAAACAATCTGGCCCTGGGTCTGCACTTCCTGCATCCCTCTGCTCACAGGGAGGTGATGAGAGCTTTGCCACCAGCTTCAGGGAGCTCAGGGGGAGGGCCTGAGTTTCACTTTTTTTTTTTCTTAATACTTAGCAGCTTAGACATGTCATGGAATGATCCTTGTGACAACTTTGTGAAACCCATCTGCCCTCTATTTTTTATTATTATTATTTTTTATTTTTTTTTACATTTCAGCTGCATCCCAGCAAACCCAGCTAAGTCCCAGATTACCCCCCCTGCAGCAGCCTGAACTCAGGGTGCCTGTGGCCACCGAGCGAGCTGTTTCTTGGCAATTCAGGCGGTGTTTGCGCCGATAAATCAGGGCCCCGAGGCTCCGGTTTGATGGTAGCGACAGCCACCATCTGCTGCTGCGCGGCTGCGGAAAGGGATCTTGCCGGGAGCAGGGGTCCTGCCGGGGGCAGGGATGGTGTGCCCGGGAGCAGGGATGCTGCCCGGGAGCAGGGATGCTGCCCGGGATCAGGGATGCTGCCCGGGATCAGGGATGCTGTGCCCGGGAGCACAAAACGCGGGGATCCGGCAGGGGCGGTGCCTGCCAGGTGAAGGGCAGGGGGTAGCTGAGGCTAAACATCAGAATAACGCTGCCCCCAGTATCTGCGTTACTCTAAATTATATTTTTAATATTATGTCCGTATTCTTTTTAAGAGCACGATAGGAGTTTTTGATAGGAAATAATGGCGCTTGCTTTTTTTTTTTTTTTTTTTCCTTGATTTTTTGACTGAGTGATCCAGCCAAATTCCCAAGAGTTTCACATCAGGGTCAGCTCCCCGTGGAAGCCAAATGGATGCAAAACGCGGGAACGAGTGGGCTGGAGCCTGCTGGGTGCGGGACTGAGAGGGGGCAGGTGCCTCCCAGGGGGCTGTGAGGGAGTGGGGGGTATATTATTATTATTGTTGTTATTATTATTATTATATTTTATTTATTTAAATTTTAATTTTTATCTTAGTTTAGTTTTAATTTTTATTTTATGTTTATGTTGTTGTTTTATTTTTTCATTCTATTTTAAAATTTTTATTTTATTTTTACTTTGTTATTTTCTTGTTAATTTTGCTAGTTTATTATTTTGTTCTATGTTACTTTATGTTACGCTATTTTATGTATTTTATTATTTTTATTTATTATTTTATTATTTTATTACTTTATTATTTTACTTTATTATTTTACTTTATTTTATTTTTTATTATATTTTATTTTATTTTTATTTTATTTTTATTCTTTTATTATTTATTTTTTAATTTATTATTTATTTATTATTAATTCATTATTATTTATTATTTTATTTTTAATTTTTTAATTTTTATTATTTTATTTTTATGACATTTTTATTATATTATTTTATGTTATTTTATGTTATTTTGTTATGTCATTTTATGTTACGTTACTTTATGCGATTTAATTTTAAATTTTTAAATTTTATTTTATTTTTTAAATTTCATTTCACTTCTTAACTCTAGCCAGCAGCTGGGAGGGTGACTCAGAGCGTGGGCCGGCGTGGGCGGCTGCATCTGTGGGTGTGGGGCCGAGACAGACGCGGATAAACGGCTGCAATTAAGCAGTTAGCGAGGAAAAAAAAATAAATAGCAAAAAACCCCAAGCGACAGCAATAGTAAAATGGATCTAAAGGCGCAAGTTGCCAAGGCCTCGCTCCCAGCCGGCTCCTTCCCGGGGAGCGTTTTCCTTGGGATGCTCCGCTCCCCCAGCCGGGGGAGGCAGCCCCGGAGCTTCCCCTCGGATCCCCGCCGGATCCCCGCCGGTTCCCCGCCGCTGTCCCGCTGCTCCCACAGCCCGAGGAGGCCCCGGGGTGGGTGGGTGGTGAAGCCCTGCCCGGGGTGTGGGTGCTGATCCCGGGAGAAATCCCGGCAGGAGGAGCCGGTGGGGGAAGAGAGAGGGGAGAAGAGCTGTGGATTTGCTGGGAATGGTTATGGAACACCCACACGCTGCTGGGGGACTCGGGTTGTGCCCAGAGCTCATGGAGAAGCTCAAGTTGTTGGGGTTGTTTGTGGTTTTTTGGTGTTTTTTTTTTTCCTGGTGCCCATCCTTAGGGTGTCAGAGGGTGGGTGCTGGATGCTACGTGATGGTACTCCCATCCCAAAGCAATGCCCTCTGCCTTCCCAGCACTGGGAAAAGGACCTGGAAGTGCTGGTGGCTAGCCAGCAGTGTGCCCAGGTGGCCAAGAAGGTCAACAACATCCTGGCAAACATCAGGAATAATGTGGGATGGGCACTGCTGAGGCCACCCCTCCAATCCTGGGGTCAGCTCATAGAACCAGGGAAAGGTTTGGGTTGGAAGAGACCCTAAAGATCATCTTGTCCCAGGGCAGCACAGGAGGATGGGCGTTTTTTTGCAACCTGCTTTTGAAACCTTGGTTCTGTTTCACAGTCCTTCAATTCCATGAGAAAATAGGCAGGCAGGATGGAAGTTTCCTGGCACAAAGACTTGGAAGGAAGTGCAGGGAAATCTCTTGCTCACAGCTCCTATTTCATTCGGGGCTCTTCACCACGAGAAGGACATGGAGGGGCTGGGGCATGGCCAGGGAAGGGCAATGAGCTGCAACCTGCAGCAGAAATCTGCTGAGGAGCAGCTGGGGGAACCTGGGGATGTTCAGCTGGAGAAAAAGAAGGCTGAGGGAAGACCTTCCAGCTCCCTCCAGCTACCTAAAGGAGGTTGTAGTGAGGTGGGTGTTGTCTCCCAAGAAAGAAGTGGTAGAACAAGAGAAAATCGGGAAACAGGACAAGAAAATCAGGAACAGCGTGGCCAGCAGGTCCAGGGAAGGGAGCCCCTGTGCTCAGCCCTGGTGAGGCCACAGCTTGAGTCCTGTGTCCAGTTCTGGGCTCAAGTTGTGCCAGGGGAGGTTTAGGTTGGAGATGAGAAAGAATTTCTTTCTGGAGAGGGTGATCAGGCATTGGAATGGGCTGCCCAGGGAAGTAGTGGATTCTCCGTGTCTGGAGATCTTTCCAAAGAGCCTGGATGTGGCACTGAGTGCCATGGGCTGGGAACTGCAGCGGGAGTGGATCAAGGGTTGGACTTGATGATCTCTGAGGTCCCTTCCAACCCAGCCCATTCTAGGATTCTATGAAAATGGGCTCCCGTTGTGCCAGGGAATGTTTAGGTTGGGTATTAGGGAAAATTTCTTCCCCCAAAGGGTTGTCAGGCCCTGGCCTAGCCTGGCCAGGGCAGTAGTGGAGTCCCCATCCCTGGAGGGCTTTAAAAGCTGTGTAGATGTGGAGCTGAGGGACATGGTGGCCTTGGCAGTGCTGAGTTAATTGTTGGATTTTATGGCTTTAAAGGTCTTTTCCAACCTAAATGATTCCATGACTCTGTTTCCAAGGATTTGGCTCCTTTGCTATTGGATCCATGTCCCTGGGCTGGCTGTCTCAGCCCAGCTTGCCAGCTCCCCCCCTGCAGGATTCACCTCTTGCCAGCCCCCCGTGGGAGCTTTGGGGGGAAGGAGGCTGAGACTTCCTTCTCCACTGCTCTGTTTGGGTATTATTCCTATTTCATACCCTGCCAATCAGATCTGACAAGTCTGCATGACAGACAGAGAGAAACCTGATTAAAATTAATCAATCCATAAACCCCTTATTCAGTAAGTGATAAAGGAAACACAAATCTCAGCAGCCACAAACCTGGGTATTCAGCTAAATCTCTGCACGTGACTTGGGTAAGAGCTTGAGAGGTTTGGGACTGACATCTGAGCTTGTCATCTTTTAAGTTTCATTTCCACATAACAGTGCCACTAACTTACTCAATAGTATAAATTTTTCTGTGGGGTTTTGGTTTTTTTGGGGGGGAGTTGGAATTAAATTCATCCTCCAAGGCCAGCTTTGCTATTCTACAAGATGGAGATGAGCAGGAAATATTTTTCCCTATGTATTCTCCTGCCACATTTAACAAGGAATTGCAATTGGATTTGCTGCCAGCAAAGGCAAATGGCTGGAGCATCCCATGAACCAAGAGGATATCATGATGAAACAGAGATGGGGGGTCCTGCTGGGTCTGAAAGAGGGTTCCTGCATGTTCCTGCTGTGTGCTCCAGAAAACCTCCTTAATTCTGGTGAGAACTGTGTGTTTATTAGTGGTATTTTAATAATTCCAGGGATCCTGGTTAAGATATTTCTTGGTAAATACCTATGCTTGCCCTGCACCTCTCCCCTAGCTGGCCCTGCAAGGAGAAGTGTCCAGTGGGGATTTCTTACTTCAAGAAGATAGCTGTGGAAGGAAGGTTTTATACTTTGTTGATTTTTCTTTTTTTGGTTTTTTGTTGTTGTTGTTGTTTTGGTTTTTTTGTTTTTTTTGTGGTGGTTTTTTTTTTTTTTTTTTTTTTGGTTTTTTTTTGTTTTGTTTTGTTTGTTTTTTTTTTTTTTTTGGGTTTGGGTATTTTTGTTTGTTATTTATTTGTCTGTTTGGTTGTGGAGGACCAGATGTGGTCAGTGACCAGGGGGGAATGAGAGTGTTCTGTGAACACATACAAATTATTTTTCCATTAAAAATTACACTGATTTTTTTTTTTTAATTTATACTTTTTAAGTCTTCTCTTTCAGAAAATGCAAACAAGTATTGTTTGGATGCTGCTCCTGCTAAATGTCATCATTGCATAATTGCTGAAGCATTTGACTTTTAATGTCAAATCATTGAGACTAAACCTTTCCTCTTTTCCTAGATGGGAAAGGTCTCCTCCTGGGGTGTCCATGGAACAGAAGGACCAGAAGGACTTGGAAAAAAAAAACAAACCCCAAACATTTCCAATGTACTCATTTGTAATTGAAGGGAACACTGAGATGAAGGGAAGAAACAAGATGGGTGATGGATACAGGAGTCTTATTTCTTCCCACCAGACACCATCCCTACCCCACCAGAGCTCCAAGACAGGCAAGTGATTTAGTTGTGGCTGCCCCAAGCTGGCAGCAAATGCTGAGTGTGTGAGGAGGTTGTAAATAATGTAAATAAATGTCTTTAATGCCCAGGGGATTTGCTGCTCTGGGATCTAAGCAGCTCTGGAAGCAAAGTGGCCATGGGAGGGTTAGCTCAAGGCAGAGGCAAAGCTCTGACATTCGCAGCTAAAACTGTAAGAATAACAGCTTTTTGCCTCCACAATATATTAAAACTGCTTTTTAATTATCATAAGTGTAATTGTAATATATAAAAAATGGTAATTCTCTTCCCTCCTGTAAAAGGGGTAAGTGATGTAGCAGCCAGGGCCACTTGTTTGGCAATCTGGGCTTTGGTCAGGAGAGGCTCAGATGGAGAAAATATAGGCCCTGTGGAGAGGTCAGTGCCAATCCCTTCACTGATGATGGAAAAAGTGCAGGGAAAGACTCAGTTGGTGCAAAAAATATGTCAAAAGCTCAGCATAAGTGACAGCTCCAAGGTAAAACCTGGTTTGCTTTCTGCAGCATCAGCCTCCCTGCCCTGCCTGTGAATAAGTGATTGAAAAATGACATTTAATTCTCTTCTGATTTTGTTTTTTTCTTCTTCCTTTTTTTTTTTTCCCCATTAAATTTCTCTCTGCCCTGTCACAAGGTTTGGCTTTCACCCCTCTGGGCCTGGCCCTCCAGCCGGTTCCTAACCCAGCACATCATCTTTTCCTTCCCTCCAGCTGTAGTGAGTGTGGTGCTCACCTCATCATCTTACCCTGAAGTTTCACAGCTTTGCCAGAGCTCGTTCCCTTTCAGTAGGAGATGCTGCTTTTCTTGGCCTTTTAAAATTTAATTTCAAGTCCCTTCTCTTGCTCAAAGCAGGTTGATGGAAGGAACATTAGCCACCAATTTTTATGAATGAATCATTTCTGTTTCAAGGCATTCGACGTCAGCTTGGGCTGCTGGAGCCTGTGAGCTGTAGGTGGGTCTGGGGATGCTTGAAGCTTTGCAGGGGATGTCAGAAATTCCTCCTCCCACACCGTCACAGGGCTGGTGAAAACTGATTTCTGTGAACCATCCCTCTTTTCTTAGCATTATTTGTTCCAGGAGGAGAGGAAAATGGAAGGCTGGATGGATTCTAGAAGGGATGCTCACTTGCCTGGCAGCAGAGCCAGGAGCAAAACCTATCTCCAAAAGAAGATAACAAAGCATAATTAAAGAGAACTCCTGACTGTACAAACTGTAGTAACCAATGTTCATATTAGAGTTACAACTTTATTTACTCCAGTCCTAGTTGCTCAGAGGATAAGAAGATTTCATGGTCTAGTGGCTGCTTACCCAGAGATTTGGGCTACTCAATGTGAGCAGAACCCTCTTGAAGGGTTTTAAAAAATGACCTAGATCGTTTTTACTTGTGGCTAAGAAATCGTGAGGTGAGAATTTGGTATTTAACTGCATTTATTTTCTGTTTACATCTCACATCTTGGAAAGGGACAGATGACAAGGAAGGGTGGCATGTCCCTCCAGAGAGCTGCTCCGTGAGAGGTGCTTCCTGCAGGGTTATCCAGGTCCCCTGTGTGGGATGTAATCCACCTTTGAGGGACCACGGGTGGAAAATCACTCCATTTATCTCCTCCTCAGCAACCTGTGCCCCAGACACCTCCAGCTGGGGACAGGGACAGGCTTGTTGCCCTCAAGCAGGGGATGCAGGACGAGAGGGGCCACATCTGATTTCCACATGACACCTGCTGGTGAAAAAAAGGCAAAGCTGCCCTTCAGACCCAAAATCTGCTTTGAGGGGTTTTTTTATTTTTCCAGAAAGCCTGTGGCTCTCACTGCTTGCTCCTGCAGGGTTTCTCAGTGCTCTGAATCAGTGTTCTCAGTACTCTCTGAGTCATTTTGGCAGGTTGGAAAGTATTTTTCCCAGGCTCACACCTGGACATCTATCTAGATAGATACATATCTCTATAGTTATCTCTCTAGATATTACACTTCTTTCATTCTGCAGAAGAGGAGCTTTAAAAATAAAAGCCACCCCTGAACTACTTCAGATTATTTCAGTGGCAACAGAAGCTCCTCTGGATGTGAACCCCACTAAGCCACATCACTTAATGCCACGACTGCAAAGAAAGGTGGTAGGATTTTTCACACCAAAACAGAGCTCCAGATTTTATTTAATGCTTCATCCTTTTGCTGTAGAGATGTCATCAACTCCACACAAGCTCTGCCCTTTGAGCTTCCTTAGCAGCCTGCTGTATTTCTGGGAAGAAGGCAGAAGTGATGGAGGGTAGGAGACCCCCATGGCTGGGAGCTTGCTCATCTCCTTGGGTCCCAGAAAAAACTCAGATGCAGTGCTCTAGTGGACAAGTCAAGATGTGTTTGTGTGATGTTTTGCAGGGCCTGGAAGAGCCACAGAGCCACAGAGCATATCCCAAGGCATATTCACCTGCCAGTTTTCTGCTCCAGATGGAAAATCACAGCCTGCCAAACCTGACCCGAATGCAGTGAGCACCTGGTCCAGGGGGTCTGGCTTTGTTTCTGCCCATGTTCAGTGGGAAAAAGAGACAAATATTGAAAAAAAAATCCTCTGTCTAATGCTGGATGGTGATTGTGATAAGAGCAGCTCTGAAATAGCATATAGTGACTCTCTGCTCATGCAAATCCCACTAAGCTCCCTCTTAACTCCAGTATTGCCCTGGGTGCACTGGCAGGTTTGGAGCATGGTCCTGAGTGCTGCAAAGGTTGCAGACCCTTGATTTACAGTGACACTTAATTCCTTGGGTGGCTGTTTAAGCAAAATATCATTCAACAAACAGGAGCTGAATGCATTCATGTCAAGTGAAATCATTCCTGTAATAGGTTTAGTTGTCAGGCACTCATTAAAGTGGGTTTCACATCAAAATGATAGGCACTAATACAGCAAAAACATCTTTTTTAACTTTCAGGGGGTTTAGGTGCCATTGCATAAGTGCCAGCTTTCCAACAGCACAGAAATATCTTTCTGGACCTGAATGGTGGTTAAGAGATTGCATTTTTCTGGTCTCCTTCAGATGAGAATTAACATGGAATATCAGTGTGGAAGTAACAAGGACATTCCTGAAAGCCCTTTCTGTAAACAGGACCCAATAGCTGCAAATTTAGCTTTCCCATAATTTCTGCAAACTGTTTTTCATACTTTGTCAACACTAAAACCAGAGTTTGGCTTGTATGACCTCTGTAAGGTGAAAATTAGTCTTCTAACTTCTTTTGATTTTTTTTTTTTTTTTTTTTTTTTTAAAGTAACTGAGCTAAAAGGCAGTCCTGGCTTAAGACATGGAAAGTCAGTAGGGATTTGGTTACTTCAGTCTTTGGTTATCTGAATGCCTTAGAGAATTTCACTCCCCTGGGAGGCTGTTAAATCAGTAGTCATAGAATCATAGAATGATTAAGGTTGGAAAAGACCTTCAAGATCATCAAGTCCAACCACAACCCAGCTCCCACAGCCACCAAACTATCTCCTGAAGTGCCACCTCTTAAACACCTCCAGGGATGGTGACTCCACCACCCCCCTTTCCAGTGCCTCACCACTCTTGCAGTAAAGACATTTTCCCTCATATCTCACCTAAACCTCAAACCAATCCTTTTTTGCCAGTTCCCGGGTGGGAGAAACCCAGAGGGGACAGGGCCAAGGCTGCAGTGAATTTGATTCTGAGTCTGGGTTCAGGTTAAGGGGAGGTGCAGCATCCTCAGCTCTCCCTGAGAGTCAGGCAGGTACCCAGGGATGGATGGAGCAATCTCACTTTGGGCAAAAACTGGGCTATTTCTGAAACTCCCTGGTTTGTGAATTGATGGCTTTCCAGTCACAAAGAGCAGATGGTCCTCAGGAGTGATCCAGAACAGCTTTTTTTGCATTAGTGTCAAAAAATAGCTCAGATGCCAGCTGTAGCTCTTTTGGGTCAGCAGAGGTGAATTCCCAGAGTGCTGCACACGATCTTGCAACCTGGAAAAAAAAAATAAAAATCAAATAAAATCCAAGCAGGCAGGCATTCAGATTTGCAGCACAACGTGCTCCTAAATGGCTTCAAAAGCTGTGTCCTGGTTTTGCCTTCCCAGGCAACCCAGTTTGAGAGGTTCCTGGTGGGCAGGCTGCCAACAGGACCTGCCTAAGAGCAGGCAGCCTGAAGGGGAATAGGAGAGTTATTTTGGGGTGATTAGAAAAGCAGAAGTGACTCCTCTTCCTCAGCTTAGGGATGGCCCAAGATCAGCTGCATTCTTAGGGAAAAACTGCAGGAAGGTGTCAGGATGGTGTCAGCAAGAGAGAGCCTTTTTTTGTTTGTTTAATCAGGTGCATGACCTCTTTTTAAAATTTTTTTTCTTGGTCTGGAGCAAGCTATGATGCATAAAGAAGAGAGTTTGCATCATTTAAGGCAAAAAAAAAAAAAAAAAAGAAGAGCTGTGGATGTGTAGGAAAGCTGGTCTGCAGGCACACCCTGCTGGCTTGTAGGGAGAGTGCAAAGAAAATATATATATATATATATATATATACTTCACAGAAAGGCAGCTTTCCTGTCTCTTTATAATCTATATTAATCTTTTTTTCCATGGTATCTCTCTTGGTTTTCTTTCCTGAAAACACAAGCAGGGATGCAGCAGCAAGGAGGGGTCTGCAGGAGGTTGCCTGACCAAGAGGACTCCAACAATAAATCCCAAAGCTTCGGGAAATCTCCCTACCAGACCTGTGTGCCTGCCATTTATCTGCCCTATGTGCAGGTGAGATCTAAAGCAGGTTGGATGTGAAACCTCTCCATGCCCTAAGAAAGGGAAGAAACAATGCAAGCTCGACTGTTTTCAGGGTTTTTTTCCACATGAAGAAAACTACTGGAATATCAACAAAGAGGAAAAAAAACCAAACAAAACAGTTCTTTGATTCTACTCTGGAATGCCTCCCAGATGCCCATGTGATGATTATTGCCTCCATATGACTTTCCACCACCAAAGAAAAAAAAAAAAAGAATGTCTGCAGTGATTTGAAATAATTATTCCAGTCGATTTGCACACAGAAAACTGTGACCAAAGCATAGGAACTGAATTACTTGGAGCAACAAGTGTCTTCAAGCTGCACCTTGCCTTCCCAGGGCAGCTATTAAGGCTGATATTTTTGAGGATATTTTGATATTTTGGAGGATAATTTGATATTTTCAGGCTGATATTTTGTAGGCAGTTGTCAGACGTCCTGTCTGAAACTTCTCAGGTACGGAGCCCCGTTTTGAAAACTTGCCCTGCAGGTGGAAATGAAGCTTTTTTGAGAGACATCAGGGCAGAGATGTTCTTGTTCCTTGGCTCTGGGGTGGCTGAGCAGTCAACAAACCTGATGGAGATGGACCCCATTCTTTCTGATGTGTGCACAGGTGGGAGCACCCACCCAGGTTTCTCCTCCCCTCCTCATGATTGGGATAACCAGGGCAAATTGGTGCCTTGCCCTGCCCAGGTTAAGTGGGTGTGCTTGAGCCCCAGGCTGCTCTGGCTCTAGCAGCCTGCTGGGGTTATATCCCTGCTCTTTTGAACACACTGGGAATTGCACTGGGATGTTCTGGGTGTTGCCTGCTTGTCCAAGTGATGTGCCACGGAGGCAGGGATGTGGAGTTGGAACCCATCTCTGGGAAACTGGAGTGAGAAAGGAGATGGAGGAGGAAGGAGGAGCCAGCAGGGCAGGCAGGCTGGGTGCAGAGCAGCTCAGGAAGCTCCCTGAGGAGCAGGAATCTCACCTAGAGGTAAGGAATGTTTTCCTTTGGCCTTTTATTCCCCCTCTGTGTCCAGTGTAAAAAATGCTTGGGTGGGCTCCAAGTCTTCTGGACTTGGTGGAGAAGGAGGTGGTTTTACAAGTTATGCTGTCTACTTCCCTCTCATTGGAAAAGAATTTCAAGAGGGGAAAAAAAAAATATTAACATGCTAATTCAACATTCATCCCCCCTTTTTTCTGGTGCTTCTGTTCATAACTGGTTTAGAAACCCTTTCTTTGGCCACTTCCCCCACTCCTGCCAAGGGTGCGTTTGGATGCTCAGCCCCCGGGACTCTTTTATCCCCTTCACCTCCATCACCCACTTTTATCCAGATCCAGCTTTCCCTTCGGCAACAAACTGGTTTGGCTGCAGCCCTGCAAGTGCAGTATCAGCTCAGCCCTGCAGGTTGTGCCTCTGCACAGCTTTTTCCCAGCAGCTCCAATCCCTCTCCCAGATCCCTCCCGCAAAATGACGCAATTTCTGCCTCAACTTTTTCCTCCGTCGGGGAAATTCTGTATAGCTTGCGTTTGCCGGATCACCTCTGGGTTTTCTACACATTTATAAGGAGCTTAGAATGGATCAGAGTGAGATCTGATTTATTTCCCCTGCACGGTGAAATAAATAACCCCCAAACCCAGCCTTGCTGGTAGCAACCCGGGATGGACACACACTCCTGGGGGTTTTACAAGATTTTTTAGGATGCCAGCAGTGTGCTGAGCACTTCAAAGCCTTGGAAGAGAGATCTTTGCCCTGCAGCTCTTCCAGAGTAAAAGAGGCAGCAAGGAAGCTCGGGATGGAGCTGGGATGTTTGAGCAGCAGTGTCAATGCTTGCATAATTCATGTCAGTGGTATGAGGAAAATGCTGGGGATGGATGCTTTTTTAAATTTTTTTTTTTTTAATGTTTGAGGGTTTTTTCCAGTTGGTTGCTTTATTCATGCTGAAAGCTCCCTCCCAGGCCCCTTCTCAAACTTCATAAAAAGCAGCGGAAAAGCCTGGGCTGCTGCAGCAGCAACATTATTATTTCCAACCACTTCTTCTTCATGCTGCTAAAAGGAGAAGTAACTCGGGTAGGGAGGAAACAGGGAGATTGGCTCAAAAGTAGCTGAATTTGCTACAACACGCTTTGTTTTGTGGGGCTTGAAGACCTTTTAAAAGCAACAAAAACATCCCTCGTTCCTGCATATCCAGTCTGCGTTGTTCCTTCTTCAGTTCTCCTCCTCCTTTTCCAGCACACAAACAAGATGCTATTTTGGGTTAAGCCATCACTGTGGTACACGTGGAGGTGCTACAACCCAATAAAAAAAAAAAAAAAAAAAGAAAAAAATAGAAGGAACCACAGCTCTTCTCCTCACGCTACCAATCTTCCACTCAAAAATATTTTTTTGGTCCTCCAGTAGCTTTTATGACTTCCTGCTCTTCCTTCTGATCACCTCAACAGTATTTTTAAGGTGACATTTTGCCATTTTTCAGCTTATCCCTTCAGCTAGCATGATTTTTTTTTTTTTAAACTCCTCCCCAGCAGAAGCCACCACAGAACTGAGGGCATGGCAGGTTGGGAAAGGAGTCACCTCCTTTGGGTTGCCTGGCAGAGCAGGGTGACTTGTAGGTCCAGTTTTCAGCCTTTGAGCAGAGCAAGGACAGGCAGATAGAAAAATCAATGGGGATGTTACTAATCATGGACAAAGAGGTGATAAATTCTATTGTTTCACTGTGCCAAGGCAATTGCTGCTGCTTTGGCAGAGCAGGCTGATGCTGGCTTTGCTGTCCTTGCCTGCCCTGTCTGCAGCAGATTATCCTCATCCCTGTCACCTTGCTTCAGTAGTTCATGGAATCTGTGCCTGAAGCTGGAGCTGGACTTCTTGTTCTGGGCAAATGTTTATTCTGCTTTACAGAGCAGTGAAGTGTTCGTCGTGGAGATTTGGGGGTAGGATGGTTGACAACTGAGTAACTTTTCCCAGGGTGCCACAAAGGTGTTCAGAATTAAGTCCAAACTCTCCTGTGACAATTTAGGAATTGAGGGGCCTGGGCTGAGCATGAAGCATGAAGATGCTTGGGCTTAAACCTGGCTTCCAGCTCAAGTGTCTTATAAATATATGTGTGTCTTATAAATATATATATGTGCTCCCACTGCCTGAATCTTTTTCCATCCCTTCCTTTAGCTTCTCAGGACTGTTGCTGCAGTGGCTGAAGTATCTGTGGTCTTCAAAGTGCTTTACAGTCCCTGGGTTTGGGGCAAAAGTTGTTTTTTTTTTTTTTGCCAAAGGGAATGGGTTGAGATGCTGTGTGTGTACCCATTTTCTGGTACTGTTTGTGAGAGACCTCCTGGGAGGGATGGGTCAGTTCCCAGCCTCCTGAGAACTCAGGTGATGGCAAGGGATTGTTTGATGGGGTTTTTTTTCCTTCCTTTTTGTACTGTTTGCATGACTGCCATGCCCAGGGAGCAGAGCTCTGACGAACCTGTGCTAAAGAGCAGAGTTTGCAAAGTGGTGTGGGTGGAAAAAAAGAGGAATCCTGTTTTCTTCTGTCCAGTTTGACACTGGTGCAATGGCTTACCAGAGCACAGGTTTATTTTTTTCCAATTAAGACTAAAAACTAAAGGAGTTACTAAGCCCAGCTGAGCCCCAAGCTTTGCCTTATAAGGGAGCTGCCAGCAAGAGCCCTTCTCTGGGGAGGGAAATCCATAAAGCAAGGGGGTGAGGTGTCAGAAAGGAGGCTGCAGGGATGGCCAGACAACACAAAACTCCTTTTAATACCTTTGCAAACCTTTGGCATGAAGGAGGCCATCAGCTTCCTTCTGAAGAGCTGCAGCAAAGAAACATCTGCAGGTTTGGCCCTGTTGTCACAGGCAGGGCAGAGAATCTCTGCTGCAGGCTGGTGCTTTAGTTGACTTCTCCTCAGCTGGAAGTTATAAATATATTCTGGACTTCCAGACAGTTGCAGCTGGATGGAAAGGGCTCCTTCCCCTGATTTAGGAAATGCTCCTGGCTGTAGCTCCTGGTTTTCATCTCACCCCTGGTGCTCTTTGTCATTGCCCTGCAGTCTCTTCAGTGCCATGGCTGAGGGCGCCTGCATGTCCCAAAGCAGCTGAAGGAGCTGTTGTCTCAGCAGGGCTTGAACAGTGACATAAATAAGGAGTCTGTTTTGTTTTAACCTCCAAATCAACAAGAAATGATCTCTTTAACTCACCCTGTGTTGGAGCTCTTGGGATGACTGGGCAGACCCCAAAATGCAAGTGGTGAATAACACCATCCACAGGTAACTGTTTAGTTTAACAAAAGCAGGACAGGGCCATTTGTTTAGTTAACAGTTTAGGGGCAGGGAAAGCTTGCTTTGTGTAGTATGGGTACTACCAGGCTGCTGAAAGCATCCCCCACACCCCCCTTCATTTATTTTCAGCTCCTTGGAGATGCTGCTGGCATCCAGAGGCTGCAGAAGATGTCTGTGAGGTGAGAGAAGCAGTGATGCTCTTTGCTGGATGTTTTTTTTGTGGTGAGGAGAAGCCAGGCATAGGTATGTTTGACACCGTCTTAAGAACTGGCTGGAGGGCCGGGCCCAGAGAGTGGTGCTGAACGGGGCTGCATCAAAATGGCGGCTGTGGTGTCCAAAATGGCGGCTGTGGTGTCCCCCAGGGATCAGTGCTGGGCCTAGTTCTGTTCAATATCTTCACTGATGATTTAGATGAGGGGATTGAGTCCATCATCAGCAAATTCACAGATGACACCAAGCTGGGGGGAGTGTGGATCAGCTGGAAGGCAGGAGGGCTCTGCAGAGGGACCTGGACAGACTGGAGAGTTGGGATGATCCCAACAGGATGAGGTTCAACACAACAACCCCATGGGGAGCTCCAGGCTGGGCACAGAGTGGCAGAAAGGGATCTGGGAGTCTGGATTGCCAGGAAGCTGAAGAGGAGCCAGCAGTGTGCCCAGGTAGCCAAGAAGGCCAATGGCATCCTGGGCTGGCTCAGGAACAGCGTGGCCAACAGGTCCAGGGAAGGGATTCTGCCCCTGTGCTCAGCCCTGGTGAGGCCACAGCTTGAGTCCTGTGTCCAGTTCTGGGCCCCTCAGCCCCTCAGGAAGGAGATTGAGGTGCTGGAGCAGGTCCAGAGAAGAGCAAGGAGGCTGTGAAGGGATCCAGCAGAATTCCTGTGAGGAAGGGCTGAGGGAGCTGGGGGTGTTGAGGCTGGAGAAGAGGAGGCTCAGGGGAGACCTCATCACTCTCTCCAACTCCCTGAAAGGAGGTTGGAGCCAGGGGGGGGTTGGGCTCTTTTCCCAGGCAACTCTCAGCAAGACAAGAGGGCACAAAGGGTCTCAAGTTGTGCCAGGGGAGGTTTAGGTTGGAGATGAGAAAGAATTTCTTTCTGGAGAGGGTGATCAGGCATTGGAATGGGCTGCCCAGGGAAGTAGTGGATTCTCCGTGTCTGGAGATCTTTCCAAAGAGCCTGGATGTGGCACTGAGTGCCATGGGCTGGGAACCACGGGGGGAGTGGATCAAGGGTTGGACTTGATGATCTCTGAGGTCCCTTCCAACCCAGCCAGTTCTAGGATTCTATGGTTCTATGTGGTTGATGGCATTGCACACCTGAGAAAGCAAAAGGGAAAACCTCTCATGGGTCTGGTTGAGCCCTTGGGGTTTCAAGCCAAAGATCTGTGTGGGTTTGCAATGAGCATGTGGGTCCTGGGTGCAGGACACCTGGAAACATTCCAGGGGCTTTGCCCCTCTTCCCATAACTGACTGGGCCCCAGTCCTGCTTGCAAACCCTCCCTTGTGTCCATCCAAACCCTGCTGTTGGTATCTAGGAAATCCTTTCCACCCTGTTGTGTAATGCAGGGTTTGGGTTCTGGCATGGGTTCCAGGTGGGATTAGGGCAGCATCTGCCCATTCCCTAAACTAATCTGCCAGTCTGCTGGCAGCCAGCCTTGGCCTGGGTGTCCCTCAGTGTGTAAAAGGTGTTGAAGGGAAACCAAAGCCCAGCTATGCAGGGAGAGGCAGCAGTCACAGGACAGTCATTCCCAGCTCCAGCTGCTTCCAATCATTCCCAGTTCCTGGGTAATGGTTTTCATTTCCTTCCTGATTTTCCTCTCCTGGGAACACAGTAGCATCTGCTCCTCCAGGCTTTATGAAAGATGAACTTCCTCACAGCACAAAAGGTGTTGGTTGTTTTTTTTTTTTCCCTTTTTATTTCTCAGAACTGTTGCTTAAGCAAGGTTTATCTGCTTTAAACAAGGTTTATCTCTGAGAGGCAAATATAAAAATGATAAGCCTTTGCCTTTGGCTGTTTGCTAAATAATTTCTGCTCCTGTTTGCTCATGGCACCAGCCTGGATGTTCAGGGTAGCACTCAGAGCACCCACCACTGTGTCTGTGCCAGGAGCCCTGCCTCCTGCTGCACAAAAACCCCAAAGAACCCCCACAAAAACCAGATTAGTGGTGGGGTGGAAACCTACCTGCAGCAGGGTGGCTGATCCCATAAAATGCCATGGAAAGAGGGTCCTTCCTCTCAGAGATGTGTACAAGCTGTTGTGCTGAGTGAAACCCAAAAAAAGGTTTGCCATGGTGAGAAAACAGATTATTAATAAGAGGTGTAAAATACACCTCTTTAAATGGCCATTCTGCTGGGTAAGATGGCACTGCAAGTCCTGGGTTTTATTTTTCTTTTCTTTTTTTGTAGTTAATCCCTATAGGATCACTTGTGGAACATGGATCACAGGGTTTTTTTTTTGCTTCAATCCTAATCTAATTAGCTTTGTTAATTATTATGTGTACTGCATGGTTACCAGTAACATCATTCTACCCTGTTTTTCTGCTCTCATCACTCCATTAGGATATGGTTAAAAGGGATGTATCTCTTTAGGGAGGAGAAGTGGTTAAAAATAATTTCCTTCCCATGCAGCCCAGGAATTCCCCCCTCCTAGCTCTCTTACTGCCTTCAGTGGAAGCCCTGCAGCTTCCTACACCTTTGAGGAAGGGATTTATCCAAATGACCTCTTTTTTTGGCCCTGGAACAAACTTGCCGGGACCTTTGCACAGACACAAGCTGTGACCCAGAGGACTGCCTGTTTCCTGGGTCATCCTTTTCTCCTTGAGATGGGGCAGGAACACAGGGACGGGGACAGGCTCAGGCCACCCCTCTGCTCACACTGCTTCCAGATAATGTGTAACAGGCTGCTCAGCAATGATCTTCTCCATTGTCAGGGTTTAACACTGGCCTGGCAATTAAGTCCAATAACAGATGTTCTCTATTAATCTCTCTCTCCTCCCTGATAAAGAAAGGAGAGAGAATAAGGGAGAGAGGCTGATGGGTTGGAAACTAAACTGCACAACTTTAATGAAACAGTAATGATAAATAGGAAAAAATTACTGAATATATACAAATATACAGGAAAATTGATACCACATTCCTTATCCCTTTTTCCCCCAATAACTGTCACATCACCACTGAGGCTGCAGGGCAGCCCTGGGAAAGTCCAGGCTGGACTCCTGGGGTCAGCAGCACTTGGGAGCTGGAGGCAGGAACACACAGATTCAGGCTGGAATGGATCAGGAGCACAGGCAGAGGAAGGGATGGAATCCTCCCAGGATGCCAAAGCAAACAGGGACAGGTGAAGAAGGGGAAACAGGAAGGGCAGGAAACTGGAAGCTTGACCCTCATGATCCCTCAAATTTCTCCTGAGTATGAGGTGTATGGGATGGAATCCTCTGTTTGGTCAATTCTAGCATCTCTCTTGTCTGTTCCTCCCCAAAGGAGGGCTGCAGGTGGGACCTCTTTATTCCTTCTGGAGGGTAAAATGTTCCTCAGAGCTGAGCAGTGTCCTTGGTTCTGCTGTAACTATAACCACGGAGTGGGATCAGTCCCAGAGCAGACACTGTCTGAGAAACTTGCTGTTCATTTCAGCACGTGCAGCTCCTTCCAAGAGACTGAGCTGAAAGCAAAAGTACCAGACAGAAAATCACCTTTCTCCTGGCCCAAACCAGGACATCCATCCCTTTGCCCTGAAAGCCTTCACCTGAAAGGAGGTGAAGGTGAAGTGGTTGGAGTTCCAGCTGAAACAGGCAGGTTGGCTTCACAACATGAACTCTGCAATCTGCATTCAAAGGTTCCTCCCTCCTTTTTGCAGCACAGCTGCCCCATTACCCATGCCCTTGGGCAGGTCACAGAGGTACAAAGGAACTGCCTCAGTCCTGCTCCTGCTGAGCTGAAGCCAGTCTGCTCCACTGCTGCTCTTTTTGGAGCACAAACTTCCCAGGATGGGGTTCCCACAGGCTTGTGACCTGGGTGACAGCAATGCAGTGACTGCACAGCTTCCACCCATCCTCATCCCATGCTCTCCCTGTTTTAAGGATGTGAATCCCAACATCCCAGTGGATGTTGCCTCGACATTAGGAGTGCACAAGGGGCAGAAAAATAAGTGGGTGGGAACACGCAGTGGAAGGTGCTCATCCCTTTTCTCCTCCCTGCCATGTTTAGAAGCTGGTGCTGGAGCCAATTGTGTGCAATCTGTTCAGGGATAAAAAAAAACCCAAAAACCAAACCAAAAGAAATAAAAAAACCAAAAGCTAACAAAACAAAAAAAACCCAACCCCCCCAGCAATATTTTAAAATTATTATTATTATTATTTCCTTTTCAGAACAACTACTCTGTGGGGAGAGGAGAGTTCCTCCTGGTTCTCTTTTTCAAAACAATTGCTTAAGCTGATGGCAATCCTGAGCAGAGCTGGATGAATCCAGGCTGCACATCATAGAACCATGGCCTGGTTTGGGTTGGAAGGGACTTTAAGTTCATCTTCCAAACCCCCTGCATGGGCAGGGACATCTCCCACCAGCCCCATCCCACCCAACACTGCCAGGGATGGGGCACCCTGGGCCAGGGTCTCAGCACCCTGACACCCTGAAGTTCTTCCTAATTCTTGGGAACTGAGCAGCAACATTCCACTGCTCACATCCCTTGGGTTTTTTCCTGAAGCCACTGGGCTGAGCTGGTGGATGTCTCAGTTCATTAACTTCATAAGTTAATGGTTCTTGTTATGTAGATTAGTAATGAGACATAAATTAACCTTTTCCCTGTTAGCTGTTAAAATAAAGAGTATAATCTCTGCATTCAGGATGTTTGTAGAAGATTCTTACTCGGTAGCAAGTGGGTTTTGATTGATTATTTCCAGTTCTAGTAATCATTAACAACTGCTACTAGTTTAAGACTTACCTTTTATTTCAAAGGGTAGAATTTATTTGGCAGTGTGCTCTATCAAGGTATTTATATCAGGGTATATCAGGGCAGATTAAATGAGCCACGCTGAGCAGTTATTACCTTTCCCTTCAATCATAATGCTGGGGTAAGAGACAACATGTTTTACTGCTTGTGCTTTTTTTTTTCAGCTCTGAATTTCACCTTTAACAGTAATAAAATATGTTGACATATCAAACAATGTAACTAACTGGTAATTAGAACACAGTGAGTCAGTATTTAATCAAAGCTTTTTTTACATCATGGTTTCTCTGGGGAAGTGTATCAGCTGAGAGACAAAGAGATACAACTTAGGAGATAGAGATAACCTGGGGAAAAACTTGCAGATATGGACAAGGTGAGATAAACTGAAGCTAAGTAGAACTGTGCTGGAATGCACATGATGGAAGTCCAGGAAAATAAAGCAAAATAATTTTTTGATTAAACAGGATTAATAGGATCCTATTGTGAGAGTTTGTAAGTCTGCTGTGGACATGGTGCAGTAAGTCAGAGCTGGGGAGGAACCAGAAAAATGTCTTTTCCTAACCACAGATGTGTGAATAGTCACATGTGTCTGTCCTGCCTGCCTCCTGGCCCCAAATATTTGACATACTTCATTTTTCTTTTGTTCTCTTAAAGTCCTTTTAGCTCCAAATACTCCCCTAACCCAGCTTAGTTCTGGTCTCATTGCTCAGGCTTTGCTTCAGCAGATCCAATGCTCGAGTACCCAGTGCAAGTGCAGCCTCATGCAGAGAGCCTGAAGACAAAAAAAAAATCATACCCAATGGGCTACTGGTAGCCTTTATTAGATTTGTCTTCAAATTAGGCCCATGATGTCTTGGGTGATTACTGGAGGGTTTTACAAGGTTATTTTGTGTGCAAGTATGTGACAGAAGAAGGGATGCTCTAGTAATCCCAGAACTGCTTGTATTCCCTCCAGAAATCAACATAACCCTATTACCCAGCCTGACCATTGGTTTGGCTTCATGCTTTGTTATAAGGGCATCCAATTGCCTGAAGCTCTGCTTGGTCTTCCAGCTACCAAATGAAATTTATCTAAATATTCAAAGTAACCCAGGAGCCTGGGCATCATTTAAAAATTACCTGGGAGGAAAGGAGTAGGGGAGGAGGCTGTGAAGCTTGCTGCCTGACAGCATCCCTGACAACTAGACAGTGAGGAACAGAATCACCCCAATTTCTTGCCTCCTTGCTCTTCCTTTGAGCCACCCCTATGGCACAGCCCATTCAAAGCTCCCCCAGACACCTTTCCCAGATTTAATGATGTCAAATGTCTCTTTCTCCAAGAGGACAGCTCTTGCTCACCAGTTTTTTCCCAACCCAGGTTGTTTCACTCTCGTGGTTTACAGCATCTCAACAGCTGTCTCAGGAGAAGTAGGGGGGTGCCAAGCCTTGGGGGGGTCTGTGGGAATGAGTGACTTTGCCAGCAGAGATCCTGTAAATGCTCCAAATTCCAGCAGCTCAACCCAGTCAGTGGAGGGAGAAGCCCACATAATCGGGTCTAGCACTGCAGTGGAAGTTATGCAGGAGGCTAAAAATAGTGGTTGAAAAGTAGAAAATCTGTTTTGGTGTGGTTTTTTTCATCAGATCCTCACATCAGTGAGAGTTGTTTCAAGCCCCGTATGAAAAGAAAAAAAACCACAACAACAAAACACATTGTGGAGCAGCTAGAAATGATGTGAAGGTGCTCTCTGACAGCAGTAATTTTTTTCTCTAAAGGAACACAAATCTTACACCTTCACAAATGTTCCAAATGTACCAAAAATATAGTATTTTTTAATTTATTTTTTTTCTCTGGAAGTTAGGGTGAGCACAGACTCATTTAAGCACTAGACTAATTATTGGCAAATAACTGCTTATTCTGCATTTAGATTAATACCCAACCTTGATTGCTCCAATTTATTTTTTTTTTAATACTTTGAATTCAATTTTGCAAATCTTCAGCCCCTGCTGTTGCAGAACTGTTGAAAAGGCCTTGTCTAAATATTAAATACCCTTGGAGTGTGATGGTTCCTTGTGTGCTGCTGGTAGTGTGTCCCCAGTCACCAGCAACACCCTGATGCATCATTCCCTGTCTCCTGCTTTTCACCTCCTGAAGAAAGTTAGGTGTTTCCTATAAAGATAGAATTAGATGAAACAAAACAAAACAACCTTCCTTCAAGGTTTTATCCTTCAAGAATTAAAAAAAAAAACACATTGGGATTGGTTCCCTGAGTCTCTATGGGACAGCTTGTTTGGAGGTCTTGCAGCTTGCAAAGGGGCTTGCAGCTCGTGGAGGTGTCAAAGAAGGCTAAAAATCCCATAAATAAAATCCCCTAAAAGCCCATTCCTCTTTCCTCAGTGCAGGAACAGATATGAGAAGGTGCCAAAAAAAAAAAAAAATCAGGGCAGAAAGAAACTGCTGCTTCTTTGCCATTTCAGGGGTAGCAGGGTTTGGGTTGGTGCTGCTGCTCTTCCCTGCCCTTGGTCAGAGTGGTTTCTGTGAGCACCAGAGGAGCCTTCTGGAGGTCAGAGACTTTGGAAGTGTTTGGATTGCTGCTTAGGAGGAGGCAGTTTCCATGCCAGTTTGTTTTGCTTGATTGATTTTAATTTGTTGTCTTCTCCCACAGGATGGGTAGCCCTGCTCCTGAGCCTGGGTGTCCTTGGAAGCTGAAGCTTCTGCATAGCCACCACTCATTTCCAAGCCATGGTTTAGGAATCTTGTAGCACAAATAATATGCAGAGTGCTGGATGCAGCAGGGAATACTTCTCAGGAGGGTAAGTTGTTGGCTTCTGAAGGTGAATGTTCTGATATCTGAAGAATTTTGCATCTGGAAAGCACAATAACTCCTTAGGCACAAGAGGGAGGATGCCCAGCTTCTCACTGGCAAAAAGGAAAGGTGTTAAGAAATAGACTAGCAGGGAAAAAAATTGTGATTAATGGACTGAACAATTAAGGCCAGACTTCAGATATTGCAAAGCAATTTGTCCATGCTGTTGAGAAAAAGGTTTTGGGCCCCATCTGTCTGCTGCCATGGATGCAACAAGGAAATGGAGAACAAAACCCCAAGGTTACCTGTAGGTCAAATTTTAACATTAGAGCTAAACTCAGTTTATTATTTGGGCACAGAGCATGCTGATATTCACCTGGTTTCCCTTTTTTGGAAGTTATAGACAGAAAAGACCTAATAGTAGATGGTTTTAGTGCACAGTTAGTGGGGAATTGTAGCCTGTAGAACATAGAAGCACTGTTTGTTTGTATTTTAAATATATCTAGTTCCTTTTTTACCCCCTTTAATACCCATCGATTTATTAATTCATGATTTAGTTTCCAGGTAGTTAACAAAGGAGGTCAATACTGATAACCAAGCCATAGGGTTGGGCTGACACCCCATCAGAGTGAGGAATAAACTGTGCCCTCAGACACTGTTCCTGCTCCTTGTTTTTCAGTAGCACACCATCTTCCCCCAAAGTCAGGTTAGGAAATGTGTGAAAAAAGAAGCATTTTGTCTAATATCATTCCACAAACACTTGGGGTTTTATTTTATTCATCTTCTTTTCTCTTTCTTTGAAATCAAACTGCAGTGCTGTGGCTTTTATGCATTTGTTTGATTTCACCCCCTGACATCCTCTATAACCCTCCTTCCATTATTTGCTTACTCCATCACATCCACTGAAAAGAAAATAAATCATACTTTGTCTTTTAATCATGAATGAGAATGACTCAGGCCTTTGTAGTCTTTCCTCATGCCAGCTTCAGCAAATCCTCCAGAAATTTTTGTTGCTTTCTTTTGTACTAAACCTTCCCTGCCCATATTCACCTGGAATAAGACTGACAAGTAGTGAGCTTTGGCCTCATTGATGCAGGACATGGGGAAGATGATCTTGAATTTTTTTCTCTTCATTGTCACTTGAGGTCACTCCCTCAAGTGTTACCTTACAGGAAAATCATTCCTCTGAGTATTTTCCTCCTTGTTGCCTTTCTGAGTTATTACACCCAAACATTTTAACCTTCATTTTCTTAGACTGAATAGTAACTTGACTTTACAGGTTATGCCTCTGTGCTCAGAGAAACCTGTTTGGGCAATCCAACTGGGAATGTTTCATTTGAATTGGTATCTCAGTGCTACCCAAAGGTGCAGAGAGTCAGGCCCCCCAAAGAAATAAATAAAATTTTAAGGAATGGCTGCTAGAAGTGGTAGGAATACTCAAACAGGGACAGAACTGCAGTGTCTGCTCCTCAGGTCTTTTTTGGAAAGCATTCCCCAGCAGGAAAATGAAATGGAGCCACCATAACCATTTAAAATAGCAAAGTAAACAGTTCATGTTGTAGTCAAGATAATCCTTAATTTTCTGCTGCTTATCTGAGATCTGCTCTGCTGATCTGATGGGAGGATTTAACCCCCCTGAAAGCTGTTATCAGTGGATGTGCTTGAACTGGGAAGACCTCTTTCCATTCCAGAGCCCTTTCTCCTAGAAGATTAACACTGCTATGCCCCCTTTTAGAAAGAAAAACCTCTCAATTATGGATTACTTCTAGAGGGATATAGTTGGAATATTTTACTACAATAAAGCTTCAGGGAAATACTCCAAAAGTGAGTAACTAGGCTTTATTTTTTTGCTTTTTCTTTATAGAAGAACCACACTGTCTTAAATTCTTATGATTTCCATCTTACAAAGGCACATGGATAGTTCTGGAAATTAAAAAGATAACCATGGGCTTCTGCTTGCTGCCTGTTGTGTAACCAGCTCAAAATAAAAAGCTACAGGGAATTTCCATTTCAAATTGCACTCTGTTGGAAACCAAATTTTTTTATAGTGTTTTTTTGTTGTTGTTGCTTTTTTTTTTTTTTTTTTTTTTTTTTTTTTAATTTATTTATTTGTTTCTCTTGGGATACCACCTGAAACCCAGAATGGCTGAGCAGATGGCTTCTCTGCTCTTTACACAGACATCAGCAATACCACTCAGTTCAGGAGGGAAATCTAGAGGGGGTTTTTCTGAGGCATGGGAAAACCCAGTCTAACACCTGGATCAAACCAAAAATCAGTTGGTTTGGTATATGACATTTTTTACAAGCAAATAGATGTATTCCTGATGCTACCCTTGCTACATTTCTTATTTTAAAATCTTAAAAAAAATAAAAAATCCATCTTTAATTTAAATTCCCTGTTCTACTTCTGCCTTTGGGAGGAGAGAATCACTGGGTGAGACATCTCAGGCTTAGTCATAGTAGGAGCAAGGAGTGCTGGCCTGAAATATGCAGCAAAAGTTCTCAGAATAGGGGATGAGTCACTGCTGCCCTTGAACTTTGTGAATCTGAAACTATATTTATCATTTTGCATTGTTCCTCAGCTGTGTATTTGCAGTTCCACACACAGAGCAACTTTGCTTTTTTTTTTTTTTCTGCCCCGAGGAGCTAAACCACACACGAGGGAATTTCCAGGGAGTAAAAAAAATGAGGTTTCATGTCTTGAAGTGGGTTTTTGGAGAAGCTTTTTTGAAGAATTGTTGTGAGATTACTGATGTTAGAGTGATGCTGGAAAGTTAAATAAAGGAAGAAAGCAATAGCACATGAGGTTAGGAAAAATAAAAAAAAAAAGGAAATGAGTGAAATGAAAGAGTTCGTGTAGGGTCAAGAATGTGTAACATGGGGTACTCTCAAGAAAGTATTATTATCTTTGATAATGAAGTACTTTTTTTCTTTCTTTCTTCATTCTTTTCTTTCTCTTTTCTTCCCATCCCACAACAGAAACCAGAGCACTGAAAGAGATGGTTACATTTTGCATTCTTCTTCCCCCCCTTATACTACAAGAGCTGAATTAGACAAGTTTTTGGACCAAGTCAGTCACTAAAGAGCTGGCTCGTGAAAGATCACATCTGCAACACCAAAAATATCACCTGAAAATCAGCAGGGAGCCTTGTAAGTACCTGAAGAGCTGTGTGTTCAATTAGCAACCAAATGCACACACTGGGAATCTGCTTGTTGTCTCTGGTCTTACAGCAGCATAGAAGGGAAAAGATGCTTCTTAAGGGACTTCTATCTTTAGAGTATTTTTACATAATGGTATTAAACCCAAGGAGAAATATTATTGTTGGGTGGCAGGATGAATGAGTCAGTAATTTGCTTGCCAAAAAGATTTAGCAAATGGCAATCCAGAATTAGTTCCAGGAAATGTTAACAGGTAAGGTAATAAGTATGTGAGAACTGTAGGTACTTTGCATTTTTTTTTGTATGTGAAGTAACTGTGGGCCAGGATTACACATCCCACACTGATATTTCAAGTTTCCTTGTTCAGTGGGAAGGAAAACCATTGGTGTGCTGAGGCACAGATTCTCAGCTGGCTTCATAGAATCATGGAACTGGCTGGGTTGGAAGGGACCTCAGAGATCATCAAGTCCAATCCTTGATCCACTCCCGCTGCAGTTCCCAGCCCATGGCACTCAGTGCCACATCCAGGCTCTTTGGAAAGATCTCCAGACACGGAGAATCCACTACTTCCCTGGGCAGCCCATTCCAATGCCTGATCACCCTCTCCAGAAAGAAATTCTTTCTCATCTCCAACCTAAACCTCCCCTGGCACAACTTGAGACCCTTTGTGCCCTCTTGTCTTGCTGAGAGTTGCCTGGGAAAAGAGCCCAACCCCCCCCCTGGCTCCAACCTCCTTTCAGGGAGTTGGAGAGAGTGATGAGGTCTCCCCTGAGCCTCCTCTTCTCCAGCCTCAACACCCCCAGCTCCCTCAGCCCTTCCTCACAGGAATTCTGCTGGATCCCTTCACAGCCTCCTTGCTCTTCTCTGGACCTGCTCCAGCACCTCAATCTCCTTCCTGAGGGGCTGCGGGGCCCAGAACTGGACACAGGACTCAAGCTGTGGCCTCCCCAGGGCTGAGCACAGGGGCAGAATCCCTTCCCTGGACCTGCTGGCCACGCTGTTCCTGAGCCAGCCCAGGATGCCATTGGCCTTCTTGGCCACCTGGGCACACTGCTGGCTCCTCTTCAGCTTCCTGGCAATCCAGACTCCCAGATCCCTTTCTGCCACTCTGTGCCCAGCCTGGAGCTCCCCATGGGGTTGTTGTGTTGAACCTCATCCCGTTGGAATCATCCCAACTCTCCAGTCTGTCCAGGTCCCTCTGCAGAGCCCTCCTGCCTTCCAGCTGATCCACACTCCCCCCAGCTTGGTGTCATCTGAGAATTTGCTGATGATGGACTCAATCCCCTCATCTAAATCATCAATGAAGATATTGAACAACACTGGGCCCAACACTGATCCCTGGGGGACACCACAGCCGCCATTTTGGACACCACGGCCGCCATTTTGATGCAGCCCCGTTCAGCACCACTCTCTGGGCCCGGCCCTCCAGCCAGTTCCTAACCCAGCACAGGGTGCTCCTGTCCAAGCTGTGGGCTGACAGCTTTTTCAGGAGGATGCTGTGGGAGACGGTGTCAAAGGCCTTGCTGAAGTCCAGGTAGACCACATCCACAGCCTTCCTCTCATCCACCAGGCGGGTCACCCGATCATAAAAGGAGCTCAGGTTGGTCAGACAGGACCTGCCCTTCCTAACCCCGTGCTGGCTGGGTCTGATCCCTTGCCCATCCTGCAGGTGCTGTGTGATTGCACTGAGGATGATCTGTTCATAACCCTGCCAAACAGGGTTTGGCAAACCTTCAAACAGGCTCCCAAAAATTCTCCTGGCTGCTGTGGCAATTTATTAGCAGAGGGAACACCTGAGGGCAATTGTGCTGTGGTGTAAGAATAAGCAAGGGCTATTCTGAATACCTTGTTTGTAGAGATTATCTCAAACAGGTAACAAAAACCCCTCTGTGTTTTCCAGGGATCTTTAAGAGCAATTTACTATGCCTGGGCAGCTGAAACTTTCCATTTAGGAAGTGGTGGGGAAGAAAATATTGGTATTTTCAGAGTAAAACAGCTCCAAGAAAGTGTGCAGAAAGCACATTTTAATCCAGAACTACAACTTCTCTTCCTCTCAGTGTGATAAATATACCAGAAGAAATAAACTTCAGTGCAGGGGTAAATTCTTCACAGGGAAATTTAGCAGTAATACAACACCAGAAGGATCAGAAAATGATGGTTTCTAAAGTGAGAATGTTAGTGGAAGTTTAAATATCGTTTTCCACGCTGGCATTACTGATGTGCTGGGATGACAACAGATCTCATCTTCTTTCCCAGAAGGGATACAATTTCCTGGTATAGCTTTGTGCTCCTCCAGGACAAATTTAGCAGTTGGGTTACAGGAGGAAAAAGTTTCACCGAGGACCTGCAAAATCCCTGACTTCCAAGATGCTTCACACACTGGCAGCTGCACCAGAAGCTCCAGCATCTGCAGGGAGTGAGATTTGTAACTTGTGCTGAAGCCCTGCATCCATTCTCCAGTGCTCCTCCAGTGGTTAAGGCTTGGACTCCGTGATCCTGAAGGTCTTTTCCAACCAAGGGAATTCTGCGATTCCCGCTGTGGTCCTTGGCATCGTGTTTCCATGGGTCGGTGGCTCCCAGGCTCAGGATGTGAGCTCTAGCAGCATTTTCAGGCTCTGATTCCATGTTTGAAGGTGTGAACGTGAAGAAAAGCCTCACCCCATGCACTTAGACCTCGAGGTACTTTATTTTTGGTCTGTTTTTTGAAGTTGTATGCTTGGGCCCACAGCGTGTTCTGGAGGTGAGCAAGGGTTGGACTTGATGATCTCAGACGTCCCTTCCAACCCAGATGATTCTAGGATTCTATGATACGCAGTGGCCCCTTCACTGCAACCCTGTGGAAGCCCCCCAGGAGATCAGGACACCAACAGCAGCGTTTGGCCCTAAGATTTTGGGGATATTTCTGCATTCCCTAGGAATTTCTGACACGCTTTTGTCTCCCAAGCCCTTCATGGCCTTCATGGGTAGCTTCTGCACGCCCAGGGCTGCTGGGTGGGAGCATCCAGCCCGTGGCCCCTACCAACCTCTCTGCTGGTGGTACTTCAAACCCTACAATTTGGTTCAAACCCGCCCGTATCCATGGCAACCTAAACCCCAGCCCATCCCGCGTCCAACCCCGCGCAAGCCGCACTGAGATCAAGAGCGTTCCGTACACCCCCGGAGCACCCATCCCGCAGGTGCTGGCCTCCTGGTGGGGCAGGGGGGTGCGGTGGTTACTCAAACATCCCCGTGAAGAACCGAGGCGGACAGAAAATGGAGGCTGCGGGAAGGGCGGGGTGACCTCGGTGCGGGGCGGCGGCCCCAGCCCGCTACGCGCCGCCGATCCCAGTCACCGCCCGGCCCTGCGGCGGACCCGCTGCTCGGCTCCGCTCCGCCCCTCCGGATTCCCCCCCCCCGGGTCCCCGCCCCGGTCCCCGCTTCCCCGGGTGCCCCTCCCGCCCCCTCCGCCGCTGCCTCCCGCGCCCGGACCCCAGCGGCCCACGGGCGTTTGGCCGCCGGCCCAGGAGGTGGGCGTGGCGCGCCGGGATTGACGTGGCGCCCGCCCAATGAGAGCGCGGCGTGCCTGACAGTTACGCGGCCGCGGCCAATGGGGTGAGGGAGGGGGCGGGCGCGGCGGGGCGCGATCGTCGCGGCAGGGCCGGCGGCCCCGGCAGTCGGCGGAGGGAAGTGGCGCAGCATGATGCGGCTCTGGCGCTCGGCGCTGCTGCGGGAGCTGCTGCTGCTCGGCTCGCCGGGAGCGGGCACCGGCGGCCCGCCGGGCTCCGGTGTCGGTTCCAGGCGCTTCCCGCCGCCTCTGGCCGCCGCTTTAAGGCGGGCCAGCCCGCCCGCTTCTCGCCGCGGCCCGGGGTTGCCGCTTCCCACGCGGGGCTTGTGCACTCGCTCAGAGGGAGCCTTGGAGGAACCGGGGAAAGGGGCGCAGGCGGCGACCCCCGGAGAGACCCCCGCCGAGGGAGCCCACAACAACAACCTCAGCGGCGGCGGCAAGGAGCTGGCCGGAGGAGGAGGAGGAGGCGGGGGGGAGAAGTGAGTGCGAGGGGGGCGGCGGGGCCGGGCCGGGGATGCGGAGGCGCCATGTGAGCGCCGCCTTCCTCCCGCACGCCTCTTGCCTGCGGAAGGGGGACGGACCGGGCCGAACCGGGCCGGGCGGGCTGCGAGTGGGGGGGTAGCTTCCTCCGGCAGGTGTGAGGGCCGGAGGGCGGGCAGGGAGCTGCGGGATTCAGGCATCGCTTTTCACACAGCCTTTGGGTCCGTCTGTCCACGGGTGGGTGCGGTGGTGGAAATACCGCCGAGGTCCTTTCGGGGCTTTTCCCTTGAAGTGTGGGGCTGTGGGTGAGGTGTTAGTTGGGATAATCCCGCCTCGGTGCGGTGTTGTTCCCAAGCCTGTTACCTGCGCGAAATATTTTCCAGGAGAAGCGAAACCTGCGTCATGGTGCATGAATTATTAAAGGTGCTGGATGGAGGGACCAGGTGTATGGTTCTGCCTCGGAAGTTTTGTAGCCCTTGCTTCTCTTGTGTCTGTGTCCAGAGCTGGTAGGGGTAGGTGGTAGCACCAGCTGGTGGGGTGGACAAATGTTCATAGGTGCTGCAGAACCTGTCCCGGTGTCAAAAGGTCCCGATTTGTCCCGAGGTGACCTGACGTGCAGGTATTAGAGCAAGAAAACTGCTTTATATGTTTATGTTTGTATGCCTGCGCTAGGAAACTGAAATATTCCTAGAAGAGTTGGTCAGGACAGGTGTATCTGCTCCAGTTTGTGTCCCCTGGTAACGATCAGGAGTGGACACCAGGGACAGAGTAGAAAGTTGGGATAAATGGGTGGTTTTCCTTAGCACTCTGCTCTTTTAGTCCTCAGTGTTAAGCAGGTCTTGGAAAATTCTTCTTCATTTCTCATCCCTCTGTCTGACACTTTGTCCATTGCTTGTTTGGACCTGGCAGGGCTCAGTATCTCTGGGAGCCTTTTATAGGAAGTTTGGCAAACCCATGAGGACCCGGGGAGCTCCTTTGGGTGTGTTTGGAATATGCCCCTTGGCTTTCCTGGAGAGGAAAGCCCATGTGTCTTCTTTGCAGGATTTATGGGGCAACATACTAAAAATCTGAAACCAACCCAGCTTGTACTTTTGCTTGTTACCTAGATGAAAGAAAAAAAAAAAAGGAAGCAAAAGACAGAGGAAATGAGGCCAAGAAAAGAGTACCTGGTTTTAACCCTGAGCAAAGCTTAATGCTGAGAGGAAGTATGGAAAAGATTCCACAAGGCCACTCTGGAAGGCCTCAGCCCTTAGCTTCTTAGTAGTTCTGCTTTTGAGTTGTGGTTTTTTTATTTGGTGGTTGTTGTTGTGTTGTTTTTTTTAAGCATGAAGTACTCCTTCAACATGGCAGTTTGGGGAAAGTAGTTATCTTGTTCTGCTTCCCTATCTCCCACCAACTGCTTTGGCTGCTCAGCTTGGTTCAAGCCTTTTGTTCCAATGGGATCTGGTCTTCTTTAAAGGCGTCACATGTAATTTCTCCTACCAAACTTTAAAAAAAAAATAAAAAATAAATGCACGTATGTGGAGTTATGTAACCATTGCAATGTAATGCCCACTCACATGCGTGCTGTTATATTTACCTGATTCTTCAACAGAACTGAAGTCTCCTGGTTTGAGTTGGCTCTATACAGGATTTTTTACAACCCCAAAATTATTCAGCTGTGACTCAAGCAGGTGTGGTTTCTAAAGGTCACACTTCCATTTTCAACGAGAAATACGGACAGTAGCACACAAAAAAAAAAACTTAGTAAAAACCAGAATGCCGACTGTGAAGGGGTTTTGAGAATGTGGAAAAGGTGATTTATTAAAGAGGTAGCATTTTCTGAAACTGAGCTCTTATCACAGCTTCCTGTAGCTAGCACCAATTAGGTAAATCCTGTGATTTCCATCATGTCTGGTAAAGCAGTGTAGTCACAAACCAGTTATGTGCTTTTAATCATTTTTAGCTTCTGCTGAAAGGATGTATTTGAAAGTCAGATGCTTGTTCTTTGAGCCTTGCTGCAAGATGAACAAGGAGCAATTATATAAACCAGAAAGCATACAGTCATGAAGAAGGAAGAAGCTGGAAATGTTTCTTTCCAGTGCAGGAATTCCTGGGGCACCCTAGCTGGATACTTTGATTCTTACTTTTCTTCATGCAGAATCAGGAAAGTCTTCCTTAAGCCTTTGTAAATCGTGTGGTACATCTGGAAATCCTTGCTACAGTAAGAGTGTAGGATTTGGAAGAAAAGGGGGGAGTTCTTCAAAAGAGGTTTCTGGGCTCCACTGGCAGCTGGGCTCAGACTGTGTTCCTCTGGTGCCAGCCCCTTGCCATCCAGCACTATATAATGTTCCAGTGGTATTTGGCAGATGCTTTGTGGACCCAACTGGCAAGGCAATAGTTTGTTTTAATTTTTTAAGCTTTTTTGTTTGTTTGTTTGTTTTGGGGTGGTTATTTTTATTTTTTTCCTGTTTGGTTGTGAGGTGGTGGTTCTGGGATACTGGAATAGCCTCTGGTGTTGAAAGAGCTCTGTTTTCTTGCTTGTTTTCTTCCTTAGCAGTCCTGGGGTACAGAGAGCAGGAGTTGCAAGTGAAAACCTAAGATGTTCCATGCAAAGAATCCACTGGAATTTGGGGCAGTTCAGTTCTTCCTAAAGGGACTAAATTATGAGGTCTTGTAGCTGATGGAATATACCTATTATCCTGCTGCTTAACCAGATCCCCTTGTGCATTTTTTTCCTAAACATATTCCACCACCTCCTTACCCCTGCTCTCCAGCCTTCCCTCTGGGTGTCCACCTGAAACTTACTGTATTTTGGAAAGGGAAAAAAAAAAATTGAGCCTAAACTGAGAGTACTCAGAGACTGCTAATTTTGTTTAATGAAGGCTTTGGATTAAAATGCAATCATCCCTGTCTTCATGCCCAAATAGTTAAAGCACAATAACCTAGTATAGTCCAGAATTACAGACTTGGATGATATTTAATAGTATTTACTTATACTTTTAATTGTCTGTGTATTGTTTACTTTTACTTCCAATGTAAGTGCACGTTGTTCTGATGTCTTATGCTGGCAAGTAGTAGGATCAAACAGTTTATCTCAGTGTAACTTATTCCTAAATTACAAAAGCCTTGCTTAAGGTGAGGGGGAGGAGCAAAATTTGAGAAATTGATTTTTAAAGTCTATCTAAATTGCAATAGTGATGAGTACCAGTATATGGGATATACCAACATGGTTAATAGAAGTGTTTTTGTTTTGTTTTTTTCTTAAGAATGGCAAGGTGTGGTAGCATTCCTTTTTAAGGGTAGGTTACAGATTCTGGAGATACCTTTTAAAATTAATTTTAAAATTCTCAGATAATTTAAACTTCTCCTGTCAGGGTGTGGATATCCTAGTCAGAGATGCTAAAAACCTGTTAGAACTGTGCTTTTGTTGGACTGAACTTCCTCTGAGGTTTTGAAGCACCAGTTCTTCTTTTTACCATAGGTGCTTTGACATCTACTGTGTCCATTTTTGGTCTAAGTATATAAATATGTAAAATATATAAATATGTAGTTCTGTCTGAACCTGGGGAAACTGTCAAGCAGATGGTTACATAGCACTGGTGATGAGATCAGTGTCTGAGCTGGCAAGTGGAGTTAGGTGGTGACTTGAGGGGTGTTTCTGTCTCTCAGTTGGAGATCAGTTTTCTGTAGTATGGTGACAACTTCTTCAGGATGCCTCTTAGAGCAGTTACTGACTGTGGTTTGCAGCCCTTGGTTGTGACCTCCTATTTTTGTAACTGGTGTGCTATGGTTCACAGTGATCCTGGTACTATTATTAGTGGTATCATGTCCTTTGTTTCTCTGAAAATCCTCCTCTGCCTTTTGCCAGTTGCATCCCGCAGCACAAAGCAGGAATATTTCACTGGGTTTGGAATTTAATCTCTCTTATATTAGAGAAATGATAAATCATCTTTTGTTACTGTGAAATCCTCCATGGAATCTGGCAGAAGCAATGTACTGATGGCAAAAGGAGAGCTGAAAGAAGGAATGGTGGGAACTGCAAAGTCCTTGTGCTTGAATTTTCTGCATTCTCTTTTTCTTTAAATACAAAGAGCAGTCTGGAGCATCTGCCAGGATGCCAGTCCAGAGGTTAGAGTGCCACTGAAGAAGTCTGGTTGTGTAATAGTCTGGTGGTTAATTTTTTTCTCTTTTTTTTTTTTTTTTTAAGGAAAATAAGTGTCATTAATCGTGAAATGGAATAAACTGGATTTTCCACTTTAATTCCACTATGGAAACTTCAGTTTCTCTGGCTTGAAAAACAGCTTTTACAGCATGTGCTGAACAGCACTATCTTGCTAAGTGTGCTCATGGTGCCAAAACATACCTTTTAGGTTAAGCAAATATTAGCTACTGACATCACTGACCTCTTAAACTGCAGAGCAAGCCTTTCCACCTCTATTTAGCTGATAAACTCTATCAAAAGATGGCCTGTTTGACACAGAGCAATTTTCTGTAAATATATTGAATGCCATCCTCTTTGCTTTGGCAGTCAGTGCAGATCCTTTGTTAAATTAGGCTGACAGCCCCAATATTGAAAATCAGCAGATGTGAAAGATGCAGAAACTGTGTCAAGACAGAATATTCATACTGTGAAAGGTGCACATCCCTGCTAAGAGGTGAAAAATCTTACAGAGAGGCATTGGTAAAAATGTCAGATGGCTGAAGTTTTTTTCTGCACTGTTCCAGGTACAAATCCTCCATTTGGAACAGCTGTAAAATTCTGAGTAATAGCTCAGAGACTTTTAGATATGTAGCCTATCAGTTAAAATGTCTAGGTGTGTTTGTAGGCTGGTTTTGTCTGAAATCTGGGAGTTTCCTCTGTCAGACCTGCAAACCAGTAGAGAGTCTGGGAGCAGAGTCTGGGAAGCTTGGTTAAATATTCAGTGTAAAATGGGGCAAATCTAGGGGTGTTTACTACCTACCTCAGCATAGCTTAATAAAACTTGAAAAAAAAAAAACCCTGAAAAACTGCTTAGCTGTAGAGAGTTAGGATGCAGGTAAAGGATGGAGCTGTAGTTGATTTGTTAATGAAGCTGTAATTGTTATGTTGGTAATTTTGGGTTTGTTGGCTTCTCTGGACACACCGTGCTCCAAAGATCAGAATATAAAACTTGAATTTTCTTTACAAAAAAAAAAGTGTGTTCAGTAATTTGCTTGAGGTATTTGCAAGCGTTTGTCTTGGTTGAATTGCCAGCCTGTCTGTGCATTAGTCAGCCAGCATCATTTGAAATAAAAAAAAAAAAAATTAAAAAAAAATACAGACTGGAAGACAAGGAAAGTTCTGTTGGCTTACAAAGCTGTCTTCTGTTCTGAGTATGGAAGTAGAGTGTTATAAATAAATAGCAAAATGAGCAGTGAGATTTTTACTGCTCGTTTTCCCTGCTGGTTACGAGGAAAGCAGAGAAGGAGAGAGAAGGTCGTCTTAAATTTAAAAGGGTATTTGGATATAATCAGCTTTTTATTAAAAATTATCATAAATCTGACCTGGTTTGGGGCTAAAGTAAGCTCAGGTTTGGGAGGGGAGGGGGCATGAACATCAGCTTGGAAGATTGCATTGGCCTTCCTTCTTTGCAGTATTTATTTCAGTATTTACAGCTCTGAGTACTGATACTCTTAGAATTACTGAAGTTGTTGAAGCTGTCATGACTGGAATTAAGACCTGGTTTTTGCACACCTGTACATACATGTATAAAAATAAGTAAATTCCAGTTTCAGGCAGTAACTTCTACGTGTTACAATAGAACAACAAAGTATTGCCAATAATTATTAGATTAATATTAATATTAATATTATATAAGTATATTATATATCATTATTAATATTAATTAATATTAAACTTTAAAACTGCTGGTGAAAATCATGTAAGACTGCATTTTACTTAGTTTCTGTCTACACTTGAGGGCTGTTTTCAGTTTATTCTTAATGCCAAGCAGCTGGACATGGACTTTTTCTGAACTGAGTGTCCAGAAGCAAACCTCAGGGGACTACAGGAACTGATCCACAGGAATGGATCCTGAATCCAGGAATACAGACAGGCAGCACACTTCACACTTGGGAAGTGTGTGTGCCAGATCTGTGCAACACTTCTGTCCTGGCAGGGGAAGCACAAAGAACTGGGTATAAATTTGTGCTGCTGGGTGCTTTGGAATATCAAAGACAGGAGAAACTCTGAGGATAAAGCTTTGAAGGAAAGCTGTCAAGTTTACAGCTCTCTCTCTTAGGAGGACTCTTGATGCTTAATCTGGGAGGTTTGATGTGAATTGGGGATGGTGCAATAAAGAGAATAAAGTAGTTAACACATGGAATACTTAGAGAGGCACTGATAAATATAGAGACCATTAAAGATGTACCTACACTGCACATTAATTTACCCTGCTAATTTACATGGTGAGAGGTGCAGCTTCTGGTGCCTGAGCTGGTCGGGATTACTGTCCTGAGCTGCAGATGCCTTTCACTGGAACCACTGTGGCTTAGGTAAGCTTCTAAAAAGACAAAGGGCTTCAGGACTCCTCCTAGGAGTTCCTAAAACCAGGAATATTTTGAAGAAAATAATACACATTCATCACCTCTGGAACAGTGCTCTTACAGCATTGTTATGAGGCACGTAGGTCTCTGAGTCTTATAAATAATTTATTCTCTGTGCAAGTAATGTGTCTGTCCTCTGTAACAGCAAGAGAGAAACGTGATGAATCTGCTCCAAAAAAATCTCTAGGTATCATCTTAGTAATAAATGTATGTCAGTAAAAACATCACTGTGTCACAATTAAAAAGGTTTGCTTTGTCAAGTCATATTAACAATTTTTGGCTGAATTAAGCTTTGTGTTCACTAATAAAAGCTTTCTTTGAAGCTAATGCTTGCAGTTATATTAGTACTGAAGATGTTTTTTCTTGTGAACAATGCAAAAATGTGTATAAATTAAAATATGCACTGAATTAATCTATACTTTTTTTTTTCAGTAAAATAAAGCAAGGTCTCCTTCCTAGCTTAGAAGATCTGCTTTTCTATACGATTGCAGAAGGACAAGAAAAAATACCAGTTCATAAGTTCATAACTGTAAGTTCACTCTTCTTCTGTGCTGGGTGAAAAGCAGCTACAAGGTTTTTTTAACATTCTGAAAGCAGGAATACAAAGCAAAGCATTTCTGTCACACATGGGTAGCTACAGCAATGAATGTAACTGTAGTCTCCCACACAGCCTCAATGTTGGTTCTGTAATTAACTAAGAGAATGATTGTTCTTCTAATGTTATTAGTTTTTTTGCTTGAAAGCATCTGTGTCTATGGCAGGGCTGGGGGGAACTTGTGTAAATTTGTAGTTGGACCACTCTGGATTTCAAATGCCATTAATCTTTGACATCAGGTGCAGGCAAAATGGCAACAGAATCAATAAGGTGTCAGAATGCCTGTGCTGATAATGCAGTGGCAAATGTCTCTTCTCTTTAAGACTGAGCAGTAGAGAACTTTATTGTAATAGCATATATTTTTTTTTATCATTTTATTAATTGTTGTTTTACTGTAACAGGCACTCAAGTCTACAGGATTACGTACATCTGATCCCCGATTGAAGGAGTGCATGGATATGTTAAGACTGACCCTTCAAACAACTTCAGATGGTGTTATGCTGGACAAAGACCTTTTCAAAAAGTAAACTTTCTGTCAATAATATAACTATATAATCCTGACTGCATGGGATGTGTTAGTGACTGTGTTAGGAGAGACACGAGGTGTATAAAGCTCCATGTAATTCGGAAGGGAGTTTCACACACACCCCCCTGCTGGTGCTCTTTGCTTACAAGTTTGTTCTCTGGTTTCCTGCAGATTGTTTGATCTCCACAAGCATCTAACATGCCAGTGGTGTTTGCATCTGTATCTGACCCCATGCTGCCACCCTCAGTTAGATGCCAAAAACCCTAAAACTTTCTCTCTCACTCCATCAGTTTTTACTCTGAAGTGCAGGGTGCTGCTTCTCTGTACTGAGATGTTTGGAGCATTTATGTTATTAATTATAAATGTGAGTACACCAGAGTGAAGTTACTGTCCTAATTATAGGCACTGGGCAGTTTTGGAAAAGATTTACATGCCAGATTTTTGTGATGCTTTTCTTAAAAAAAAGTCTGTGGTCAGTTGACTGAACAATATAAGCACTGTTCAGGTTGTCTTCAGTTCATTCCAAACACACTCCTTTTCTTCCCTGCTTAACAGGTTTTTGTGCTAAAAGATTGGTAGCTCAGGGGCTCTTAAATCTTTACAGAGTATTTTTGAGTGTGTATTTTACTCCATTTACAGGGTAAATGATATAATAACTAAAGCTTGGCTTCTTTTGTTCAGTATACTTTTGTCAAAATTAGTACTTTGTTGTTGTTCTGTAGCATTTGTGAATTAATGAACTAATGCTGTTTAGTGCTACTCCCTCTGCTACAACCTCAAATATTTGTATATAAAAAAAGTTACATAATTACATATAATAGTCTATAAAATACATAGTATATAGTATATGCATAGTTTATGTAAGTATAAACATGTGTATTATTTATGTATTTATACATTTTTGGAAGTAGTGATAAAAAAATGTGTGTGTGAAAAATAACAAACCAATCAACTCTATAACTAAGTGTGGGAAGCTTCTTAAAGGTACAGTATGAAAACAACCTTATTCCTGCCTTTTAAATTCAAGAGTCTTCAGGCTCTTCACTGGTTATTTTTTAGCACAGTGAAAACTAAGTTGTACCAGAGTCAGAAACCTCTCTGGGTCTATATTTGGAGAGAAAAGAAAATGCTTTTGCTGTTATGCATTACATTAATACTATCAGGCTTGTTTGTAACAGTGAACTATGAATTATTCTCTATATTTTAAAAAAAAAAGATTGTTAATTAGAGGGCTGAAGATTAGCCTGTGTTGTGTCATCTCTAGGTTATGATCCTCTGTGTTAGGGAAGTGCTTGTTGCTGTGATAACTTTCAGAAAGCTTACATGGTGGCTTCTTGTGTAGGAAGAGTTTTGAACATAAAGACTATAGAGAGGGTGGAGAGGTCCATCTTTTTTCACACAGTATATTTTCCTTTGTAGCAGCAGATGTTGACCTGTTATAAAAATGAGCACCCCTAGGCCCCTCAGCCCCTCAGGAAGGAGATTGAGGTGCTGGAGCAGGTCCAGAGAAGAGCAAGGAGGCTGTGAAGGGATCCAGCAGAATTCCTGTGAGGAAGGGCTGAGGGAGCTGGGGGTGTTGAGGCTGGAGAAGAGGAGGCTCAGGGGAGACCTCATCACTCTCTGCAACTCCCTGAAAGGAGGTTGGAGCCAGGGGGGGGTTGGGCTCTTTTCCCAGGCAACTCTCAGCAAGACAAGAGGGCAGGGTCTCAAGTTGTGCCAGGGGAGGTTTAGGTTGGAGATGAGAAAGAATTTCTTTCTGGAGAGGGTGATCAGGCATTGGAATGGGCTGCCCAGGGAAGTAGTGGATTCTCCGTGTCTGGAGAGATTTCCAAAGAGCCTGGATGTGGCACTGAGTGCCATGGGCTGGGAACTGCAGCGGGAGTGGATCAAGGGTTGGACTGGATGAGCTCTGAGGTCCCTTCCAACCCAGCCAATTCTATGATTCTCTATGATTCTACTTGCCTCAGGATATTTAAGCTTGGATTCCCCAGCCATAATGACAGTGGTGTCATTCTCCTGTTCAGTCTGAATCCAAATGTGCTCCATCAAGTCAAGCAGCAAAGGTAATTGAGGTGGAGTCGTGGTAGCATAAGCTTGACTAAATCAATCAAGTCTCAGAAATTACCCATAACACATTTTAGCTCCTGCATCTGTACATCCTGATCCTGTCCATCTTTGTAAGAGAACTTTCAACTCCTTTTTAGTGGTTCCAAACATGAGGCTCAAGTTTGACTAAGCTTGCTTTATTTTTGAAGTTTTTAGCTTTACATTGCTCTCCACGTCAATAAAAATATGGAATGCAGACAAAAGAGCTTGGGTTTGTAAGCCTTCATCTCCAGAGCTTCTTGAATTGAACGATTCACTGGTGTGCATGTCAGAGAATGCTTGGCATATTTTTTGAACTAGCTGTTCATTTTGCATTGATACATGTGGTTTTTGCAGCATGAATTCCTGCCCTGCTGGCAACAGCCTACATGCTGAAAGCAGCACAGCAGACTAGTCAGCTTGCTATGTGGAGTTTTTCCTTTCTTTTTTTTTTTTTTTTTTTTTCCCTTTTTTTTTGGTACTCTGGGTAATGGTACTACTTAATAAGTTGTAGTAGTACTGTATAACTGTAGCTGGATGAAACTTAGGCAGCTAAACAAATATGAAAGGTTGTATACTCTTAATATTCCTCATGAAATGTGCATGTTTTAAGGTAACCCCTTCTTTAGGTCTCTTTCTATGTCACTGTGGCTACCTTGTGGAAAAATTCCTGGTATCCTTTGTAAGAAATCTTCCTACTCCTCTTTAGGTTTTCCTTTAACTCATGGCTTGTTCCTAACAGAAAATCATAAAAAAACAGAAGACTTGCAGAAAGCCCTGTTTCTTAACTGACAGTTTCTTGGTTGTTGAGGAGGAGGTGGAAAAGCATGAGAAAATTGGAGTTATTGGGAAATTGGGAAATGGTGTGCACTTGACAGTAACAGTTATAATTCTGAGATTTAAACTCTATTCTTTTTCAGAATAACTTTTTTTGGCTCAGTAGACTTAAGTCTTTGTCACAGGGCTGCTGTCTGTCCTGCTTTATTGGCCTGAAAGTGTGGTTTTGCTAGCAGGATCTCCTCTGATCTGTGGGTAGGAAGCAGCCATATGGGTATGTTTTGTTCTAAGCATAAACCTGATAATCTGGTGCTGGCTCTTAAGCAGGGTTATCTGTTGGCTTCTGTGCTGCTGTTCTCCTCATCTAGGTAGCAAATCCCCAGGGAAACTTCCATTTTAGATATGCTTAACCCCAGGTATTAATAAAATACTATTGGAGCAGTTGGAGAGCTTTTGATTATGTTATAATAATTAATACCTCACTTCAGAATAAAAGTACTTTTTTTTTTTTCACCCTAGAATGTCTAGATATATTGAGCACTTTTACAGATCTAGTTGTGCTAGCTGGAAATGGAATTTCATATTCATATGGAAATGGATTTTCATATATTCATATTCATACTGTACCTTTTTACGGTCCCAGTTTTACAGTTCTTACAGTACTGTACCTTTTTACAGTCCATTCAGCTCCATGGATAACCTAACAGTTCTTCAGAGTTGGTAGGAGTTCAGATTTATTTTTTTTTAAATCAATTGTGTGCTTTGTGTAACCCTGACTTTGTGCTCAGGGACCATTGATTCAGTTGCCCCCAAAAAACCCAAAATGCCCAAGTGTTGCTTTCAAGTCACTGTAAGTTCTGAGACTTGCACTTTAACCTTTCTAACCTGAATCTATCAGAGAAGTTTTGGAGTTTGAAGATGTGTTTTCAAATGGGGGAAGAACTTGCTTGCACAGTGATTTAGCAAAACAGATAATTTTATTTTTTTTTATGGTGAGATTGCAAAGTTTGGAGAAATGGAAGAACTTGAGGTGGGGTGTTTTTAGTGTACCTGTCCTTAACACTGCTGAAGTCTCTGAGATATAAGGGCTAAATTTGACTGCTGTCAAATAGATAGAAAGGTTTTTATTAATCAATGTGTCAATTCACTTAAATTCCTCCCTGTGATCTTTTCCTAATGGTTCCACTGCTTTTGAGCCTCAGGCTGCTTGTCTCAAAAGGGTTACCTGAAGCATAAACCAGTCAGAAGCCTGGTGGGGAGGAGATCCCAGTTGCAGAATATTACAGGCTGTAATATAGGGTACTCTGTTGCCTGAGCTTCCTTAGACCCCTGTTGTTTTATCCCTGCAGTAATTGTTCTGAATACCCATCTAGATTAATTGGCACTCTGTATTTAATGTCTGTGAATTTGTATGGTTTGCCTGGATTGAGAGCAGCAGGATAGATACTCAGACACTGACCTCAGCAGCAGTCTGGGAACAGCTTCTTGCAGAGATAGAAAATGCCCTTGAGCAGCACAGCTGGCTCTGCACTTGGTTTTCATCTCTATTTTAAAGTGATTGAATTGTTGAAGTGAGCATCCTAAACTTGCTGTCAATTTTTAAGTGTTTAAATGTCCTTCCTGTTTCAGAAACACCATGTGGTGTCAGAGGACTGTAGGTGTGGATGCTGCCTTCTTGGTTTCCACGCTTTGTATTTAGGTTTCATTGAGCTTAAAATGTATTATTATTATTATTATTTTTTCTTACAGTAGTGCTTAGTGCTGTCCAGATGATTCAGACACTGTAGGAGTGCATCTGAAGGTTGTTACTCCTTCTGCACACATAGCTGCCACAACTCCTTAATTACTTTTGAAGGGAGATTATTGCACCTGGAGTAGATAAATAGGAGGCTGGGAACAAAGAGGAGCAGGATTTTTTTGCCAGATGGGTAAAAAAAGGAGTGGATAAGCATGAAAAATTAAAGCAAAACCAATGCAATTCTATTTTACCAGAACCTAACAAAGCAGCTTATTACAGACAGCACATTTTAAGATGCCAATGTGTGCAATGGAAGCTTCTCTACCATTTTGTTTTAAAACCTCAGCCTGAGGATCTAACCCAGGAATGAGCACCTCAAGTGTTTAAAACCATTTGTTTTCACTCTTGGAGAATAGACCTAATAGTTGAATTTGGGTTAAAAAGTACAAAGGAGTTCAAATTGGAGCTTTAAGGGAAGAGAGGGATTTAAAGGGAAGATAATTCTGTCTGTTCACTGACCTTCATGATCTCTGAGGTCCCTTCCAACCCAGCCAGTTCTATGATTCATGCAAATTAATTTTGAACTGCTTCTGACTTGCAGTAATAGTGTTGTTGGAAGTAGCTATTCCAAGTGGCAGTATTTCCCTAAGAAATAATTAAAAAAAAAAAAAAATCTTCATTGGGAGGGTCTGAAGTAACAGTTTTGTTCCTGCATAGTGTGAACATGTTAATGGCAGTGTTTATTTGGTGATAAACCTCCCTTTCTCTCCCTTGCTCTGGGATAGGGCTGTTAATACCCTTTATCAGGTCATATTCCCAGTGACTGATAATGGCTCCCAGTTCCCACTCCTGCTCCCCCTCCACCCAGAGACCACACCACATCCAGCAGCCTGTCCCAGCTTGTCTTTGGAACCTTCCTTCCTTCTGCTTCTCCTAGATAAGTCCTTTCCTTTTCACCTCATCAGGTTCTTAAGATGTGCCAGCTGGGAGGGTGTGGGTGAAAATGTGCCCAGGCTGAACAAGGAGCAAAGATTTTTTTTGACTGGTGAGTTTGGAACAAGAGACAGGGCAGTACTGTTAATTTCTGTTTAGTTTAGAAGACATTATTGATTATTTCTGCAGAGTTTTTGTTGGTTTTGGAGTGGAAGCTCATTCCAGTTTGGCCTGTTTGTGGTGAAACCAGTTGGAAGAGAGAGAAATCAGCTCTGAACCTCAGCCTGAGGATCTAACCCAGGAATGAGCACCTTGTCTTTGGACAAGGGCTGGGTCAGATGGGTGTCTTGAACCTAAGGAATGGGTGGCTCTTGTAGCCTTAGATGACACTCCAGTAGTTCAGCCTCACAGCTGAAACTTCAAATAAGGGCTTTAAATAAAAATGCATAACAGCAAATGCAGTGTAAAAATATTTAAATAAATTTTAAAATTATTTATAACTCATGGAGTGGAAATTTAAAAGCCTTTCTAACACAGATTTTTTCTTTTTTAGCATATGTCTTCAAGGGGTTGACAGTACTTATTTAAATAGTGGTGAATTTCTGCTTAAGAAGCAGTACTTTTTGACAGTACTTTTATACTAAAACTTTTTAAACTTTTTTTTTTTTTTTGCAGGTGTGTACAAAGTAATATTGTGTTGCTTACTCAAGCTTTCAGGAGGAAGTTTGTCATTCCAGATTTTATGTCATTTACTTCACATATTGATGAGCTCTATGAAAGTGCTAAAAAACAATCTGGAGGAAAGGTTTGTACATCCAGTTTCAGGCTTCTGTAGTTTTCTTGATATTGGCCAAACACATTGTTTGTTAAGCAGACAGATTGTTCTTAAACTTTTTTTTTAGCAAAATGTTAAACTGATAACATGGTAAAATAGTTCTGGAAGTTCAGGAATGTCTGCAAGTTGAAAGCTCTTAGAAAGAAGCTCCTTTTAACCATCTTGTACAGTTTTGAGGTTAGAATGAGAAATTAATGTTGTTCTTTCCTTATTTTGCTTAAGCCCTAGGACTGCTCTGTAGTCTGACAGCCTGAGCTTAATAAAAAGAATTATGCTACTCTACACAGCTGGGTTGTGTGACAGAAATAATTGTCAACACCAGCATTTATTAGTAATTAACCTTAATGTAGTGCTTATTATTCCAGAAATTAATTGAAAAACCTCAGACTTAGTTGCAAGCCAAAACTTTACATGATTTGAACAAGCTCAGCATGCTGTGACATAGAAGAGAGATTCTTAGTTAGAATGGCCTGAAGTTTGGACTTTGAAAAAATGTTTCTTTTGATAATGATCTAGTGAGTATAATAACTTGTAATGAAGTTTTAGATATACTGGGTGCATTATTAGTGGGGTAATACTAATTATTTTCCTTTCCCTTGGCATTTATTTAATTACCTTAGTATACAGTGCAGTATTTTGGGTGTTGTAATGTCTCTGGTTTTATTTTACATCGTGGTAGGTTGCTGACTACATTCCACAACTGGCCAAGTTCAGCCCTGATTTGTGGGGTGTGTCACTTTGCACAGTGGATGGTCAGAGGTATGTTCTAACTCCTAGATTTTGCTATTCCTGTCATTTAAACTGTCTTAAGTTATCTAAACTTCATAATATATCATGGTTTGATAAGCAGAAAGCTTCAGTGGAGTTAACAAGTGAAACCCACGTGGTCATCTTAGCATTTTTTTCAATTTACTGGTTAGGCTGACTTATTTTGCTGTATTTAGAAAGTATTTAAATAGTATTTGTAAACACTGTACTTAGAGCTGGATTATATTGAATGTGTGATCCAAACAGAGTAATGAAACTGGGGGTAATTTCAGTGGTTACCAAAGCAGGAGACAGATTGTGCTTCTGCCACATGAATCTTCAGAAGTTCCAGAGCTTTGTCTAACAGTACCCATGCCCTGAGCTCTGCTATTTTGTCTGTAGGTCATGGCATACTTAAAAGTCTGTTCCTTTTTTTGCATTTTAATGCTCTTCCTGTAACATTATCATAAGATCACTGTACATCACTGAAAGACTTCAGATGTGTAATCATTTAGAAGAAAAATGAAGATATGGAAACTTCACAGAACTGATTTTTGCCTTTCATTTTTATTAAGCTTCCTTCTAGAAGGGTGTCTATAGGTCTTAGAGCTAAAGTGGTGTTATTTTTACTTTTTCTTGAACAGTGAGTCAGTGTGGCAGAGACAGTTATGAGCCCCAGTGTAAAAGAGGAGCTCACACCATTTACCTGAGAAGTGGGGTGAAATATTCTGTGCCCTAGATAATATCAGATATGGACACACAGGGGTTTGATTAGGTCCCAGATGTCAGTGGGGCATTCCTGAGGGTGCCCTAGAACTGCTGATGTTGTCTGTGGACTGGGGTTCATTTTAATATCATCTGTTATGATCTGGGTGTTAGTTTCTGCCCAGCCACGTGCTCCCTGGATTTTTAGGAGCTGCTCAAGGGAGTTGAAGTATTTTTCAGCTCCCTGCTGTAGTGTCAGAATTATTACCTATTCATAGTAAAACAGCTTTAACAGTTAAAAAAGGTTCTCCTTTTTTGAATATTTTAAATTGGCTTTCTGCTCTTTTTGGGTATTAACACCCATACCAATGAAAGTGCTAATTTTTGTATTGTTTAATGTTCTGTACTGTTGGTTTTTTAATGCCAAAATGTTTTTTTTTTAATTTTTCTGAAACCTCACATTTTCTCCAAAGGGAAAAGCAGCAAACAGATTTCTGATTTTCCCATTAAATAAGAGGTTGCTTGGAGCCTTCTGCTCTAGCTGCAGCATATGCTGCTGCTGTGAGTCAGCCTTCAGTCTGATTTAGATACTGAAAGTAAACTTCCCAAAAGATAGCAGATAATAATTGCAATAAAATCCCTATGCCATTATCAAAGGGGATGTAAATACAGTTATCTAATGATTGCTCTCACATTCCAAAACTGAATTGGATCTCAGTTTATAGAGACAGAGATGTGCACAGTGCCTGTACTCAGGGCAGCGTTACTCTGAGTGTTTGCTTGCAGCTGAGCAGGGTTTGACACTACAGCTCTGAGGTGATTTATTTCCTCTGGTACTGACCCCTTTTTGAACGTTTTGAAATTGTTATATCTGCAGTAACCACCTGCAGATGATTTGGTTAGGTTTAGTTCATTTGTTAAAATCTTTAAATCTTTGTTTGTTTGGTTTTTTTGTATTTGTTCTTTTTTGTTTGTTTGGTTGGTTTTTTGGGATTTTTTTTGTTTGTTTTTGTTTTTTTGTGGGGTTTTTTGTTTGTTTTTTTGGGTTTTTGTGGGGTTTGTGGGTTTCTTTGTTGTTCTTTGTTCTGTTTTGGTTTTTTTGGGGTTTTTTTGTTTTTTGGGTTTTTTGTTTTTTGGGTGGGTTTTTTTGTTTTTTGGTTTTTTGGATTTTTTGGTTTTTTTGTTTCTTTGGTTTCTCTGGTTTTTTGGGGTTTTTGGGGGGTTTTTTGGGGGGTCTTTGGGGGTTTTGGGGTTTTTTGTGTGTTTTTGGGGGGTTTTTGTGTGGTTTTTTTGTTTTTTGTGTGGTTTTTTTGTGTGTGTGTGTGGTTTTGGTTTTTGTGTGGTTTTGGTTTTTGTGTGGGTTTTGGGCTTTTTGTGTTTTTGTGTGTTTTTTTTCTTTTTTGGTGTTCTGTATTTTAATACAAGACTTTCCAACCTCTCCCTCTGTGTTTCCCAGGCACTCTGTTGGTGATACCAAAGTTCCATTTTGTCTCCAGTCCTGTGTCAAACCCTTGAAATACGCTATTGCTGTCAATGATCTGGGCACAGAGTACGTCCACAGATATGTTGGGAAGGAGCCCAGTGGATTGAGATTCAACAAATTGTTCCTAAATGAAGATGGTAAGAGATGTGAAATGCTTAATAATGCAAATACAAAGTTGGTTTTGGGTTTTTTTTTTCCAGTCTTTTCACCTTACACAAAATACTTTGTCATCAGCAAGCTGCACTTCCCCCTTGTTCTTCACTTTTAAAACAAAGATTCTAAACTGATTTTAAGGAAAATGTGTATCACTTCCTTTCCCATCCCTGAGAAGCAGATGCTGGTGCCAAAGGCCAGCCCTGGCTGGGGTCCAGAAGGTGACACTGAACACATCTTCCTGCAGTTTATTCATGTAGAATTTGGCTACTAAATCAAAAGAGTGCTGGTTTTGCTTTCCTGTGGTGGGACTGCTTCAGCAAGTGTTTCTTCTTCTTTTTCATATGCCATTAATTCTTCGGCATGAAAATCTTATTTTAAAAAACATTATGGCAAAAACCAGGGGAGGATGAGTCATGGGAGCCCTTGGAGGAAATTCTGGATGCTGTCTCTGAAACAAAAATGTTTCTTCTAGCAGATCTCTCTCAGTAAGAGAACAGACAGTGTTTCTGTTGCCACAGTTTTGTGATGAATATTTAAGTAGCAGCATTAAGGCTTAGATGATATTTTTGTCAAGGGCTGTATTCAATTTTTACTTAAATATTTGTTATTAATATATAAATAATACATAATTATGTTTAGTGCACACCTTAAAATAGTCTTACAAAAATTACAAATAAAATAGAGCTTAACAATTTATTTCTTCCTTTTTTTGTTATGTTAGTGGGAATAAAATAACCTGTGTATATATTGCCAGGAGGGAATTAGTTGTTAGGCTGTGGTTTTTTTGTTCTATTATAGTTAGAATTTAACTGTTTCTAAGCCTGCTGTGCAGTAGGAGAATTGGGATTATTGAAAGTTTGACCAGTGTGCATGAAATCAACAGTGAAGAATTCACTGATTCACAAGACAGAAATTTGAATTTTTAAGCATGTGTGTGTGTGGCTGATAGGACTGACATCAGAAAAATGTGTCAGGACTGATCTTTAATATTTAATGTTTCTTAAGTTAGCCAGAACTAACATTTTATCTGTTCCTTAAACAAAGGACTGAAACAGAAGGTTGCAGTGTAATAAGTAGGAGCATTTCAGTGACAGGGAGAGAAAAGGAAGTTGAATTTTCAGAGAGTGAAGGAGGGGAAGGAAAGAAGGGATTACACTGAATTTTAGTTTTGAATTGAGACATGAAGCTTGGATATGGATTTGGCAGTCTGAACAGGCTTTGTTCATGCTTGGAAGGACAGATTTGAAAATAAATAAAAAGAATACAGATATTTCATCTTTTTGCTTTCTGATTTATTTAGTATAAGGGAATTTCATGTTTCTAACCAGGATTTTATCAAGTGATATGCAAGTATTTGAAACCTGGTTAGACATGGATCTGAAGACTATTCTGTAGTCATCTGAAGGTTATATTTTTTTTTAATAGTTACTACCTTAAAGAATCCTAAACCAGGGTGTTCTTTCATTTATTTGTTGACTTAATATTCAGATCCAAGCTGGAAAGAATGGAGATTACGAGACAGCTTTAAATTGGAGCTAAAAATGCCAGTTTGTAACAGAAAAGTGTTGCTAAGAATCATGTATGTTTTGAGTAAGATCTGTGCTGTGCAAATTTGGAAACTTTGGCAGCCTTGTGAATATTCTATTTGGAAACTTTTTTTTCTTGTTTTCTTTTTTTCTTTTTTCTTTTTTTTGTCAAAGGGAACATATGGCCCATCAGACAATTCAGATTTCTGGAGGGCTGTGTTAATGCAAACCAGATTATTCTAGTTTATTGAAGCTGATCAACAGTTTCCCATAGTAAAAAGTGTCTGTAAACAGGCATCACTGGGGATGATTTTGGTGGCTGTTGAGCAGTTTGCAGGGTTTTTCATGTCTAGTGAATTCATGATGCAAAACCTGTATCTGTGGATGGTTCCTGTCTCCTACCCATACATGGGACTGTCAGAGGAGAATTATTTGTAGAATTAGCCCAGTGAAAAAAATAATGCCTTATAATTGAATGAGGAATTGCCAGGAAATCATTTATTCTGCTGAAGGAGTTGTTAACCAAGCCTGGATTATTTTTTTTAATATTAAAATATATTAAAATATATTAAAATGCCTGGACTGTGGCAGCCTCTGCTTTCTGTGCCAGTTGTACAGCAAAAGACCCAAGGCCAATGATGGGCAAGAAAGGGCAGAGCAACTTGCAGAGGAAAAAAAACTTATTTGAAATTATTAAGGAAAAATGTCCAGTTTGCATATGGCATAATTACATGGCAGGTTACTGGAGCAATCATGCTAATTGTAGTTAGTTTTGAGGCAATGAAAAAACCACACATTTTTCACCACTCCACAGTGCTGTCCAGTAGGGAGATTTTTCAGGTGACTCAATTATATTTTCTTTCATTTTTCATTTAGACAGACCTGTTAAATATATTGCAGTTCCCTGTAAAAGGCTGTTGCAGACAAATTTCTCCTGCCCCCAGGAAAAGCAGAGTCCTAGAGTGAAGAATATATTTACAATTCAGAGGCTGCTAGGTGGGGGTTTTTATGCAAGAGACAACTCTTTGAATTGACTTAATCAGGGCACCCCTCTTGAAGTCAAAGGGTTGTTTTGACTTGTGTTTTTCATTGGAGTAAATTCAAGTTTTTATCCTCAAAGTCTGACAAGATGATAAAGCAATGTGAGAGACTTGCAGAGGAGCTGCATGAAAGACTTTGATATTATTTTTTTTTTTCAGTCTGAGCAAATAATTGCTTTTCTTATTTGATTATATATAGTGGTACAGGATGACCAAAAGTTAAAGCATGTTGATAAGGGGGTTGTCCAAGTGCCTCTTAAACACTGACAGGCTTGAGACATTGGGCAATTTTTTAGGGGGAAGCTATGGTGGCAAGGTAGAAGGGTTGTCAGCTACAGGTATGTCTGTTTGGGAAGTGTTTGGGCAATATTATCTGTTGAAAATTCCTTTCCTGCAATCTGAACACCCTGACAGGTTTATTCTGCTTAAAAGAGGAGGCAGTGGGTGAGTGGAAAGTGTCCTGCTCAGTGTCCTACTCCAGCTCTGTGGTGTGATGGTGTTGGGCAGCCCTCAAAGAAGAGATTTTTTAAAATTATTTTTATTTTTATTGAGATGTGGTGATTTGGAATGCTGTCCCCCCCCTTTAGCTGCTATAGTTCCCACAGTGATTGCCAAGGGGTGGGAGAACAAAATCTTTCTTGCCATGCTTCATCTGAGAGCATCAGAGGTGATGGGGATGTGTTGGCTGTGGAGTGGCCAGAACTGGATGATGTAGTTTGAGATATTAAGCAGTGAGAGGCAGGAACCTTCAGAGCAGAGGAAAAGGTGGCCAAGTGTGCCTTGTGACATGGAAGGTGAGTGGTGACATCTTCAAGGAAAGGAGATGCAATAGAGTTTCTGAGGGTGTAGTCTGTGTGTGTGGATTTACCACAGTAATAAAGCTTTGAGCTGCTGAATGCTAAGTAAACATTACACATCCTTTTTATTGAAATAAACATGTCGTGAGCTTTGGAATATTTTTTTTTTTTTGTGCTGTGTGGCAGGTTGAAGCCATAGAGATGTGCAAAAGAATCTAGAGCAAAACATGTTTATACTTTTAAATCATGACATGATTTAAGTCCCTAACACATTTAGGGACTGAAATGATGCCTGATGGTGATAAGAGGAAGCTGTAAAAAAGTGTAGAGAAAGAAATGAGGGTTGCCATGCACAAGACCAGTTTGGGTTGGGCTACATCTCTGGAGTTGAGATTCCCAGTTGAAAAACTGGAGAGTGTTCCAGTGGAGGGCTGCCAAAGTCCCCAGATTAGTCCTGGGCACCTGATTCCCAAGGAGCAGTTGGAAAAATGAAGATTTCTGCACCTCATTTTGCTTTTGGTGTATGATATAACAAGGAGCTCATGGTGTGGCTTGCGAGGTGCAGGTTGGCTGTTAGGGTAGGTGTCCTCTGGGAGGAACAGGATTGCTGGAGAGGCAGAGGATTTGTCATGTTTGGGGTTTTTTTTCAAGACTGAGCTTGATCAAGGGATGACTGAGCTGATCCAGCCTTGGCAATAGCTTTGCTTTGGGTGGGAGGGTGGAGGAGGTGACCTCCAGATGTCCCTTCTGACAAACTGTGATGCTGGGATTAGTCACTTGCTGTGCAGCATCTTAGATGGGTGTCCAGGTTTTTGGTACCCGAGGAGAGACAGGATTGCCAAGCTATGGAAGTGCTGCTTTCTTCCTACTCAGAGTCTGGATTTTTATAAAAAAATCAAATCTATCTGACCCACGTTGCTTTTTATTGACACATTAGCAGAACTTATGTTCAATATAGGTGGATTTTAAGTGCAAGCAGATTAAATTAGGATCATTTGGCAGTCTGATTCAGAGAGATAAGGAATGGCACTAACATTTAAAAATGGTAGTTAGGCACTGAGTCTTTATTTCAGGAGAGTTTCACTCTTTTTTGGACAGAAGATGCTGCTCTTACCAGTTCACTAATAGAATAACTTGCTTTTCATACATTGAATCATAGAATCCTAGAATTGGCTGGGTTGGAAGGGACCTCAGAGCTCATCAAGTCCAACCCTTGATCCACTCCCGCTGCAGTTCCCAGCCCATGGCACTCAGTGCCACATCCAGGCTCTTTGGAAAGATCTCCAGACACGGAGAATCCACTACTTCCCTGGGCAGCCCATTCCAATGCCTGATCACCCTCTCCAGAAAGAAATTCTTTCTCATCTCCAACCTAAACCTCCCCTGGCACAACTTGAGACCCTTTGTGCCCTCTTGTCTTGCTGAGAGTTGCCTGGGAAAAGAGCCCAACCCCCCCCTGGCTCCAACCTCCTTTCAGGGAGTTGGAGAGAGTGATGAGGTCTCCCCTGAGCCTCCTCTTCTCCAGCCTCAACACCCCCAGCTCCCTCAGCCTCTCCTCACAGGAATTCTGCTGGATCCCTTCACAGCCTCCTTGCTCTTCTCTGGACCTGCTCCAGTACCTCAATCTCCTTCCTGAGGGGCTGAGGGGCCCAGAACTGGACACAGGACTCAAGCTGTGGCCTCACCAGAGCTGAGCACAGGGGCAGAATCCCTTCCCTGGACCTGCTGGCCACGCTGTTCCTGAGCCAGCCCAGGATGCCATTGGCCTTCTTGGCCACCTGGGCACACTGCTGGCTCCTCTTCAGCTTCCTGGCAATCCAGACTCCCAGGTCCCTTTCTGCCACTCTGTGCCCAGCCTGGAGCTCCCCATGGGGTTGTTGTGTTGAACCTCATCCCGTTGGAATCATCCCAACTCTCCAGTCTGTCCAGGTCCCTCTGCAGAGCCCTCCTGCCTTCCAGCTGATCCACACTCCCCCCAGCTTGGTGTCATCTGTGAATTTGCTGATGATGGACTCAATCCCCTCATCTAAATCATCAATGAAGATATTGAACAGAACTGGGCCCAGCACTGATCCCTGGGGGACATCTCATAAAAGTGTCTGTTTAATGTTGGCTTTCTGAAGAACATGAAAAGGAATTTGAGATTATCAGGATGGGGATTGTCTGGTAGTAATAGATGGCTAAAAGGCATTGACCCTGCCCAGTGTGATACTGCTGGGAAAATAATGTCCCTGTGTTTATAGTGTGAATATCAAATTAATCTCCTAAAGGCAGGTTCCTCCTCCTCTGCCTGTGTGTAACATGTATAAAGTAGTGAACACTTTGTGTGGTTTTTATTTTATTTTATTTTTTTTTCAAATTTATCCTGCCCTGACAGAGGGGATTGGACTTGATGATCTCTCGAGGTCTCTTCCACCCCCTGACATTCTGTGATTCTGTGAAATTTGGAAATCAAACACCAGCAAATAAAAAGAAGAATTCGAACTAGTCACAATATTGATGTATTGATTATTGGTTGAGGTTTTCAAACACCAGAACCATCAAAATTCAACACCATGTAATAAATAAATAATAATAAATTAAGTAATAAATAAATAATAAAAAAGGGAAGATTTTGATAAAAATTTGTATTTGGAAAAGTAAGGCAGCTGGTAAGGAGAACTTTCTGCGAAAAAGAAGAAAGAAAAAAAGGTGATTAATGCACATGAGCAGCCAGGAGTGAGTGAGAATGCAAAAATATTGTTACTATGGAGAGGAGTGATTAAAAAACTTGAATGTTGGCTGTGCATGCAAGTCCATTGTACAGTAAATTAAATTCTAGTGACTAAATTGTTCCTGTATTTTGGAAGTTGGCAGTAGAAACCTCTGATTTTTAAGAAAAATCGGGATTTTGTAGTTATGTACACCAAAAATGAAGTTCAAGAACTGGATTTTTTGCTGTTTTTAGAAGACCTGTGTGAAGACTTAAAATCACTGAGATTTGGAAGACAAACTGGGGAGGCCCTTGGGGGTTGTTCCCCTCACAAATGTTGCCTTGGTCCAAATCTTGGAATACTGGAGAGGATTCAGAATTCTCAAGGAAAGCAATGATGTCAAACTGATGAGTTTACTGGGCTGCTAAACAGCGTTGGTCTGAGTGTTCTAATTTGTTCAGAATTACAAAAAATCGTGTAGCATGTTGGATTGCAGTATTTGTGATGTAGGTTTATATTCCATAGTCATATCTTGAAGTCATGCATTAATATGCTTATTTTTTCACTCAAATACTTCAGTGTTTATCAGTCTGACAAATGTGTCTTGGGAGTATTTTAGTAACTGAAACCTTTATTTCACAGACAGGCCCCATAACCCTATGGTGAATGCTGGAGCAATTGTGATCACATCTTTAATCAAGGTAAAAAGTTCATTTTCAGTTTCTCTCGAGAGTATTTTACTAGAATGCAGAAAAATTAACTTGTGCAGATTCTGAACTGCTTTCATTTTATGTATGCAACATCTGGTGGCACTTTACCCATTAGCAGCCAGACAAGGTTTGATGTTTTGGAAATAGTAACACTGCCAAACAAGTGCAGTATCAGACTAGCAAGTTTAAAATGTAATAATGCAGCTGAAATACTCTTTTTCCTTAGTGTTTTTACTTATGTTTCCTTCCTTAACTGCACAACACTTGGTATTCTCTTGAAAGAACTGCCCCATATTTAAATGCTAAGAGTATATCCCCCTTAGGAAAATCTTTTATAGCACTCAGAAAGAAGTATCTGAGCTCTGGTATAGCATAAAGTTACAATAGTTTTCATAGGGAGCAGAAGGAATTGAAGATGCTGTGCTTTGTACAGGAGCAATGCAGCTGTATTTGCACCACAGTCTTAATATTGATTTTTTCCCCCCATTATTAACATGCTGTGCAACTAAATAATGTTTAACTTCTGTCTTATGTAGTTTCTGTTGGGGTGTTAAATGTGCTTTCTGAGACAAGTGCCTTTGGAAACAGTCACTCATATTTTGCTGAGTAAATCATAGCTAAATAATGACTTAATGTCTTTATGATCTGTGGTTTTTGGAATGCTGTATTTTTATTTTTCCATAGAACAGCTCTATCTATCAAAGTTTTGAATGACATAAATTCCATATAATGCTGGTGTTTGTCTAATACTTTACTTGTATTTTCTGCCTTTTGTTGGTAGCCACTGCTACAAAAAACTTTTTTTTTTAAGGCTACTTTAGGACCGTGGTTACCATGTCAGTCCCCTGGAGTTCTGAAGTAGAAAACTTAATGATGTTACTTCAGAGGTCTAAAAATCTTTCTTATGGGCTTTGTCTTGGTTATGTTTTGAAGTCCTGTGTCTCCTACCTCCTATTTCCAAATTGTTGATTTAAAAATGACTTAGACCATTATTTTCTGTTATTTTATATTTAAATAAGGTGTAAGAACTCCTGCTTAAAGACATTTATCTTTAATAGCTGTAGGTGAAAGAAAATGGCCTTAAGTGTGACAGGTAAATTTATTCACATTTAATTATATTTTCAAAGGTTGACTGAGCATTGAAATTCACTTGGGTAACAGTGAATTTTAAAATCTGACTGAACACATTTGTCTGAAATGTCAGAGTGGTAGCCCTGCTCCAACATGTCCTCCTGGCCAGAAGGCAAAACACAACCCTGTGCCTCTTGCAGAAGGCACATACTTCTTGATAAGTGATGTACTTTTAATAGATAACATGGATTTGTTTACTGCATGCAATTGTGACATTTGTTAGAAGGTTGGGGAATTGTTTTTGCTGGGTGGGCTGTTTGGTTTTTTTTATTATTCTCTTTATTTCTATATTTGCTGTCATGTTCTCATGAAGGGTATTGCATTGCACTGACATTTTGCATGTGGTAGCTGCACGTCTGTTGGACACACATCATACTCACCACACCCCATCAGTTGGTTTTGCTGTGATGGAAATGTACATTGTTTTCTGTACTGCTTTCTCTAAGTTGCTATATATAATTTTTAATCACTTTAACCAAACTGGACATATCCTGAAGGAAATTATGTAGAGGGGCACAGGTACAAAGTTACTCACTAGTTGTAGTTCTTTGTGAAATAACTTCTTTACCATCTGCAACTTAATATTCCTACTAACTACTCAGTGATTAAAGTAATTCACATTTATATTTGATCTTACCTAAGACTTTTTTTTCTTTTTTTTTTCTGGAAAAGGTGGCTTCATTAACCCCTGTTTTGCCCTCAGTTCCTCTGCATTCATTCTCTTTATTTAAGGTGTTACTTAAATATCCTGAAGATTGTGTGTGGCTCCTGGAGTCCCCCAAAAATTCAGGGATTGTTAAACATGGCAAAGTTTAAACATGGATTTGTGTGCTGATAGGTATGGAGAACTTGTTGCTGTATTTCAGTTTGAAGAATGCTTTTGTCTATTGGAGAATTCATTATTTTATCCCTCTCTGAGAAACTGATACAAGAATTCTATCAGAATTTACACATTGTACTGCATTTAGCAGCTCTTAGTATGCAGCATCTTGCACACAACTGCCCTTAGAATCTGACTAAATTATGATTACTTGTAATCTTCTTGTCAGAGTGTGTGATGGGTTAACATTCTAGGGGAAAAGAGGGTTCTTAGCATCACATACCCAGTTCTGTCTGCCCTAAGAATTTGGTATATGCACCTTAGAACTCAGCAGAGACTTAAACTGTTCTGTTTAGTCCTTGCTATTCATACTAATAAATAATTAAGGGTATGTGCATGTTAAGTTGTATGTTTGGCTTCCTGTGTCATGCTTTTACCAGCTTCAGTGATAATCCCAGAGTCATTTGCTCGAAACCAGGATGTGTTTAGGTTCTGGTTCCTAATTGTACTTGTGCTACATTCCACAGGCTGTTCCAGCAGTTTAAAGCCTGTATCTACATTAAAAGGGCTTTAGCAAAAGGATATCTTGTAATACAATAACATCTTTTGAAAACCACCAAGAACCTTTTCTCTTGTTTGTGATTGTACAGCCATTTGCCTTTATTACTAGTTATAGAAATTACATAGTTATAACAAATAACAGTTACCAAAAGAAAACTGTAGTGGCAATTAAGACCTTCTGGAGAAGTGATGTTAGATAAAATGGTAAAATTCTTTCCTGTCTCCAGGAAAATACAGGTGCTTGAAAGATGATTCAGCTCCTGTACAAATTTAGTACAGATTGAGTGTTCTGTAACCATGCAGCTTCTCTGCACATCACACTGGCTGGGAGAAGCCTCTATTCCTCTTGGGTTCTAGTGCTTCAATCTGGTGTAATTCTTAAACTTTAAAGCCCATTCTCCAAGCTTGTGAGCTGCAAGGGTGTCAGTGGTTGTGCAAGAAGTTGCAGACTGGGGTGAGGGGTGAGATGAGCTGGGAGGACCCAGAGTAAAACATGGAGAAAGCACCAGATGGCCATGGAAAAAAAAAAATCACAAGGGATTAATCTTAATCATTTTTATTGCATGCTTCAAGGTTCCATCTGCAGGAAAAAGCTTTGCTAGTGTAACAGCAGAGATTTTACAGGGGATATAAAAACCCTCTTGAGTGCTGGCAGCCACAAGCAGGAGCTTACACAGGTGGTGACAAGGGACTGGGATGCTCAGAGAAGCATCCTCAGTGCTAATGAACTGATGTGGGAAGCATTCAGACACCCAGAGGAGCCACAATCCTTGTACAAAGTGTGGTGTATAAGAAAGTAAAAGGGCTGATCTTACTGACCCTAAAAAATAATTAATTGAAAGGTGTGGGGGGTTTTTTTGGTTTTGTTTTGTTTTTCTCCTGGTCCATCTGGTACACTTGAAGCTTTCCAAATATGCTGAGAGGCCATAAAATAAATGAGGGGGAAGAGTGGTGCAAAAACCTGTCCTGTTGTGGCCAAGGCTCTGTTTGCTGTCAGGATCTAACTAAATTGGAAACATACACACTTACAGCCTGATACTTGAGGAGTGGCAAAACCCATGGTTTATTTCACAGTATTGTTACAATAAATTGTACAGATTTAGCTTAATTGCACCATGCTACCTACTCCAGTTCCCCCTCCTGCCAGACTGATGTATAAATGTAAATAACCCCTACAAAATGGGTGTTGGTGTTGTCATCTTCTCTGGAAGACACTTGTCTTTATTCTGCTGAAATTTCCTCTCTTCTGGATTATTCATTTTCTTGTCACAACTCAATTTAAACAGAACATACCTTCATATTCTGGACTTTTTTTTGATTTTAACTGAAGGATGTTGGATGTTGTTTGACATAGGAAATGTCATAGTGATACCTGACTTATTTAGTGGGCACATACATGGTTTTTTTTCAATACCTGAAGGACACAATTTTTTGCCTGTATTTGGAACAGAAATAGTGTTGGTCTTAGAGGGTCAAATGCTGTCTGTGAAAAGTGTGATCTCAAGTATTTCAGAGCTGAACATGGCAAGCTAAGCACTCAAGACACCAGTTCTCACGAAACAGTCCCAGATTAACAAATAAATTGAAAAACCTGTGTAAGTACAGAAAACTGCAATAAAGACATTCAGAGTAAAATGCACAAATATAATCAATGCTTTCTTACACTCTGTAGGGTTGGGATTATTTTTTTTTTTTCCCCCTGGGTGTTTTCATCACAGTGTTGTGTTAAGTTATAAATCTGGCTTAAAAATTCTGGAAATTAATTTTTAAACCAGTCTTCTATTATTGAAAGATGATCAACTTCTCATGTTTCTGTGAGCTTGGCCTAGATTCAAAATTGAAAAGAGACAGAAGATAAGAGTTTATGTGGTTTAATAATATAAACATAATGTTGAGCAGTGGAAAGTGGCCAATATTAACTACTTCTCTAATAAATACTGCCTGTTTTTGTTGTTGCAAGGTCTGGTAAGTATCCATGGGTCTCACGTTTCCAATGTATGTACAGGTATGGCAGCCACTTAGATTTTTTTTTTTTCTAGTAGAAATACAAGTAATACAAGTACCTTGTTTAAAAGAAGGGAAGATCACTAAACTCTGCCACAGTCAGAAAATTCAAATTGGTGATTGACAGCCAAATTTTTGTTTTAATGATTTACAAAATTGCATTGAGCTGTCTTCTGCAAGTTTGAATTTTCTGCCAATCAAACTACTTCGATCTTAACATTTTCTATTTCATTGTGTGTTCATTTAGAAGTTTGGGGTTTGGTTTTTTTATTTGGTTTTTGTTTTCATATGTATATACACACAAGCATGTATACACCAGGTGTGTATATCAACATATGTACATGTACTAAGTGTTTGTGAAGTTAGTGCATGGACCTTTTCCTTTGGCATCCTAGGCAGTTGGATTGCATTCTGAATTTAGGAAATATTTTAAGGAATATTTTCCCATTGCTCCTTACCTCATAAGCTTATCCAGTCAAGCTAAAAATAAGAAGCCCTTGTGCAAGGAGTTTTATCTTGTATTTCAATTATTATGAAAAAGTTTCTCAGTGTTCTTCATGTTAGGATTTTGGATTTGCAATTGGGTTTTAATCAGAGAATGTGTGTTGCCTCTGTGTCTCCTCAGCTTTTTAGGAGGAGCAGTGCACATCTCTCAGCTGCTGAAAGAGGGAAACCTACCTTGAGTTTTTTAGCCATCATCTTGTGTCTGGAAGCAAAGTTTTCTCTTTTAGTTGGGTGTTAAGTCCCTACTGAGGGCTTGGTCCTTCCAGTACTTAGGCAAATACTTTAGGTATGCAAGCATTCCAGTTTCATAACAAAATGTGTTTGATGTAACTTACCTGTTCAAGTGGCTGCTACACCAAGGACTAAAAATTTATCATCTAAGTCTAGAATACAGAAGGTTTTCTTGCCAAACAATGAGATGAGATACAAATTTTAGAGAAACCTTTTTTATAACAAGTTGGTGTGGCAAAATTTTGCACTGAGCCTTTTGCCCACCAATTTTCCATGCCAGGCTTTTGTTGAAGGAATCTTTTTTTTAAACTGTGGAAAAACCCCAACCAAACAGAAAAAGTGAAGTGTGATGTATTTATATTTTTGCAGAAAGCATGATCCCTTTCTCCCTCTTTCTTTTTTTAACAAAAGAACTTGTTTCAATTTATAATACATGTCTAACCATACAGTGATCAATGCAGCATCCCATAACTAATGCTGACCCACTTTCCCAGAAAACGATGTTCATTGTGCATTTGAAAGGTTGACAAGGTTTTTGTGGTTTAAATGTTGTTACATATTTTACAGCATTAGGATCTATGGAATATTTTGACAACTGCAACAGTTCAATGAAGTTGGTAATTTCTTCTTTTAATTATTTTTCATTGAACAGATTTGGAGTTAAATTTTTAAGACTTGTGTTCTGGTATAATATACAGGAACATTTTGCTGAAATGTATTTTTTATTTTTTTTTTTAAATCTTATTGCAAATTAGCTAGAGATTACTGCCTTTAAGAGAGAGGTTGTTAGCCTTTAAATAATCAGCTAGCCACTGATGCAGAGTTTTGGCAAAACTGTGGTGTTCCTTTCAGCCAGTGATCCTACGTGTGTGACTGCACATCCTCTTGTAGATGAGCTGATGCATGGGCTTCAAAGATAATCTGCAGCACCCTAATCCACATACAGAGTGGGAATGAGGCTGGCTTTATGTATTTCATTAAATAAAATACTGCTTGATACACAAATTCAGTTTTTTTCCAGTTCCTTCCCCATTCCCAGACTAAGCAGCAGTGCAAGTAGTGTCTTGACTTGTTTCTGTTAAGCAGTTTTGTTCTATGAATGGAGTATCTTTAATACTAAAATGATTTGCACAATTATCTTCTCCAGAGACATTGTTGCCACTTGTCTATGTGATGCCATTGGTTTTTTTAAACTTCCTCACAAAATTCTACTTGGCTAACTTCAGAAAATTTCTGAAAGAGTCCCCCCAGAGTGCTGGCTTTTTACATCCCACCCCTCTTTTGGGGTTTTGCTGGAGGAATTTGTGAAAGGTTGCCTGTCAGAGACCTGTAAAGAATTATTACATCTTTAACTGACAGCTACTAAAGAAAAAAAAAGAAGCCCTAAAGTAACATTCCTCTTCCTCCCCCCAAAACCAAACCAGCCAACCCTAGGAATCAAGTTTCACTCGCATCCTGATTAAGTTGTATTTAGATTTTTCCTCATGTTTTGGGACAGTGATGTACTCTGTGATGTGAAATTTTATTTTTCTGTTTAATTCTTAATAGATAGGACATCAGTCAGACATCAAAGGAGATTTTTTTTATTAAATGTAATTGCTTTCATAGTGAGGGATAACACTTTTTTTCAAAGTCTTCAGTCTAAATTCTTAGTGTGGAATATTTTAATTTCAGTAGCCTGAACTTTCCTATGCTCAGCTCTGTTGGTAATATAAGAATGCCTTTGGGTTGCTAATCTATAAAAAGTTAGTGTTTTCATAATGATTATCCTGCTGGTAGTTACTTTTGTATTTTTATTTTTTTTACTTTTACTATGTTTGCTACATTATGCCAAACTGCTACCTTAAGCTAATCCCAAAAGGTTGAGTAGAGATTGCTTAAAATAAAGCATAACTTCTCCAGCTTTAATTAATTCCCAACATGCAGGTATTTGATAAGTCTCTTAGAGGATTATGTAGTTTAAATAATACTTAAATATTTAGTTATCTAACACTAGCTTTTGTTAATATATGAAATTATTTTAGTACCTTATTGTTAATTAGTCCCATGTCTTAGCTATATGCATTAAAAATCCTAATACTGTTAAGTGAACTAACTTCTTTCTTATGTTAACAATTTTTGTAAATTATTTTTTCTTTTCTTGCAGCAAGGAGCAAATAATGCAGAAAAATTTGACTACGTAAGTTAATGTCACAACATTCCTTTTTTATTTATTTATTTTTTTAAACTAAATTCAGTGGTAAAAGTCTCAAAAGGAATTGCAAGTGAAATTTTAGTCACTTCAGATGTTTTTTCTGTTTATCTTTTGTATATGCCTGGTTGTTTAAAGGGTGTTTTGGGCTGCATTTGTAAGATTGTGTCTCAAGGTTTAGGGTGAGGTAAGGCTGGGCTGCAAGTTCCTCATAAAAGAAAAAACTTTTTTTTATGTCTGAAAATGTTAGCATGTTTTTTTCCCCCCTCCTCTCTGTCTCTCTCAGGTGATGCAATTCATGAATAAAATGGCTGGTAATGAGTATGTTGGATTCAGTAATGCCACGTAAGTATTTTTTATTTACTTAATCAAGTGAGGTGGAAAATGCTGCAATTGGTAGTTGATAAATTGAGCTGAGGGCAAAGTTTAGTTATTGACACTGACACCTAATGCTAGAGGGTGTCTTTGCCTTAAAACTTACAGGAAATTGTGCATGTTTCTGGTATCAGGGTTGCTGAATCTCACGGAAGTGTTGTGAACCTCCTTGAAATGTCATTTACTCTTAGTGCTCTGGTGCTACATGAGAATTTTCAGTGGAACTCCATATTTTCCTGCATTTCTTACTAAAAATGAAACTCTGCCTATTCATGGCTGTGCATCAGGTGTGCAGAAAGTGCTTTGCACAGCTGGGACTCCCTGCTTTTTGTATAAAGCTTTGAAAGCTTTTTGAGGAAAATCATCTGCCTGGGAAAATCATCAAGTTTTCACCTAGCAGCGTGGGTTCCAGGTTGGTAGTTGGCTTGTGCATGCAGAGAGGGAGGAGATAAATCATGTTTTTCCTGAGCTTGGAGAAGGCAAACGTGTTCACTGTGGAAGGAACCAGGCAGACAAGAATTATCCATCCTTGTATCCATAAAAATTCCTCCTTTTGAGTTTTCACCTTGAATTCAGTCATCACGATGAAGAGTGCAACCATCAGCCTGCTGGTTGTTGGACCACCAGGTTTGGTCCATGCTGAAAGTGGATTACCCCCTTCACTGGAGGTTGTTGGGGGGTGTTTCATTCCACTCTAGGCTTGGATCTTATCATCTTGGAGCTTTGCCTTATCTCCAAGTCAGCTTCTGAATCTGGAGCTACCCAGTTGTGTTACTGACTCCCAGGGCCTTGGGGAGAGCCCTGGCAACATCAGTGGGATATGCTAGAAGGAACCTAACTCTTTACCTGCCATTTTATTGAAATGGGATTATGGCTTTCTGAAGTTCAGTGTTCTGTGAAAGTTTGACTTGTTTTGTTTTTCTCTTGACATTTGTTTCAAGGTTCCAGTCTGAAAGAGAGAGTGGTGATAGAAACTTTGCAATCGGCTATTACTTGAAAGAAAAAAAGGTGAATATCTTCTGTTTGTTGTGTTTTGAAGGCTGGCTGGTGGGTTTTTTTGTGTTTTCTGAACAGTTTTTATCTGTTCTATGTCAAGTATGGCAGTATCTGTCCATACCATTACTCAATTGCTGTAATTTAAAAAGTGTGATACAGATGCCATGCAAACAGAATGATCTTTTCTTCTGTATCAAAGCCATGATAATTTGTTTTGTTTGTCATAACATGCATAATCTGTGCTGTACAGATGACTTTATAAAAAGCACGGATGCATTTTGCAGTTTGCTGATGTGAAAATAACTATTTTAATACTTATCTTTGACCTGACTGCACTGTGCTGTTTTCAGATCTGATATGATTCAGTATTTCCACTTGCTGCATTTAAATAAATAGTTAATTTTAAATCTGCCTCATGCTTAGTATGCCGGCAAGAATGTGGCTTTATTTATGTGTTTCTAAAAGTGATGTTTAAAAAAAACAGTCACAATTTTATCTAAAGAGACTCTATTTTTCTTCCTCAGTGCTTTCCTGAAGGCACGGATATGGTTGCTATACTAGACTTCTATTTTCAGGTAACTAACTTGAAAACTGAGGCTCATTAAAGCCTTAGAATTATTATTACAAGCAGTAGAAGTGGATTTAGTTCATATATAAGAAAGTTTTGATGCCTTGTAGCTGTCACCTTCTGTCAAACTCTGGAAATAAATTGCATACATTTGGATTTTCTTTTGTTTAAGGGATGCACGGAGTTGTCTTTACTTCTAATGCAAATTAGCAATCATGTCTTGTATTACTTTAGTTGAGTTTGACAAAGTATTTCTGTTTCTTTGGGTTGCTGTTCTTTATTATGCTGGGTGTAAGTAAAATAGTATCTAGTGTGAAACTGTCTAACTAGAGTAGTACATGCATGTTCTAGTGTAAGCCCAGGGGTGGTGTTAGAAATGAAATAATATGAGCATCTTCTCCTTTTTGTTTCATTAAATGTTTATGGGTAAAACAAAGAATCTAGTCATATGTATTCTCCCCTCCCCCATCCTTCCCCTCCCATTTTTATCAAGTTATTTCATATTAAATGAAAACTTGGCAGGTGTGAGGCATTTCCTCAGTAAGGGTTCCCAAATGTTGAATTATTCACAGGTCAGCTCTGCTGCAGGTAGTTCTCAGGAGGCTATTCCAGTTGTCTTACTGATTCAGTCTGTCTGAGATAGTTTTAAAAAAAAACAACCCCTCCAGTTGATTCTCAAATTTGAATCTGCTTTTTGATCCATGTGGTTTGCTTTTACTGTTGCAAATTATAGATTTGATTTTATTTTTTAATGCAAATTTTACCTTGAGTGTTCTGTGTGGGGATGCACCTGCTCTAGTATTTAAATTGAACGGCTGTGGAGTAGGGTACAGGGGATAATCTGATGTTTTAGTTGAGGTTTTGCTCAGTTGGAAACCAGGCACAAGCCAGTAGTGAACTCTGAACTTCTGTTACTGCAAAACAAACCAGAAAATTTATTTGAATTTACAGTTTAAACATACTTTTTAAATGCTTCTTATCCCACTGCCTCAAGTCCTGGTATGCTTCTGCGTGCCAAGCTATTCAGAGGTTAAGAAGCAGCCAAAACTTAACTTTTCTGATCTGTTTTTAATTTGGCCTCAGTTTCATGCATTCTCTCTTAATTTCACAACTATGAGTCATTTTTTCTTTTCCCTTGCAAAATCCCCTGTTCACTCCATGCTCAGAAAAAAGGCAGCTCATGCATGGGAGGTAATTCTGTTTTCTTTGCACTCTTCTTACTCCAATTCTACTCCAAAAGCCACTGACTTCTTTCTTTGCTTTGGGATTTCTGTAATTTTCCTTTCTCCCTTGTGTATTTGGGAACTTTTGGAACAGGAATAAACTTATTTTTCTGTAAAGTGAGGATGGATTATTCTGATTTTAGGGAAGAGAGAGGTAGAAAATGCAGGTGCTAAAACTGAGAACCTAGAAAGCCTTTTTTTTTCTTTCTTTTTTTTCCTTTTTTTCTTTTTATTTTCAAATTAGGTGATACTATGTAATCCTTCATATGTTTAAAACACAGTTGCTATTTTAGATGCGTCTCTGACAATCTCTTGATTTGCAACTCCAGTTGATTGGACTAGGATGTATTGAGTTTGGCACCCGGAAAATAAGAATTCCAGGTAGTAACTACTCATGCAAACTTGGCTTAGGTAACTTCATGAACTATCATGTAATGATTGTTTGGCAAAAAAAAAAAAGAAAAGAAAAAAAGAGAAAGAAACCAAAAAACCCAAGGAGATTACAAGCACTAGTTTGTTTGTTCTTTCAGAGTAGCATTGCAGGTTGAAACCAGCTTATCTTTTGGTTTCTGCAGAAATGAGGCAGCATCAGGTGATGGCATCATATCACATTTCCTGATGTGTCACCAAAGTATGTATAGTCTGAACTGAAGCAGGGATCCTGGGAGAAACTATCATGTGGTCCTTATCATATTAATATATCAAAAAAAGCATCTGTGAGAGAAAGATGGAAGAAGGCTGCATCAGCAGGAAGTGTTGGCATTAAGACTTGCATGTGCTAGAGTTTGCAGCTTTAAAATGTACTTGTAATAGAAGTGTGTGGTCTCCTAAGGCTTAAAAAAAAAAAAACAAAACAAGCCAAAAAAGCAACAAACCACACAAAAACAAAGCCATTGAAAAAATAAATGCAAAAAGTCATTCTGTGGTTTTGGCATTTAAGCGGATGCAAAATACTGAGATTGTTTTTCAGACCTCTTCCTCTCAAAAGAACTTAAGGGGGAGGGGGGGGTGGAGGGAGGAATCAAGCTGAGACATAAATGAATGTAAAATATTAACCCAAATTATAAGAAGAGGGCTTTGCAAACACTATTGCTGGGCTCTTTGGAGCAGGCAGATCCAGGCCAGATTGCTTGATGCTCCTAGGGTCACCTGTAATGAATGTTAACACCTCAGGTGATTTTTGTGAGATGTTACTCTCTGTTGTTGATCCTGCTGTATAGTTGGCCTTGTTGTGTGACAAGGAATCAGTTTTCATAATCCTCATTTCTTTTTCACAAGCTCTGCTCAATAGAAGTAACCTGTGAATCAGCAAGTGTGATGGCAGCAACTCTGGCTAATGGGGGCTTTTGCCCAATCACTGGTGAAAGAGTCCTGAGTCCTGAAGCAGTCCGGAACACCCTGAGTTTAATGCATTCCTGTGGCATGTATGACTTCTCAGGGCAGTTTGCCTTCCATGTAAGTTGTTTTCACTTATTTATTAGAGCTAACCAGGAAGATGAAGCTGTGCTGTTGATTTCCATGTGCCACGTTCCCATGGCACTGCTACTACACCGTAGGACTTTCTATTCTCTGTCACTTCACATTTGGGAATCCTTTTCGTGTTGAAGCATAGATGTTGTCCTTTGAGAAAAGGAGAATACTGTCCCTTAGGAAAGGAGAATACTGTCCTTTAAGCAAAGGAGAGACATAGGTGATCGATGCAGGTGTAACTTGAAGCAGCATAACTCAAGAAATCCTGCTGGGGATTACCTAGTAAAGGAAAGCAGAAAATCTTGGCAGACAATTGCTTTTTCTTCAGAGACTTGGGCTGTTTCATTGGTTGTTCTGAGGTGTTATAAAAAGGGCTCTCATACACCTCATGTGTACCATGCTTCTCTTTTCCAGCAGTGTGTTTTTCATTTATAAGTATTTCAAGATTTACTGAATCTCACTTGTGTTTTTCGGCATCTTGTTTTGAGTGGGTTTTTTTGTTTTCCTCATGGCTTACCTGTAAAATCAATTCTGATGCTTTGTGGCATCTAAAAGTTAACTGCTTACAGAGCTGCTGGGGTATGTGACATGTTGGTTCCTGTTGGAAAAAACCAATACTTCTGTGCAGGCTGTAACTGAGTATGTTTCCTTTTTTGAACAGACTCCTTTGTTTTCATAGGTTTGTTTTTCACTTTTTGCAGTCAAGGTGCTTTTTAGATATTTGGGTTTGTACTGCTGCCTTGTTGCAAACTGTTCCTGACAGACTTTTGTATTACTGCTTAGTCACAATTGCTTTTTAATAATAGATCTAAATTATCTTTTACACTGTATTACTGACTTGCTTTTTTACTGAGAGCAAATAACTTGATGATGACGTGCCTCAGATTGCCATGAATTGTTCTTCAGATTATTGTCCATTAAAAACAGTAATAATGCTTTCCCAGCTTAAAATGCTATCCAGACCTAAATTTTGTAAATCTTGCATAATAATAGTCAGTAAAATGCTCATGCATTGTGTTACAGAAGTGAAGAAGGCTTGCAGGGAACACTAATTCTCTAATTATTGTATAGGTTGGTCTTCCTGCAAAATCTGGAGTTGCTGGTGGGATTCTTCTGGTTGTTCCTAATGTCATGGGTTTGATGTGCTGGTCACCTCCTTTGGACAAGATGGGCAACAGTGTTAAAGGAATTCACTTTTGTCACGTAAGCAGCATTGACTTTCTTGTTTGTTGGGGTTTTTTTGTTTGGTTTTTTCCCTCTCCTTTTGCAGGCGATGTTTAGTATAGCTGAGATCTTGTTACTCTTATATACATAGCAAGTTTCATCTGATCCAAGGGTGAAAGTCCAAAAATATGCATTTAGTAATAAGTAACACTTGAATTCAGTGAGGAGTAAGAAAACACCATGCCAGAAACACTGGAGAAATCTATTGTGATAAAGCTTTGAAAAGAAAGACTTCATGGAGTAATGGAAGAGCTCTTCTCTTGTGTACTGCATTAGAAGCTGAAGAGCTCTATTTCTGGAGTTCTTTTCCTCTCCAGTCAAAGTAAAGAATTTGAGAAACATTGGAAATGCATCTGGTATTTCATCTCAATTGAAGAAAAATACTTTAAAAAATATTTTTAAAAGTGATCTTTGAAAACACTCTGAATTAGAATGCTTTTTAGATCAGACCCAGTTGCTGGGCAGGCTCTTCCCAGCTTTGTCTTTTGCTTCTGGAAGAGTTTTGTGGGTATGATGTAAAGTGGAAGCATTAGCAGAACCTCAAATGCATTTCAGTACCACGTGCAAATAATAATGGCTGTTCACTAAATATTTGCAGGATCTGGTTTCTTTGTGCAATTTCCATAACTACGATAATTTGAGACACTTTGCTAAAAAGCTGGATCCTCGCAGAGAAGGTGGTGACCAGCGGGTAAGTTCCTGTGTGTGTGCAGTGGATACTGCTTGGAGGCAGCAGGAGGGAAACACAGAGTTCCTCTGTAAATGCAGAACTGCTCAATGACATGTATTGCATCAAAGCTTGCAGATTAATTAGCTAGCTCACATCGTTAGTGGACGCTCGCTCGGGCAGACCACAGTGCCACAGGGTTTTGTGTAGGGGATTTCTTGTTCTGATGAGATTTATTATTCATGTTGGATTTGAACTCCATTTCATCCAGTTCATCTCCCTTAATAGAGTAAGTATGTGGTATCTGATGAAAGCTGCAAGGATTTTTACTCGACTGGTTGTCTTTAATAAAGATCTGGCCAGCTGGTGGGCTCAGCCTTTCCCTTCTGTGCTAAGGAGATGTATATTTAGCATTTTTTTCCTAGGTGATGTGTCTGGGAGTTGCACAGGCAGCAATTTGAGGTGCTGGAGTGCTGTAGGCAAGTGGCTGTTACTAAGGTAGCAGAATAATCAATTTCTGGGAATGAACTGAATCCACTTCAGCTTCATTTACAAAAGATAAAAATCTGTGGGTGCTTGAGATAAGGAAAAGGTCTTTGCTTCTGTTACTGCTGATGTTTAGATTGAATAGGAGAAGCTGCAGTAGAATGATTTTTTTTCAAGTGCTTCCATTTGCTCGTATGCATCTAAAAAAACACAATTTGAAATTTGAAATTTTTTTTAATAACTGAAAAAGAGAGAAGAAAAAAAAAAAACCACCCCAAAACAGTTTATGCAAAGAGGTGAAAAACATGAGTCTGTTAGCATTGACTGCAAGTATGGATTTTTATTTTTTTTTTCCTTCAAATACACTAATAAATAATGTATGTTGCTTGAACAACTAGCATTCCTTTGGACCAATGGACTATGAGAATCTCCAGCAAGAACTTGCTTTAAAAGAGACAGTGTGGAAAAAAGTGTCACCTGAATCAAACGAGGACATCTCCAGAACCGTAGTGTATAGAATGGAAGGTCGGGGAGAGCAAAACTAAACAGATGGGTTCTAGCTCCAGTAAATTCTGCATTTTAAAAGCCCTCAAGCATCTCTAGATTGAACTTGGATTTGAATATTGTTTGCCTGGTGTTCCATTTATATATATATTTTGTGTAAGTTCTGTATGCTATACCAAAAAGACTGTCAAAGTTCAAGGTGGGGGAGAAAAAGCACATGCAAACAGCAATACCCAAACCTGTTAACTGACTTTTACTTAAAACATGTTTACTTTTTTGGTTTTTTGTTTTTTTTTTTACAAAAAAGGTAGATCTTGTTTTTTTCAAAGATATACCACTTTTGTGTATATCTGTTTATTTTTGTTTATATCTGAGAATTTTAAATTAAGTTGTAGAGCTAAGCGAGAAGTAACAATATATCCTCTGATCAGGGTCAGCATGTAAAGATAGAAGAATCTGAATTAAAATATAAAGTAAGATAATGTCAGCAGAATACAGCCAATTCCTGTATCTCTAAATAGTTGTATATTAAATGGAGAGAGTTTCTGATTCATGTTATTACTGTATCCTTTTGTTAAATATGAGCTTTCAAATTGCTTTGAGCAGAAATGCATCCTCCAGATATGCCATACTAGTGAAGATTAGATATCTATTTTTTTTTTTTTTTTTAATCAGGCCTTTAATAATTATTAATGCTAACGTATAGATAAAAAGAGCAAAAATGGCAGGGAGAAAGGGGGTGGGGGAAACTTGCCTGTTTGCAAGTTAACTAATGCAGCAGAAAGATTTCTTGCCAAACTTGTGTTGAGTGCCTTGCTGGCTGCTTGTGCTGCCAGCTGGGAGTTCTGACTGGGAAGTCTGCCTCACCAGTAAGGTTTGCTCCACCCTGGAGAGGAATGTGAGCAATCTGGGCTTTGGAGTGGTTACCAGCCAAGGAGTGAGCAGAAAATACATTCAAAGTGTATAGGTAGATCTGTAAAAGTGTTCAGTTTTAACTGCTGGTTTGTGTGCATCTTCATACTTAAAAGCAGAGGTTTTCTTTGCAAAACTAGGAGCAAATTATTAAAAAAGTTATCACTAGCTGCAACTTTTCAAAGGAATAGTTTGCACCTCTGTCAGCTTGCTGAGAAACAGGACTTGCATTCTTTTCCAGGCAACTGCATCTGTTCATCTGCACAATTGAATAATTTTTAGTTTATTTTGAGTAGAGTGTATCTTGAAATGGGGCATGCAAAGCTTCAGGTAGGCTCAGTGGGCACTGCTGGACAGAGGGCACAAAATTCTTGACCCTTGTAGCTCTTAGATTCTTTGTGATCCCAGGAATCTTTGAAAATTATTCTCCATTTTTATAGCTTTCCACTTTAAAAGCTTGCAGAAAAATTGATCTATCCCAGTCCCTGAACACATCAAGCAGAAAACTAAGTTTATAAAACTGTCAAAAACTTATCCAAGCAGTAATAAATGGTATTAGCTGGGGCAGTATTTTAAGAGACAAAGACAGTGGAGGCCTCCACCCCTTCTCCTGGCCCTCTCCCACAATCCCTGTATCTAAAATTCATTTACTGTGGAGTTTTCCATAAGGAGAGAGTTGTTTGGTTTGTCCTCCCCCTTTTTGTCCTGATAATTCTGTGACAAAAAGCAAACCCTTCCTAATCGCCCTGTTTTAGGTATTGTTAGTTTTGCATAAACTTTTGAAATGAGCTCTGACTAAACCCTGAATTATCTTCAACTAGGAGTGTATTGTGAAAGGATGGGCTTCCTGTCTTTGGAAGCCTGGGATTAAAATGATTAAGCAAAACAAAGCAAACCATCACATTTTGGTGAGTCTGGGATGAAGAGGTAAATCTCTGGTGCACACGTTAGTAATAAATGTCAGTCATAAATTGTTGAGTAACAGGTCTTTTATAATCCCATCACTGATGATAAGGTTAGGTTTGTCAGTGATTATCTTGGAAATAAAGACAAAGCTTTCAATTATAAATCTCTCTCCTGCTTGAGGATTTTACAGAGACATAACACACATTGAGATCCTGCAAAACTATGGGATTTTACCTGAAATACCCTCAATTGCAAGGGGGAACTTAGTGTGTCTGGGCTGCTAAGGAAAAGTATTCACAGTGCTTGACATGTTGCAGGTCACTGATTTAACTCAAGCAGGAAAATGGATGATGGAGGATTTGCCAGATCTAGGTCTACACGCATTATTCTCTGATTTTTAGCTGATTCTAAAAACGTGATTGAAGATGGAAAAATTGTTCCATCTGGGCTTCAACTTGAAAATCAAGAATCTTCACCTCATTTATGTATGTCAGTCAGATAAAAAACTTGTGGTAGAGGCAAGTCCTGCATGGGAAATAAACAGTTAAGGCAACTACTAGATCTTTAATATGCATAATAAGAATACTTAGGGTACAGCCTTTACTTTAGGTATGAATATTCCAGTTCTGCAATACCTGCTTTTTCAGCCTGTCTCAGAATTAAGCAGCCTCTAGCTAGGGGGGGTCAGGAGAAGACTGCTTTGGGCCAATTATTTTGTAACTTGCCTGTGCTCACAGTTCCTTTTTTTCTTTTTTTTTTTTTCTTTTTTCTTTTTTTTTTTGTCTGTGGATGGCTCATGTTCATGGCAGGGTGCCTGAGTAGTTGGGACCCCAGTTTTTAGGTCTGCTGTGACAGCCTTACCCCTGCCTGGTTTCTGTGGGGTGAGGGGGTCTGAAGGAAAGGGGTGCTAGAGGCAAGGCACTGAATGTTTGAAGTCTGCAATGGTTTTAGTGTTCACCTGTGCTACAGTAATAGCAGTTCTTGATATTCAAGCATTTTAGCTGTTTGTTTGGTTTTCTTTGTCAGCATCATTAACATTTCATTAGAAATGTAAATGCTTTTTAAGAATTTTAGCATTTGTGTTTGTACTTTTTGGCTCAGTTGTTAAGTTACCTGTCTCGTTTTCCCATTTTTCATTTGCATTGTATGTTATTTATGTATCTTGATTTCCAGCATGCTTATTTTTGTATTGTTTAATAAATTTATTTTAAGCTCATTTTATTGTATTTTTTTCTCTCAATGGAGAACAGATTTGTTCAGACACATTTTTGAGATTTGAAGCAAGATAGTGAGCTCTCCATTCAAAAAGGAGACAAAGTTCTGCAAAAGTAGGTGGACTAAGCAGATTTAGTTAAACCAGACATTGAAAAAACCTTCCTAAGATTTCGTGGGCGTTCTCTGCAATAATCTAATTATTATTCTCTTTGAACTGTTATCTTGGAAAGTTGAAAGCAAAAATCAAAGTAGCAAAACTTTCTCACCGTGACTTCTCTAATGGAAACGTCATGGAGCAGCAGGATATTGATGTCACTGCATGTTTCTGTGGTTTTGAAGGTACTGATTCAGGCACTTGGGAAAGATGTGGTTCATGATGCCAGTGCCAGGGTAGTAAAAGTAGATCCCTGAGGATGATGAAATAAAAAATGCAGCTTGTAATAAATCATGTGTAGCAAGGAAGGTGGCCCAAAACCTTGTAGCAGCAGCAGCAGCAGGGGCTGCACAGCAGTTATTTGGATCTGGGTTCCTGGCAAAGCACTTGTCCCTTGTCACAGGCTTGCTTTTTTAAAATTATTTTTATTTTATTTTATTTTTATTTTTTTCCCTGTGAAACTTTATTCAAGATAATAAATAGTAGATGCATTCATAAGGTGATGATTCCCAGGCAAGATGTTGACCCTAGAGGCATGCCCATACTGAGGATGGCTGTAATTATTAATTTAGGTTTTTTGGAGGTTGATTTATAAACCACAGCTCGTTGTGCTCTGGATTTTTAATTAGTTCATTGTACATAAAACACCAGGTATCAAAAGGAATAAATCTGTGACTCTTGAAGACACAAAGAATAGGAAAGGAGAGAACCCCAGGTGTTGAATTTTGGTTTTTATTGTGTGTTGTGTGGCCAGAGGCCAGTGGGTGGGTAGGTGACTAAAAGGGTGATGGAGTCAGAAGAGGGTGGGTGGGAGGGGAGGGATGGATGAGGTTGTTTCTTCATTGTTCATATTTGGTCTTGATACATACATGTCATTGATGCACAGAGTTAGCTGTCAGCAAAGGAGTTAATGATAAGCTTCATAGTTTTTACAGAAATATTTTAGCATCTTAAACAGTATTTTATTTTGTTAATTTTGTTTAAATATTTCTGTAGTCTTCTGCTGGGAGCTCAGAAGCATTTACTTGAGTGCAAGAACAGTCTTTTCAGTAGAATTCTTACTGTACACCTGATGATTTGTTGTAGTGCAGAATTTCTTGAAGAATTCAGATGCCTGTAGTAGTTGCAGGATGGGAAGAGGCTTTAATTCAGGTAGCAATTTAGCTAAAGCCTTTTTACTTATTTCATCATGCTGGTGTCTTGTCTGTTCCATAGTTCTTGTTCTGTCTATAAAATGCATGACTAAGTAGCATGTGTCATGGCATGCTTTTCAAGGATTGGTCATGCACAGCCCACTTTCCTATCAGGAATTTATGGCCTGATTTGCTGAATAGCTTGTGGTCTAAATTATTAAACTACCTACTTTGAATGGTTTCCGATTTACCATCTGTTCCTTCCAGAGAACAGTGTGTGTGGGAAGCAGAAATGTCCTGTTCCCTTGTGCTTTTCATGCAGGTTATTATTTAAGTAGTTTAAACAGAATTTTAAGTAATAAGAATGATGTAGATGCACGATCCATAAGCAAGGACATTAGGGTTGAGGAGGAAATGGGATTGAAAGAAGGAGAAGGGGGAAGAGGGAAGGATTTTAGAACAGTTTTCTACCTTCAAAAGTGTTTTTAGCCAGCTGTACTCCAACATATTTCATTGCTGCTGAGGACACAGGGGGGGAGCATCTCTGTTGTAGGGTGATGCTTCCTCTTCTAGCTGCTGCTCTGCTTCTGACTTAGTGGGGACATTGCTGGGACCTTCTGTACTGTCATCTGCATGGTTTCTGAGAGCTTGCAGACAGCCAAAGCTGCCTTCTGCTTATCTTCTTTCCAGATGTCCTCTGACACCTTGATCTGCTCAGTTAGGGCAGACCTTCTCCTGTTGTTCTGTGAATTTTAGCACATTGGTGGTGCCTCTCCTGTTAGAGAGAGAATTTCAGTATTATTTGGCCAGGCTTGGAATCAAGTCTGTCTTCCCCACCCCTGATGAGTGTACTTCATCTGTTTGGCTTCATGATTTTTCAGTGAAATTGCTTGAATTTGATTCCTGCTTTTACATTGCTGAACAGTCTGGAAATTTGATGTCATTGTTTTGATAAGACAGTCAACAAATACCTTATTTTCTTTGGAAGACTCTTTGGTTGCTAAGTGGTATTTTTAAGTATTTTTCACTTGAGTTGCCAAACAGCTGGTATAACAGAATCTGAAGTATTCTTGTGCACACTGGAAGTTGGAGATTTGTTTCCAGATATATGGGGTTTTTAGGTCTGAGCACTTTTACTTAGCTTGGATGTCATCATCATAATCCATTTGTGTGAAGTGGGGGAGGTTCTAGTGACTGTAAGCAATTTAGGAATGAGGTCATAGAACTTGGAAGGCATCTTGGAGATCATCTAATCCAGCTTCTGCTCAAGGCAGGATCTAATATCAGATCATGTTGTTCAGGGACTTTTGCCTGGCAGATGTTGAAAACCTCCAGACATGGGGTTTCTTTAAAAATAAAACAAAACACCAAACCAACCCCTAAACACCCTGATGCTTTATCACTTCCACTCTGAAGGATTTTTGCTGACCTCCAGTTGAAATTTTCCCTTTCTGCAACTTGTGATGATGACTCCTGTCCTTTCACTGCTCATGATGTGCCCATCATGTGAAAATCTGGCCTTTAGGGAATCCTACAAGTGGCATAGTTACAAATGGTGCTTGCTCACCAGTAACAACATTTTCACCTCCTGCTGTATTTTCCTACTGGATTCTAAATGTTTTTTTTTTTTTCACTATATTGTTGAGAATAAAGTGAATTAAGGATTTGAAGTATTTTTGCCCAGGATTTTTCTGTTGAAGGGTAAGAGGCTAAATGGAAGCATGGAAGTGTGTTATTTGCTGAGGGACAGCATGTTACTATTAGGACCCCTTGTGATCAGAGAGCTTATCAAAACAATGAACTGAGAACACAAGTGGAATGATAGGAAGAGATAATGTTGCTTGCTTCCTGTTGAGGTCATTCAGTGGTCCAGCTTTTTCCTTGGGGCAGGCAACTTCATTGTTTGGTCAGGAATTACTCATTCAGAATCAATTCTTTTGGCCTGGTAGACCTGGTTTGGGTTCCACGTGTGGCTTTCTGCATGGTAAAGTGCATTTCATACTTCCTTGAGAAGTCTGTCTTTTAAAAAAAAGGCAAGTAATTAAAATGTAATCTCTGAGGATAAACTTCTGATCAAATGTGGGGTGTTTTTTTTTGTTTGTTTGTTTTTTTAAAAAAAAAGACAACAAAACAACAAACCTCACCCCTGGTGTTGCAGGAAAAGATTGAGAGTTATGATTGAGGACATGGAGAAGCAGCCTTAACCATGTACATGGTTTTGTCCCCACGTACCAAAGGCTGCTGAGGAATAATACAGCTATTCCCAGGGTTTGGAGATAAAACCATGGAGGTGGCTGATATATTTATGCTAATAAATCTTTCTGGTTTAAGAAAACCAGGTAGTGAATAAATCTGTTAAAAATCAGCTTTCTAGAAACTCGTTCCTAATAGTTTAGAGACAATCCTCCCTACAAGAGTGCAAATTCCTGGTAAGATTTCCTCTTGTCATGCTTTCAGCTGTAGGGTATGATCAGCCTCTTGCTTGTGAGGTTTTCTTAGCTCTCTTTTGAGAACATAACTCCTTCCTTTTGGGAATAACTCCAGCTCCACGTCCTGTAGATGAGAGAGAACAGTTTTCCCTGGATTGTGAGGGACCTACAGCCCAGCAAGTGGGAGCATTCCTTGGTTGTGTGCCTGTTAGTCATAGCCAGTAGGTCCTTGGAAAGGCAGACATCCTTTTGTCCTCTGCTTAATTCTGCTGCATCACCACAGCACCCATCAGCATTCTGCTTTATGCCTGGAGCTGTGCTTGATCCCAGTCCTTTAGTGCCAAATCCTGTTAGTAATGTCTGTACCCACTACTTCAAAGGCTCTGGGGTTTTGTTGTTTTTTTTTTCTTGCATCCAGAGTCAATTATTCACTGTTCATTCCCCTGGTTAAGGTTTCTGTATGTATTCTGTAGGCCTTTTGTTGCAGAAGAGCTTGCAGGGCATATAAAAGGACCAAAGTTTTGTCAAGAGATGATGATGACCCTCAGATTCCTCTCATAGTTTTCTGCAAGAAGTATTATTTTACAGTTTTTAGAATTTCCAGGCATCAAAATTGACGGACAAATCATCATTTCATGGCTGGAAAGAAATGCTGTAAAAACTTTGACAGCAGAGCATCTCAAAGCCTTTCAGAGAGGGAATTAATTTTTTCTATGTAACTTGGATGCTTTGGACACAGCAAGATTCCACCTAAAACTGAAATTTTGCCTGGTTTCCCTCTTTGATTTGAGGAGTGAAAGTCTTTATGCCTGAAGTGTTTCACTTAATCTGGTAAATTTTTTCTGACATAATTTATCTTCCTCTTGTTCCCTTGGAACACTGTTCATGGCAAAGGACACAGCAGTAACATCTTTAGTCATCAGGACAGGAGCCAGGCTGGGTTTTCCTATTGTTCCTTCCCTCTTGTTAAGGAACAGTTCTCTGGAACTGTCTGATTCTCTATCCTTACTCAAACTTGGGTTTCCTTGTTAGGTCTTCAAAAATTTTGCTTACTGGTCTGATCTGTGAGTTTAGGAATGTCTGTGAATGATTTTTTTTATTTTTTTTTTTAAAGTAATGTTGAATCAGTCAACTTTGGGTCCTAGGTCTAGTGAAATTTGATTAGATTTTTACTTGATATTTTAGGAGTTTTGTCAGTGATGTGCTTAGTTCAAAACTGAAGTGATTGGTACCAGTCAGAAACAGCAGGTGGACCAGGCAGCTTTTGGTACTTGAGTTTCTCTCCTCTTCTTAACATCCACACCTTTGCAGATCAACATAATCATCCCCAAAACAGAGGTTATAGGTATGAAGCAAAGGATAAGAGGTCTACAAATAATGCTGAGTAGGATCTGAGATGAGCAGCTAGTCCTACAAGTCCTACCAGACTTGTTTGTCCAAGGATGGATGGAAAAGCACCAGGAGGGAAGCTCTCTGGTCACTAGAGGGTCATCTAAGGCCTGATAGAGCTTCAGCGTTAGTTACTGAGGACCTTCTGTGTTGAAAAATTTTGGATCATCTCAGAGTTGTGTAGAGGTGTCTGTGACAGACCCGTATAGCTGTGTCCATGCAGATTGGTTGGTGTGTACCCACTCCTATTGTTTCCCACTGTAATTGTGTATAAGGGACTCCTGAGGCTTTTCTGCAGGAACTTTCTTCCAGCTAGGGAAATTTCTCTCCCTGGGACCTTGCACTCAGTGCTGATGGAGTTGGTGGCTCTACATCTTGAGCTCTGACTTGTGTCTGCTTTTTTTTTTTTCTGTGTGCCCCTTGCACCAGTTCATCTTTAATGGTGGGGGCTTTTTTCTGCTAGAAGGGGAAAGACACAACCAGTGGTGCACTGCTCTTCCTCCAGCCTTTCCCCACATCCTGCTGGCTACTGCCTGCCCCAAACCATGGCACAGGAAAGGAAAGACTGCCCCATCCACCTCTCCTTTACATCATCATGATACTACATAATCTTTTCTAGATAAAAATGAGTTTGAGCACCCTGGTTGGAGGGGAGAGGTTTGTAGGAAGGGATTAAACTAAACTTCAGGTTATGCTGTCCCACTCTCTGCCTCCTGCTCAAGTTCTGGAGTTGGTGTTGGTTGAAGGATTGAGTCCTCTGCCTCCTCTGGAGGTGGTGGTGGGAGTTGGGGAGAAAGAGAAAATGGCCCCAGGTCACCCCATGGCATTCACACATCTGAGTGGAGTAGATGGGCACAGTCTTTCTGAAAGCATCTCACCTCCTGAAGGTAAGTAGCTGTTTCACTTAATCTAGTAAACACTTTTTGTTTAATTACTTAACTCTTAATTAAATACTCTTATCTGGAAGTTAAACAGAATCAGTTTGCTTGAGCATTGATGGATAACTGGGAGAAGGTAAATGGAATAATCTCTGAGCATGCAGTGCCTGAACGTGTAGAACTGAGGACAGTTCTGTCTGTCTGTCACTCTAGCTTTTTCTCCATATTAGTTAAAAGGCATTTTTTGACTCCTTGAGCAGCTTCCACCTCCTGGCTGTTAATATTTAAGACGAGTGAGCCTTTTCACAGGTAGAGAGAGGGTGTTTTGGTGAGACAGACTCTTTGCAGAACTTCTTGTCCACTTGATGGTCACCTTGTCAGCAAGGTTTGGGAAGAGGTGAACTCTGCTTTACTCTGCCTTTCATAGCTCCAAATGTGAACTGAAGAAAAGGTGACCACCTGCTCCCAGTTACTGCTTCTGGTGTCCTTGTTAGGCAAGGATTTTATGGAAAAAATAGGATTTCATTTAAAATGCTATGGTAATAGAACAGCAATAAAAGACAAAAAGTTATGGTATTGTGCTAGCTTGCAGCAGATATCAATATCACATAACAATTGAGATATATGAGCAAATATCACTTGAGATGCTTTTAAATACCTAAATTATCTGACAGTACTCTGATTTTAAAAAAAGTCCTGAGGGCCAAGCTGGGCAAAGAAAATCAGGATCCTGCAAAATGCAATATTGATATTCTGTTATTTGCCATTTCAGGGAGGCACACCCTAGGACTGGAGTTTGTTTGGAGTTGGTTTTTTTTTGCCCTGCCTCTGAAAGGTTTGAATGGGAAGGAAATGTGAGTGGTAGAAATCCATTCAAATCCAGTAGATGAGCAGGGGGAGAGAGAAACCACCTCTGCTCAGCCTTCAGCTCCAGGAAGATCACTCTCCTTCTCCTTTTCTGACTTTAGCCTGCACATTACCCAGTCAAGGAGACTGAGGGTTGCTCTCAGGGGGAAGGAAGGGGCTTATGTTGCTTTTCCTTGGTGTCAGGAGAAATCTTCAGTGTATTTGTTTAATTAAATGTTTCTTATATTCAGCTCCCTGCACAACTTCAGGGACAGGTACTGGGACTGAGCCACCAGTACAAGCTTGGTTGTACTTGATGTACTTGATGGACTATGAGGTCCCTTCCAACCCAGCCAGTTCTGTGATTCTATGATTCTATGATTTGAGTGCTCCTCTAACTGAACTGAGCCTTCTAAAGGGATGCTTTTAGGGTCATGGAATTGTTTTGTCCATATCTCCCTGCCAATTAAAAATATCTGGAATCAGGAGAAGAAACAACCAGCTTTCTTCTAAAATTGTTTCCAAACCACATCCCCCTTTTTAACAGTTGGATTGCAAGAATTTCAAATGATACTGGGACTTTTCCCCTGCTTAATATACAAATAAATTTAAAAACCTCCAGATTACATCACCTTTTTCTGCTGAATTGATCTCTTGTTAGCAAACAGCAACTCCTCATCACTCCTCACTCTCATCCCTCCCTCTTCTCTCTGTCCCAAGTGCAGAGGTGAAGGCAGGAGCTGCAGTGCCAGCCCTTCATACTTGGACCTTGACATTTTCCTCCCATTCCCCAGAGCCCACTTGGCTGCTCCTAGCAGCTGCTACACCCCTGCCAACCTGATCAGTAATTAGATCAATAATTTAAAGGTCAAAAAAAACCCCTTTAAGCTTATTTAAATTATCCGGCGTATTTATATTGTTTTTAATGAATTATAAATTCATGATAAAGCAGTAACATTACCTAAGATAAGGTGTTCTTGTGTCATCAGTTCCACTGTCCAGATGCAGTTCAGGGGCTGTGTGTAGGTTACAGAATTCTGGGACAAGTCTTGGTTGTGGTCAGAAATGCAAAGAACTCAGCTGGTTATTCCAGCCCTCAACCTCTTGCTGCTGGGTTGCCATCTCAAGGGGGTTTCAAGCTGAAAAAGGGGAGATTCAGGTTAAAACTTAGGAAGAAATTCTTTGCTGTGAGGTAGTTAGAGACTGGAAGGGATTTCCTAGAGAAAATGTGGCTGGTCCTGGAGAAACATAACTCCTGGGAGAAGGGGCTTGCAGTATTATAGACATGTATTGTGCTTGAACATGAGTGCTAAAAGCTCATAAAGGAATAAATTAAGTGTTTGATGGCTCTGGTAGGCTTCAATCAGCAGCACAAGCCATGTGAGTTAGTGCTGTGCCAGCAGTGTTTCAAGTTAATTCCCCTCCAAAAATAAAACTCCATAGCAGGGGCTTTGAAATTCACTGGTGCAGCTTTGGCTCCAAAATTAAAAGCTTCAGCCATGGTGTGTAAAACCAGTGGAGCTGGGGATCATCCTCTGGAGCTTGCAGCATCCAGAGTGAAAGAAAATGATGGTTGGGGCATTGGGAGGGAAAAAAAAGATGAAGTCTTCTTTCCTCTGTTAGTTGCAAACCACAGGAGAGAGTAAATATTTGCAGACTGGAGAGTTATTTTTGCACTTTCTTCAAATTACTGAAGGGGGAACAAGGGTCAGGAGTGCAGAAAATAGGTCCAAGAGGTGGGGGGAAAAGCTCCTGAAGAAGAACTGAGTTTTCTGGAGCAGTTGGTCTTGGCTTTATTGCCAAATATTTCTGTACGTTGTTAATGTTTATAACGATGTTAATTTAATGTCCTGTCCTCTCATTAGTTGTGGAATAATGGGAACACAGACTTCCCAAGGAATTCCAGCTTTATGAGCTTTTTGTGTTCTTTTAATGTCTGTGGGGCCAGAGGCTCTGTTGGCATTGGGTTGGTGTAGGTGTAGTCTGGGCATCACTCTTGATAGAGCCCAAAGACTTCTCTTTTGCAGATTTCAGAACATTATGTAGAGCAGTGGTCTTTTCTTTAAACTTCCACTTTATTTCAGACAAACTGAGTTTGGATTGATGTTTCTTTCCCTGCACAACACAGCTCACATTCAGCCTAGAGAATTCAAGGAAAACTCTGGCTGGCTCTTTCACTTTTACACAGTGATACTTTTTTTTTAATTATTATTATTATTTTATTCCCAACAGTAGCCTTGTCAGCAGACCCTGGAGAGCAGGTTCCAGTTTATTGCAAAATAATTGTAGATAGAAAAATGGTCAATTTTAAAAATAAATGGTCCTTTCTAGTGGTGGAATGTACAGGCACCTGTGTTCCTCTCCGAGATTCAGCCCTGGTTTATATTTGACTTTGCATCTCAGGTTTCCTTTCAAAGTTGAAGCTTCAAAATTTATTTTTATTCCAGTTTTCTTTTGAAACCTTAGTGGCAGGGAAAAAGTCATCTCTGGGTTATGCTTCAGGATAGTTGAATTTTACAAGTACCATGTATAAAAACTTGATCACTGATTAGTTTAATTTGTGCTCAAGATTTATTTTTTCCTATTTTTTTTTAATGGGCCACTACTGCTGATTCAGAATTTCTGTTGGCACCTTCAGACTTAATGAAATGTTCATCACTGATAAAATAAGCATCCTAAAAATCCTCAGGAGTGGGAGGAATGGTTGCTTTTTGCTGTGTGCTGAGATGACCCTCAGTAAGGGATCAGCTTTAGGGAAAGCAGCAGGATGATGTTGCTGTCAAGTCAAATTTCTGTGGATTTGGGAGCATTTATTACTTTGTGCTCTCCCTCTTGGCCCACGCCAACCCTTTACTTGTTGGTGCTTGGTCATTTGCAAAGGTGAGGAGAAGAGGAAGACTTCAGAGCAGTCGGTCTCTTCCTGGTATGAGAAGTTAATCCTCACTCGCTAGACAGACACTCACCTTAGACAGCTTACAAATCTATTTTTTCCATTTCTCAGCTAATCCAGTGCTGAGCCGGATGAGCCCTGCATTGTCTGACTCTGGCCAGCTCCTGGGCACAAGCTGGTGGCATGGTCCCCTGGTGGCATCGTCCCCAGGACAGGCTCAGGAGAGAGCTGGGACACTGCTGGGGAAACCACCCAGGACTTGGGTCCACAGCAGGATTCAGAGTTTTAAAATAATATCTCAGAGACTGATGCTTCAGAGGTGCCTCCAGGAAAGTTGGTCTGATTTTTTTGGTCTGACTTCTTTTTGGCCTGATATCTTTTTTTTTTGCCTGTTTTGGGTTTTTTTTTTTTTGTTTTGTTTTTGTTGTTGTCTTGGTGGTTTTTTTTGTTTTGTTGGTTTTTTGGTCTGATTTTTCTGGTCTGTGTTGGAGCTGGTGAAGAGCTGCAGAAGGTGACTCCTTTCTCAGTGCAGGTCTCTTCCAGCTGGGAGAGCAAGGTTCTGGGTGGTACCAAGAGTCTTGTGTACCTGAGACCCACTCAGGTACACAATGTCCCAATGGGACAGGACCTGCATCTGGGTGACAGCTGCTTGTCTTGGGAGAAGTCCAGAGCTGCAGGAATCATAGAATCATAGAATTGGCTGGGTTGGAAGGGACCTCAGAGCTCATCAAGTCCAACCCTTGATCCACTCCCCCCGTGGTTCCCAGCCCATGGCACTCAGTGCCACATCCAGGCTCTTTGGAAAGATCTCCAGACACGGAGAATCCACTCCTTCCCTGGGCAGCCCATTCCAGTGCCTGATCACCCTCTCCAGAAAGAAATTCTTTCTCATCTCCAACCTAAACCTCCCCTGGCACAACTTGAGACCCTGCCCTCTTGTCTTGCTGAAATTCATCCCCTGATTTATCACCACCTTTCCATCCTATGCCAGGGAATCTTTAAACTTCATTCTTCAAGCCAGGAGGGTAGAGTTCCCCCAAAGGAAACTCTGCATCCCATTTTAGGCGAGAGAAACGAGACAAAAATGTGGTGGCTGTTGGGTTTTTTTTCTCAGTTAGCTGTATCATCTCTTCTTGAGTCCTGTGTCCAGTTCTGGGCCCCTCAGCTCAGGAAGGAGATTGAGGTGCTGGAGCAGGTCCAGAGAAGAGCAAGGAGGCTGTGAAGGGATCCAGCAGAATTCCTGTGAGGAAGGGCTGAGGGAGCTGGGGGTGTTGAGGCTGGAGAAGAGGAGGCTCAGGGGAGACCTCATCACTCTCTACAACTCCCTGAAAGGAGGTTGGAGCCAGGGGGGGGTTGGGCTCTTTTCCCAGGCAACTCTCAGCAAGACAAGAGGGCACAAAGGGTCTCAAGTTGTGCCAGGGGAGGTTTAGGTTGGAGATGAGAAAGAATTTCTTTCTGGAGAGGGTGATCAGGCATTGGAATGGGCTGCCCAGGGAAGTAGTGGATTCTCCGTGTCTGGAGAGATTTCCAAAGAGCCTGGATGTGGCACTGAGTGCCATGGGCTGGGAACTGCAGCGGGAGTGGATCAAGGGTTGGACTTGATGAGCTCTGAGGTCCCTTCCAACCCAGCCCATTCTAGGATTCTGTGATTCTTCCCTAACCCCTCTGTTGTATTTAAAAGCCTCCTGCAGTGAAGGTGTGCACTGAAGTTCATGTACAGCAAAGTTCTTGAGAAACAATTTGCATTCAACCTTTCCCCCTAAATATTCTGAACATCTTTTGGAAAGCTAACTTGTGCCCCTGCCCCCAAATACCACGGTAAAGAGTACTGGAAAAATTAGGAGAGTTTGTTTGTTCATCCTTGTTTGTATTGCCTTTGGAATTCTTGGGCTTAACTGTGTTCCTCAGCCACCTGGAGAAACAGTCAAGTTGGAAGCAATATTTTTGTAGCCTGTCAATTCTGTGATGTTTTCAAAGAAATTGAGTGAGGGGGGGGGATGCTCTCAGGAAGCAGGACACAGTAGGAAATTAAAATCCAGCTTCAGCTAAGAGCTTCTCATGGAATTAATCCAGTTCTGAGCTAAATTAATTTTTTTTTTTTTCTGAAGGGTTTGTTTTCTTTGCCTGCACAGCTGTTTGCCTTTCCTCTCTCCCAGCCTGTGCTCACCACGAGGAGTTTGTTTCCATCTCTGGGCCTCAGTTTCCCTTCTTGGTGCTGATAAGGGTAGCAGCTGGTGTTCAGAGAGATGTGTTGATAAGGTTCAGAGCTAGGCAGACATAGCCATGCTCTTCTTCTGAGTGTTAAAATAAAAAGCTCCTCTGGCCCAGGCTGTGTGCACATGTGATTCTCATCCCAGTCATGTGTAGGGATTCTCTGTCGACAATCATGAGAGTAATTTAATTTAAATTAATTTAAATTAATTTAAATAAAGCCCTCCAGTGTGGGCTGGATTTGGGTGTGCAGCTCAGCTAGGAAAGGAAAACTTTGGGAAGGCAATTTGGATACAAGTACTCTTACCAAGGTTGTTCCCATGTACCCCTTCAGCATTCCGGATCAGTTCTAGTTCAAATTCCACTTGTGATAAGTAACTTCAGGATCTTAATACTGAAACTAAACTTATTTTTTTTTCATCATTTTCTTTTGTTGTTTGTTTGGCACATTGATAAATTCAAACAAGAACAAACCCAGTAACAAACCAAAGGCTTCTGTGTCTTCCCACAGTATTTTCCAGAGGCCAGGGGTGGAGGGACAGCAGTGCCTTTGTAACTCTCAGTGCCACATCTCACTTGGGCTGGGGTTTTGGGGTGTAGGGTGGTGTTTTTTCCTTTCTTTTTCTCTTTTTTTTTTTTTTTTTCTTCTCTCTTAGGACCCTAATGTTTATCAGAAATGTCTGTCAGTGATGTGACTTCCTGCTACTCCAAGGGCTTCCTGCCTTTCACGCCACCATCGCTCTTCAGCAACAACAGCCTTGGTTATTTTCTTGTCTTGTTCTGGTTCTTTTTGCTTTCTTGGGCTGCTCACCTCCTCACAGAACATTTAGTTGGAAAGGAATCTCTGGAGGTTGTGCTCATCTGGACACCTGGGATATGAAGCAGGACTCTGGACTGAGTCAGTTGTAGCTTCACCCAGCTCAGTCTGAGACCTCTGAGACCTGGTAGCCTGCAGGTGGAATAGAGACTGTGTGGTCTGGGACTTGTGATTTTTATTGCTGGATGACACAAAGATTCCTGAGGAGCCCTTCCTTGTTGCTTTCACCACTTCAATAGCAAGAATTTTTTTCTGCACTCTGGACATGAGCAGGCAAAGATGGGTTCATCCCAGCTCAGTGAGCAGTTTTCTGAGTAGTAACAAGAGCTGGTCAGTGAAGCAGGTTTCTATCAAGCAGTTTTTATCCCCCATTCAACATAAATTTTTGCTCTGGATTTGGCACTGCTGTGTGTGTATATGGTGTGTGTCAATGGTGGGTGCTGTAGGGTGATGTTTGATCCAACTCAGAGAAGGAGAAGGGACTCTCAGCCCTTCTCCTTTGGTTATATTTGCATGGTGAAGGAATTCTGTGCAGTATCAAAAAATAGATTTCATGGCTGTTGGGTTGAAGGTAAAACTTGCTGCTCCTAGATGAGGGGAAATTGTGTTGATCAGTGCAGTGAAAGCAATGTCTGGATGATAATGAGCCACTCACAGTCTCTGAACACTTAAATCAGGTGCTTTTTCCCTTGTGCCCTACTTAGTGCCAGTGAATTCAGCTCATCTGATGTGTTCTCCCCTACATTTAAAACCCCCACACTCATGTCTTTGCTGCTCCCACTTGGGCTCTTGATTTTTGCACCAGAGTTGCTATCTCAGGCTAAGCAAAGGTGTGAGTTTGGGGGCAGAGAATTTTTGCTTGCATTTTGCAAGTCTTGATGGTGCTTGTTTTGTTTGGCTGGGATTTTTTAGGGCAACATAAGTGGCATCTCTCATGCAGTTAAAAAGCCTCTGGCAGGAAGTGACTCTCACAGACCAACTTTTTCTTCATGTAAAAGACCACCTTTTCTGTGATGCTTTAATAGATATGCTGCTTAGGTTAACATTATCTTGAAATCTGAAAGGCTCTGGAAGCTATTAAAAATGTCTTTTAAATTCACTTTTTACGTCCATCTTTGTTGTTCATGGCTGCCTTGGGAGCAATTTAATTTCATACCTTGTAATATGAGTTAATTTTTGGCCTGGACTGTGCTGCTGATAGAGTAGGGTGCAGTTATGGAGTTGATGGGTTTTGCTGCTAGAAAAATGCATCCTGATTTTTTTCCATGAACTCATGAAAGTCTCACGTGGAACAGGGGCAGGTAGCCCTTTGGGGGGTTGTTTCAGTGGTGATGGTTACACTGTCTGCTTTTTCTCCAGCTTAAGTTCATTGCTGATCAGAGTGGATAATTACTCTGCTACTAATTGTCCTGCTGAATTTGTTTGTCTCCTTTTTGTATCTCATTACCTTTGGTGTTGTACAGGGAGCAGACATATTTGCTCTCACATTTCCCTCTCCTGAATTAAACAACAGAGATTATTTTTTTTTTCTTTCTTTTTGTCTGGACTTGTATTTCTTTTTATTATGATCTGTCAAGGTCGGGTTTACCACAATGCAAGCTTGGATTTTGCTTTATTTGTCTTAAGAAAGAAGAGGCTTTAACCTCTCCCAGATTGCTGAGAGATATGGCCTAAGATAATTGTGTTGGAAAGCCTCAGGAATCTCTAAATTATATTTTGTCACATCATGATAGAAAATGAAAATGGCTTCTTAGCAAAATGTTCAGCTGAACCCAGAGTGGTTCTTGGCCCCAGCTGCATTCTGAGAGTTTTTTATAAGGAAGCAATGCTTGTTATTTTTATTATTTTAATATATATTTGCATTTCCCAGAAACAAAGATACCCAGTCAGGATGGCCAGTTACCATGGTTTTTATTAAAGACAGAATGCCCTTTTCTCATCCTAGATCTCAGAAAAATGAGTGTATTCAGCATCTGCAGGACCTGGAATGTCTGAGTGCAACCATCCTGGTCTGTCTGCAGGATACCAGCAGCAGGGCAACACTCAGCTTTGCTCTCAGCAAGGAAATCTGAATCATCCTGATGAAATTCAGGGATTATCAAACCAATTTCCCCTTTTTTGTGCCCGCTTTTAAATACAGCCTGCAGCCCAGTGTCTGTAAAAAAATTGCACATTCTCTTCAGGAGGTTCTCAGCAAAGCAAAAAGGAGCTGCAGGACTTTGTGGGGAGCTCAGAAAGCAGAGTGGCTCTGCTTCCATCCTGGCTCTGCCTTTTTGCCTCAGCCTCTCTTTGCGTCAGTGCATATTTGAGGTGTAAAAAAATAAAAAAAATAAAAAAAAACCCAACAAGCAATTCCAGTGCTTTGGTTTAGGAGAGGCACAGATGTTGTCTCCTCTGCAGCCCTGTGAAACATGCCTGTGAGTTTTGCAGAAAGCTGTGGGAGACTTGCTGCTGGGCAAGGATGCTTGTTTGTTGTTGTTTGCTTCTCCTCCTCCTTGTAAGGTCAGTGCAGCATCAGATTTCCCCTTTAGCTGGAGCAGGGAGAGCTTTGTGGACTCAGGAAGCAACACAGCATTTGAGGAGTTTACTGGAAAATGCTGTGAAGTGGTGCCCAGAAGTGTCCATAGCAGTTTCTGGAAGAAGCTGATGTGGGCTGCAGAAATCCAGCTGTCCGTGTCAGTTTTGGCTCTTGTTAAAATCTGGGGAGTTAGTAGAGCCAGGATATGTTAAAATGTGCAAGGGATGAGGTTTGTAGCCTGACAGTGTTGGCTCTTATTAGAGTAAGAAAGCTAAGAAGGGCACGACTTGCTGCAGACTTTACCTGTGGTATTTGATCTAAAAAGATCCTGCTTTTGTTTGCCTTTAAACTTTGCATTTCTTGTAGTGATTCTGCATATGATAGAATTGCTTAAAATTGTTTATTTGAAGAAAGCCTCCCTATTAGATATATGCAAGGAAAATCAGTGTTGCAGAGGATAACCAGTGCCATTTCTTCTGCCAACAGGGATTTCTCCTAGCATTAAAATCTATTCTGTTAAAAAAAAACCAAAAAAACCCACAACAAACCCAGAAAAACACCGGATGACAAAACCCAAACCTTACTTTTCCAGCAAGTTTGTCTTATGAGGTGTTTATGATGTCTGAGTTGGGCTGTGTTTGTAATTCAAATCTGGGTATCACAGGGCAAAGAGAGAAAAATGGTTTATCTGTATAGCAAGGCTCATGTTATTTACTCGAGAAGAATAGAAATGCACATTTTATGATTCTTTTGCTATCCTTACGGCTTTACTCTTGGAGAGCTAGACATACAAGTGCTGGCAGCAAAGCAAGCTGGAGTGAATTCTTCCAGAGTTTCACCCTGTACCACAAAATGTGGCCAGGGAAGGAGGGTCAAATGACCAGGTTGACAAGCACTGGAGCATCCGACTGTGAGTTTTCAGTTTTTGAGGACAGAAGCTGAATAAACTGCTCTTTATCTGCCTTTTTAGGTCAAGTCTGTGATAAATCTGCTGTTTGCTGCCTACACAGGAGATGTGTCTGCACTCCGGAGGTAAAAATCAGGGTGGGATGGGGATTGGAAAGCTGCTTGTTTGGTACCTGCTACTGCTGTTTCCCTCTGCTTGGACACTCTGTCCATGCTGGGGACATCCAGGCTGCTCTGGAGACTTCAGCATGTTCTGGTAACACAGGTTCATTATTGCCTTTTAGTTATATTTTCCTGATTTTTTTTTTTTTCCTCCTTCACTTGGCTGCCTTGGAAAAGAACAAGTTTGAAAAATTATTCCTGTGGGCAAGTAGGGAGAGAGAAATCTGTGTCCTGGAACAAACCAACCAACCCCTCCAACCCAGGCAAACAAAGAGACACCCCCAAAGCCCAGCCTGTATCCTCACACTGTCCTGTAATCCCACAGCTTTCTGTTTCTTGGGATTGTAGTGAAACAATTTTCTTAACCAGCTGCCTTACAATGATGGCAGAAAATCCTCAGTGCACTCCAACCTGCTTGTGTAATTCTGTTGTGAAACTGCCCCCCCCAAAATCAGGCTGCAAAATGCACGTTGTTGTTGGAAACCCAGCTTTGCTTTTTTAATATGGAGCAGGATCTGGCAACATTTGAATTAATAATAGGAAACTCAGCAAACATGTTAATTTGGCTGGTATATAGCTGAATATAGTTATTGCCTGGAAAATATATATAATTTATTATACATAATATACTCTGCTGTCCTGGAACAGTGTAGTGTGATGAAAGATGTCTCGATAATGGAAGACTGTTCAGGATTTTCAGATTTAGGAGTCCTCCCTGGCTTAAATTTACTTTCCCTTATGTGACTCAGCTTGACTTTTAAATCAAGATTTGTTGGCTGTTGTGTTCCCTGCAAAGACATTTTCTTTTCCTTTCTAAAAATGAGAGAATACCTAATGTAAGAAAATATCTTAATTTTAAAGCCCAAGCACTGAGGACCTCTTCTATTTGAACTGAAGATACAAAGTGCTATTGATCCTGTCTGTCCTCTTGCAGCAGATGTTTCATTGTTTTGGCAGAGGGCTATTGTTCCATCCTTGTTTTAATGTTGTAAGACAATATTTTGGGGTTTGTTTGTTTGTTTGTTTTTTTAGATTTGCTCTGTCAGGAATGGACATGGAACAGAGGGACTATGACTCAAGAACAGCTCTGCATGTAGCAGCTGCAGAAGGTAATGCCCTCCCTTCTGCCACTTGCTGCCTGTTGATGGAATGTGGGTTTGGTTTTAATTATCTTCACCCTCCATATATGCATACCTGCTTTGGGAAATTTTGTGCTTGTGTATATATATATATATATATGTGAATATAAATAATTAAAATCCTGGTTTTTTGTTTGGTTTTTTTTTTTACAGGACACGTGGATGTTGTTAAATTTCTACTGGAAGCCTGCAAAGTGAATCCTTTCCCCAAAGACAGGTGAGTGGTTTTATAGCCAGTTTAGAGGAGAGAGATTTTTCTAGCACCTTTTTTAGCCCGCTCAGGGAGAAGTGTCCATCAAATAGGAGTGGAATGCATTCCAGTACACTGCAGCAAAAGGAGGAGGATCTGCTGGTTCTCTGGAGGTTCTGCAGAGCAAGCAGGAAAAAAAGAATTGGTGAACCCGTTAAAACATCTCTATAAAATGTTATGCTCAGCTTACTAAGTATTTGCACAGTTACCAAAAGGAGCATGGTGTTAATTATTAATGTAAAGAATTAGATTTCTGGTGCTTTTGGATCTGTCCTGATCTCAGGACTACTGTTGCTCTTTCCTGTAGGTGGAACAACACTCCTATGGATGAAGCTTTACATTTTGGACACCATGATGTTTTTAAAATTCTTCAAGAATACCAGGTCCAGTACACCCCATCAGAGGATTCCAACAATGGGAAGGAGAACCAAACGGTTCATAAAAACCTGGATGGCTTACTATAATAATCTTCAGCTAGATCCTAAGAATCCAGTCACCTATTTAATTGTGGTATACATAAGTAATGAAGAGCGTGTGTGTTTCTATCTGATAGTGGTATATACTTTACAGAAGTCTCTGTTACTTCAGTGTTATGTTGCAGGAGTTTCTATACGCACAGGACAAATCCAATCTCTCTCAAAAAGAAACAAAAACCAACCAAGAATCTCCCTCCATAATGTGAGCAATATTACCTCATGCTGCATATGATTGATGTAGAAAAATATTCAGCTATTGTTGGCTTTACCGTGCACTACTTTAATTTATTTTTGTGTTCTGTGTCCGTGGTCAGGAATTTTTTTTTTTCTGCTGAGTTTTTGTTTCTATAGCCCTCTGTTTCCAGTATGGCCAAGAGGAGCCAGAGTACTGTCAGGTATGAGTGTCAGTGAGGTGTTTCAAAAGCTGAGGATGCTGATGTAGATTTAGGCTGGGTGTGTTAAGTAAAGGATCTGCACTTATCTTTGGAAAAAAAAAAAAAAAAAAAAGTATAAAAATTTCCACACAACCTTGTTTACATAATATAAATATCAAGAGAATATATAGGTGACACTTGTCAGTGGTTTTGGTTTGTTCTTAAGAGTCTTGTCAGGGAATCTGTTTTAAGGTTTGTTTGACCAAATGGTGTAGGGGAATGTGACTTCTAACATCAAACGATGTGTAGTGGGGTTTTCTGTTTGTTTTTGTTTGTTTGTTTGTTTGTTTGTTTTGGAAGTGTTTCTTTCAGTCCCTTTTGTCTCTTCTCCCTCCTCTCTCTCCATGTTCAGCTGCTAAAGAACTTCCCCATCCCTGGGGAAAGTGGGTGCTTCCACTCTATGCAGCCATGTTCCTTGCAGGTCTCTTTGCACTACAGCAAGCCTTGAGCAGCTGCAAAAACCCCATTTTTGGGCTCACCTCTGGGGTTCTTGGCAAGCTGCACCAGGAACCAGCCAGGGGAATGGAAATAAGGCAAATCACTAAACCAAATATTGCATGGAAATCTGACTTGATGGAGGAACACGGATGGAGTGAAACAGCTTTAAGGAGCAAAGAGCCAGTCACAGCATGAGCAGAGCAGGAGATAAGCCAAATTTTTGGGATGTGTTCTCTTTTTTTGCACTACCATCAAGCAGGGAACAGGATATTGCATCAGTGGGATTCTGCTGGTGTAGCACAGGAGTTCAGCAACAGGAGCACAAGTTTTAGGTGGTGCCTTTTGTGAAGGTGAAGGGTGGGATTGTCTTGCCACTAAAGACAATCTGCCCTTGTGGTGGGAGGTGTAGCTGCAGGTTATTTCTTGTTGGCAGAAGTGCAGTGTTAGGACGTGTGTGATTGCTTCTGCCGACGTTGTGGCATAAAAACCTCAAAAAATGAGCAGTCACTGAGAAGTCAGGAGTTTGATATTCACGAAACACCACAACTGTTAAGACACAGGCAAGAGTTTTAGCACAAGAATTCTAGGCAAGAATTGTTTAGCACGTGGAAAAGAGTTTGTATGAGAACTGTGTATCTGGCTGATTTTATCCTAGCGTGTAGTGAACAAGTCCAGAGTAGATCTCAAGAGTTCAGATTTTCTGTTTAGGCACCAAAATCCACCTGAAACAAAGCCCAAATTCTCTTTAGAATGGCCCAAGCACTTTATAAAGATGATCTGAACCACATTATTCTCCTTTTGCAAATGGGTCTGTGAAGGCACAGGGAGAAATAAGTTTTCCAGAGTGGCCCAGCAGGTCAGTAGAGTTGAGAATAAATCCACTGGGGTCCCTGTACAGTCTCTTGTTGATAGATGCCATACTGCCTCCTCCAGGGAGGAGGAATTGCAGGGAAAAGTGCTTGATACTCATCACAAGCAGCGACTGTCTGAGAGATGATGAAATTCTGGAAGAGTCTGAAGGTCTAAAGCCCTGGAATCACATTACAAATCTGGCTGGCATGGTTATCAAACACTTTTTTCTCAAGAATCTTACTGTTCTTAAGTGGCTTTTTTCTTTTTTCCTCCCTTTAGTAGGGATCAGCTGTTTTTCTGAAGGCTTTTAACCCATTCTTTTCATATCCTGTGTCACAGCCACCTTAGTTCTGATCAAGAACTCAACGGAGTGGCCTCTTGACTCTTTATTGAGCCACACTGGTCACAGAGTAGCACAAAGCCTCTTCTTTGCTGCACCCTGAATTCCAATGGGTTTTCTCTGGCACCAGATCCGTCAACTTCAGTGCTGAGGAATTTTTCCAGGTGGACTCGAGCTTCGTGTTCTGTATCTCAGTGCTAATCTGACTTCTTCTTCCATAATTTTTCCCTATTAAAACATCTCCTTTTTCTTCTCAGAAAAATACCTGATTCAGCTTTCTTTAATTGAGATTTGCATTGTTCATACTGGCAGTTTTAATAGGTCAACGATATAATACACATATATACAAAAAAAAAACCCAAACAAACCCAAAAGAAGGTATTTTAACTGAATTAACATTAAAGATCTGTCCCTAGATGCTTTTCTGGATCATCCTGAATGCTTTTAGCTGGTCTTAGCTTCAGTGCATTTTTGCTGGTTAGTTTTAGTATTTTCTCCTTGTGAGAAGATGCATTGTTTTGTCATGTCCAGTTCAGCGATGCAGCTCTTTAGCCATGGCATTATTTATAAATATAAATATATGCAGTCCATTGGTTTGGCTGGTTATCATTCATGACACTGACATGTAGATTTTACCATGAATTGCTTTTGGTTATCTTATCAAACGCCGACTTCCTTATGCTCCAAAGAAGATCCCTCCACTCCTTTGTTTTTATGTCATATCTGTTCCTTCTGTACCACAACCTAAAATTGTTAAGCTAACTTAATGCTTTGTACTCAGAAATGTTGTGATAGTCTTAGCATTAATTAGCCTCTCTTTGTGAACAAACTGTATTGTACCAGATATTTTGTTTGTTTGTTTGTTTTGGGTTTTTTTGCTTCAGAGCTGGACTATCAGTGACTATACTTATTGGCAGTGTACTTCTGGTCATTGTAACTGACTGGGCTGATCTTGACTTTTAGATTCTGTCTTGTGGGGAATGGACAGTCATGAATGTATTTCTAGCAGTTTCCCATCAATGAATCTAAACTTCAGCTGTGTTGGTTCTGAAAATGAAAGTTATTTATTTTAAGAAATAAAATCCAGATAGTGTTGCTTTTTACAGCATAATAAATGGAAATACCAAGATGATGATGGTTTTATTGGTTTATCTGTATCTTCTAGAGCCCTGTCCTTTCTCTGGGTGCTTTTTATTAATGCTGGGATTCTTCAGTGCATTGGCCAAGTGTCCTCAGCAGCTTTTGCCTGCCTGCTCTCTTTCATCTTGCCAGCAGTTTCTGTCCTTTTACTGCTTTTCTGGCTGTGTAGTTACAAGTCTGACAAGATGAGGGATTGTTTCACTTCACAGCCCCAGAGAAAATGATGATGCAGCAGTGGGCCAGCTTGATAGCTCACAAAGTTTGGCAGTGTTAGGTCAGTTACCCTACTGATCGACTCCCATTGGAAATAAGTTGAGTTTATTGAAGTTTGGTTGGGGAAGGAAAAAAAAAATCAACGATGTGACACAAGTAAGAATGAATAAAGGTTATTCCAGCAGTACCTTCTAAGAGCTCTAATTCAGACTGGCTTGCAACAGTGCTGTGAATTGAAAGCATCTATTACAGATGCTTCAGAGCTGTAACTGTTTAGTTGTTCAAACAAATTTAAAAGAGATGCACAGTAAACTACTGGGAGGACTTGGCAAAAGAACATTCCATGGGGGAAAACCCATTGCTTTTAGAACTATTGGCTACATAAAGACAAAGCCACAAATAAGGCCATGGCATTGACTTTCTCAAGAGAACTGGTTGAGAAAATTGAAGTGTAATAGTAATGAAAACAAACTGCTGCATATCAACCACAAGCATAAGATGTATTTATCTCAAGAAACAGGTATCTGATTTTTGTATTGCAACAGAGATAATGATTCAGCTAGTTATTAGAATAAGTATTAAAGTCACCAGTTGTGCTACTCTGTAGCACTGTTAACCTCAGTAACCCAAGGCACCAAAACCAGGTGTGTTCTGCAATGCATTTCATTGAAATATGTGCTCTAGGTCCTTGAAATTTCTTTCTGGTTTTGCAGGGGACACATCAGTCTTCCTGAGCACTACACACCAAATTGAACCAGTCCTTTCTTTTCTAAGCAGCTGCTAATTATCTTTAAACATGCAGAAAACCAAACCTGTTCCTTCTCCAGTGGAAGCCCAGCTTTATCCTTTTAAGTACTAATGCTTGCCTGTGCTACAGCCATTACTCTCTATAAATTTGACTTCTTTGCTTTCCTCTTCCTTTATCCCTAATTGCAAAACCACTTAATTATCAAACCCTGTAGCATCTTCTGGCTATTCAGTTAAATAGGTACCCTGGTTAATAGGGCATGAGAAAATAAGTTTTATCCCACCTGGTATAACCTCAATGTGTTACTGTAAAAGATAAGAGTGCCCAGATCCACACCTTGGTAGAGTAAGCAAAGTGAGTAAAAACATACTCTGACCCCTTTTGCTCTCTTTAAGGTTCTTGGTTTGCCTGATACTGCTACCTGACAGCATGACTGATGTCTGTAGAGGCTTTAATTTTGATTTTACATGTTGAGTTGCAAGCTCAGCACATGCCAATGCCAGGTGGTGTTCTAAGAAGTGCTTTTTATGAGGAGGATTGTGCTAAACACCCTACACAACAGAACTTGGTCTCAGAAACAAGCAAAAATGAAATGCAGGTAGCATTTTTGTTCTCTCTGCATGCCATGCCTTTAGAAAAGATAAAACCAGGAAAAACTTCAGCAGGTTGTGGATTCGGTGTGGCACATACCTGCCCAGTCTGCTCCTTTCTGTGATGCAGGTGAAAATTCAAATCAATGGAAGTTAAGAAGTTGTTATGGGGAAGATGTGACCTTTCTGAACAGAACCTCTGCAAAAGAACTAACTTGCCTTTGAAGCCTTCTATGTACAGCCAACTGTTTTAAATGTTAAATTTAATTAATTCCCTTAAACAAAAAATGCCATGTTTTTTCTTTTGCTCATGCTCTTGCTGAAGATCTCATTCCTGTATTTGTCTCTTCCTCCAGTCTGGCACGGGAGCTGGCTAACTGGAAATTCTTAAACAGAGAACTTCTAAACAAAACCAGGCTGCTGTTTATATTTGCATTTTGCTACTGGTTGAGAAACCAAAGAATCAGAGTGAAGCGTGGCACCAAGTCAGAGTGCAGGGCAGGATAAATACGTAAGCTAATCAGCTGCTTTAATGATGCAGTAAAAAGCTCAGCCTCTCAAGTTCCATATGCTGAACACATCTGCAAGAAGAAAATAACTGTCAATAAACAAGCCAAGAGAAGCACTCATACTCCAGTCTTTGTGCTAGCCACAGAGCACACAGCCCCCAGATAGCATCAGACTCATCCTAGGACCAAAATACCATGGAGAAAATGAAATGTCTGTGCTTTGATCTGGAATTTGTTTTCTGAAGTGTGTACACCCGTGGCACTGTTCTGTTAACAGGTGGTACCTTGCCAGCATTGGACTGCAGGGCTACTTCTCCCCTCCCTCCCTTCCCTATGAGATACACACCAGGAGCTTTGCTCTCCTCTTCTCCACCCCTATGCCACAAGTAACCAGCAAGAAAAAGGATAGAAATCCCAGTCTAACTCTGGATTCCCAGCTTCTCCTCTGCACAGGAAGTGATGAGTTATCTTTGGTCAAGTGTCTGATGTATGTTTGAAGTGGGAAAAAAAAAAAACCAAAGGAAAAAGGGCTCAAGCCTCCTGTCTGTGATACATACCACAGTATCAATCTCTGCTTGGTCCACTATCCGAGACACCTCATCAAACTCTTCAGGAGACATGGGGAGCAGATTTTCTGGAGAAAGGAGCCTAGAAGGGTGGCTGATAGAAGGAGAGAAGCAGGGATGAATCTTTACTGAAGAAGTGAGGCCCAGCCAGGCTGCCATGTCTGGCTCTGAGTCCCAAAGGGCCACTAAGGAGAGCTCTTGGTAAGAACTGGTATGTGGGAAGCACTCTATGCTTTGCAAAGCCAGCCTGGCTTTTAATGGAAACTGGGACTACAGAGACATCTACACTCTTAATTAAACAAGTCCAACAAGTCTCCAAGAACTTCCTTTTCAGGAAATTATTTGCCAGTATGACCAACCAGCAAGTTTGTAGGGGTTCTGCCTAAAAATGGTGTTTCAAACACAGCACTGCTTGAATGTGCTGTGCTCAGGTCTTCTAAGAGAGTATAAAGATTTGACAGGGGCGCCTACCCCTTAAATATTATGAAGGGACATGAACTACATCTAAAAAGTTATGATCAGATCTTAGAAAGCCACCATTTCTATGGAAACTTACACTTCAGACACAGAGATTAATTCAGTCTTGATGTAACCGTTTCCCTTGGGCCCATCCAAATCCATAGGCTCTGGTGCTTCAAGGAGAAAAAAAAGAAAAGCTTCAGGTATTTTTTTTTTAGCAAATTGCCATCTTTACTATACAAAGAATAAAGCCTGTGCCCCAGATAATGTGCAAGTCTTTCTCATGCACTTTACAGCACTTAGGTTAATTTAATCCATATTTTGACAGATTTTCCTTTTTTTTTTTTTTTTTTTTTTCTGTTTTTGTTTTTGCCCTATAGAAATTGGGGAATAAAAACACCTGTAAAGTTTGATGTAGCTGATCCGGACATCCTACCTTACTGACACAGCCAGGATCAGTCCTATGTAATAGTCAAATTTGAGTCATGGTTCCAGCTGTTAGCAGGAACCTGCATCTCTGAGATATCCCACATAGAATCATAGAATGGGCTGGGTTGGAAGGGACCTCAGAGCTCATCAAGTCCAACCCTTGATCCACTCCCACTGCAGTTCCCAGCCCATGGCACTCAGTGCCACATCCAGGCTCTTTGGAAAGATCTCCAGACACGGAGAATCCACTACTTCCCTGGGCAGCCCATTCCAGTGCCTGATCACCCTCTCCAGAAAGAAATTCTTTCTAATCTCCAACCTAAACCTCCCCTGGCACAACTTGAGACCCTTTGTGCCCTCTTGTCTTGCTGAGAGTTGCCTGGGAAAAGAGCTCAACCCCCCCCTGACTCCAACCTCCTTTCAGGGAGTTGTAGAGAGTGATGAGGTCTCCCCTGAGCCTCCTCCACAGGCTCAGATGAAAGCTGAGCTGGGTGACCAGTGACTATTGAATCACCAGGTTTTGATCTGACTAGGTCTCACTTTGTGCCTCTTTAAAGCCAGACTTTTTATTAACCTCCTGAAGTTTAGGTGCCTGTTCTCACCTTCCAGCTGAGCAGCACTCAAGCATGGGTTAGGCTGCCAAGACATTCAGTCCCCCTGCCACCCAACCTTTCTACACCAGAGAAATCACCCACTGCCCACATATCTCAGGAACAAACCTCACACTTGTGCTGTAGGAAATATTTCCAGCACTCACCCTCCTTAGGCCTGGAGTAGTATTTGCCAAAGGCATTGTCTTTGGGTATGTCTGGGTAGAGGAACCTCAGTGGATTTTCAGGAATATTCTCAGCTGCCATCACTTTGTAGTTGCGGATGATATCAGGGAAAGTGACAGCACAGAGTTCCTTCTTGGTGTAAGGTTCAACTGAATGGAACTCAGGCTCTGCAGAGGAGACAAACAGCAACTCTGCTGGGTGTTTGCAAAGCTAAAACTGTCCAGAAAATCTCCAGCCACTTCCACAAGTTCAGATGCCACGTGAACAAAAGGCTCACTTGGATGACACCTACTGTGCTGCAGGTGATGATTTAATAACTGTGAAAGGGAGAAATGTTTTGTGGGGAGGAAGGGGTTATATGTTAGATGAGGGGTCAGCATGTGGCTTTTGGGGTATTCTGTATTTGGAATGACAGGGGTGATTGGTCCATGGAGATAAACAGCAGTATTCCATTAACTAATTAGAGCTGTGCTACCTTTTCAACCTGCTTCCAGCTGATGCCCTTCACACCCTATTGGGCAGTGTGATCCCAATACACCATGAATCACAAAGAGGGACAGATAAAGCTGCCCCAAATGCTATAATCCTTCTTTGCTCAACTTTTGGATGCCTCAGCTACAAAGGCAGCAAAGGGAAAGAAATAATTGGAGTATATTTCAGCAGTTTCTCTTCCAGCTGTTTTAAGTCTTGGGCTTATCCAAGTGAAGTGCCAACAGCTGTAGCACCTTAGCAGATTGTTTTAAGTGGGATGAGAAGGGGAGGACCCTGATTAGATGTAGGGTTTTTTACAGCATTTGTGTTTCAGTGCCTCCTTGCAACAGGGTGAGAGGAGTAGTCTAATAAAGTGAAGAAGAAAGCTCTACACCAGCTCTTCTGGAAATGGGAGGAAGGAGAACTGCTAGGAAAATGAGGTAAGAAAATGTGTGGTTATCTGGGAAGGAAGGAAGGAATGGTGTTGGGTTGTAAGTTAGAGAAAGCTTTGTGAGAAAGGAGTGTTGTGCACAAGGTGAAGTAGTGTGAGAGAACAACAGTACAGAGGGCTGCATGTGGATGTAGTGAACTTATGCTGAGAAAGAAGTCTTTAATAGGGAAGGTAATAAGGGTTTGGAGAGAGAGAGAGATGCAGTTGTGTGTGTACTAGAGGCCTCCTAAGGAGTTACCTTGGTCAGTTTGTCCTCAACAAACATGCCAGCCAGTAACACTTCCTGGCAAGTATTACTAATCCCAGCTGAAACCTTGAACCAGCCACTCTGTGGTTTATGAGTTTCCCCAAGTATGGTATATGTCTGACATGGCTTGTGGCCTGTTGCTTGTGAGGGGGGTGCATTGTGTTGGTCCTTGGGGTGAAAGGGAAGAACATCAAGACTTCTTGTTGGGATGTGAGTTTGTACTGTGAAGATAAAGATGTTCTCTCACTGACTTACCACTTTGAGAACCTTCCACCCAAGTAAATGTGATTGCTCCCTCTCTGCTGCTTTCACTGAATCTCAGTAAAAATGTTCCTGGAGGCTGGTCCTTCAATAAAGCACGTTCCTTCTCTTTGCTGATGAAACCCATGATGCAGCTGTGGTGTGGGAAAGAAAAAGCTGAGTTATCTCCTCAACATACAATGCAAGCTGTGCTCAGCTAGCTAGGAAAACTAAGAAGCTAAAGGACATGAAAAAGCCTCACAGAACACCTGGTAAACTAGCAGCAGGACTTGACAGGCTGTGGATTGCCATAGTTTTACTCAGCACTGCTCTTTTTGCTTGGTGGGTTATACAGTCCTTTTCCTGAGGTTAAATAAGACATTATCTTTTGTTGCTAATACTGGGCAGAAAAAAAAACTGTGGAAGCAGCAGTGAAGTTGTATGTATGCAATATAGTCAGGTCCCAGCTAGCAGTTTTAGCTTAGAAACTGTATTAAGATGTTTCTCCTCTTTAGCTGATGGAAAAAAAAATCCTGCTAGCTACCAGCTGCATCTGTAAAGTTGTGGGGTTTGTTTTATTCCTTGTGCATGTTTGCAAGATGAGCTGTTAAGACTGTGTGACTTCACCTCCCATAAATACACTGTGCTCAGCAAATGCCATGGTGCAGGCAAGGAGGCCAGTGTGATCATTTTAAGACATGGATTGGTCTCAACAGATACTCTGGAGGGAGCTGCACAAGCCAGTGCTGTGGCATAACCCTGGGTGAATCCAACTGCTTTTTTTTCAAAAAAAAAAAGTCAATTTTTTTTTTTACTACTTGTTATTCCTCAAAATAATCCAGCAATAATGAAGTTTTGAGTACTATTCAAAAAGTGCTACTTCTCCTCTTCCATGCAGTAAATTAGGAAAAGAGCTTTTTGCACAAATCCTGCTAAATAATTGTGATTTTGCTTAGAAATTTCAGGTGCTGTAGGCTGTCCAGTTTTATGGGTGCTGGGTGTTGTGTGAGGTGGTATTTTTGTTTTTTCAGTGGCATGCCTTGGGTAATAAATGTGTTCAGTAGTAAATGACTGTGTATAATCAGCCTTCCTATCAAGTATGAAGAAATGCAAGTGTTATTGAAGCTGTAATACTTTTTTTTTGGGGACTTCCCATGTGTAAAAACAATATCTGAACTTTAGTCAGTAAAACAAGGCTCATACTGGAAAGGGCTTTGGCAGAACTGATCTGGAGCTGGGGGGTAATAATTTGAAGCCTGCTGTTGATTGAGCAGGACAGAGCAAGCTTGCTGTTGTAGATGCTGCAGACTTGTGGGGATAGTAGGGTGCTACACCCTGAGTTGAGTGGTTGACAGGGTTTCAAAATGTGGTTAAAACCTAAAAGTCAAGATTCTGGCCTTGGCTGAACCTGTTTCTGACAGTGATTTCTCCTGAAATTGGCAAGGCTGGAACCAAATGTTTACTAAAGCAGTATTAAAGGGCAAACAAAACTCTTTCTATCTGTCTGTCTTGCTAGTTAATAATACTCTATTAAAATCACTGAAGACCACTTTCTGGACTGCAATGAAATTCAAAGTCTGGATGCTGCCACCCAGAGGTGACTCAGAATTAATGTTTGCTTGTGGGTCAGTTTCTTGTTTGTGGGGTGTTTTTTTGTTTGTATTTTTTTAAGATGGATGATCATTTTATGACTTATGCTTTGTGTACTTAAGTCTTTTTTGCCAAACACAGAAGAGGCTCTGTTCTAGAGTGTAGAAAGAACCCAGCAAGAGAAGAGGCAGAAAAAAAATATCCAACATTCAAAGCCCTGCTCTGTGACTAAAATGGCACAGCTTGGTCAGCTGACATTTTTGCTTAAAAGCAGCTGCCTTATTGGGGGCTTCTTCACTACTAGCATTAATTTCCCTCAGATTTGCTGTTTTTTTGTTTACTGGATCCCAAGTATCTGCACAAAGAGCCCCACAACATGAGGATGCAACTACTAGTCTAAATAAAGAGGCAATGATCACATCTTTATTAACTTCACTCAGGTCTTACCCATCATTCCAGAGACACAGGAGGTGTTTCTTAATAAGCTCCAGGATTCCCTCAATCCACAACCAAAAGGGGAAACTTTTATCATTGATATTTTCCTGAAATGCAGAATATGGAAAGGCACAGATGGGGGGGGGAGGGGGCAGAGGGTAGAACAGGGATACTGTAATGTGACTTTTAGTGGAAAGGAAGCAAGCTTCTAATCCTGCAAGCATCTGCTTTTTCTTGCATTTTTCCCCCCCTCTTCTTTCCCACCATCCCTGTGTTCTCTTCTGTTTTAATTTTTTTTCTTTACCTTTGTTTCTCTGCCCAGAAGGACAGAAACTGTTTATACTACATACAACAGAATGAAGCATATACTGAATATTAAGCAGGTTGCCCCTGGCTTAGGAAATGTCTTTCACTGTAACAGAAGAGCTGCTAGTCTTGCTGGTTCCTTTTATGCTTTCTGTAATAGCTAAAAAGAACTATTGCATTAATAGCAATTCCATTAATAATGATTAAGATGGTGTGTTTAGAAGATGCATTTTTCTGTGTGGTTTACATGACTCAAAAGTAATCTCAAAGTCATCTACTCCTTTATGAAAAGCCCCTTTTTTCCTGCTGCCACTACTTTAACCTCCCCACCAAAACCTCCCACAACTATCTAAGCCTTAGAGTAATTAGGGTGCACTACTGAAAAAGCACCCTATAGGAGTTATAAAACAAAAACAACCCAAACCACCAGCCCACCCAAAAAGATCCCAGGATAAAACTTCCTGTTCCATCTCCCTTTTCAAACTGTGTTCATACCTTGCAGAATTTTGTCCAAGGAATAAGGCCATCATGGGAGCCTCCACTTGCTGGCCCTGAACAGAATAAATGGACTCCAGTTATGTTCATGAGTTACGTGGTGCTACAGCTGCTTTTCTTTCAGCTTTACTAAGTTCTGGGTGTTTACTTACAAATTTATTTACAAATTTTCCTAGCTAGTGAAGGGAGGGCTTGCAGACTTCTCTGGGGAAGTTTGCTGCATGAGAATGACCAAATGTATTTGGGCAGACCTTGTGTAATGGGAATGAAATTATTCTGACAATTTCTACTCTGAGCTACACCTAACACCTGCCAGTTTCAAAAACACTTCCAGGAAAAACACGATCTTGTGCATCTCTTCTCTGGCAAAAGAAGAAAAGTGCAACCTGTAAGGTTTTCTGTAGGAGCTCAGCAGACCCCACAATATTTTTTCTGAGATTCAGAGCTTTCCTGCCTCAACTTTGGGGACTTGAAGGCTTTTGTTGACTCCCAGGTCTCCCCCAATCAAAGAGTCATTTCATTTCTGTTGCAATAATTTCCTCCTGCCTTGTTTTTATGGTGTTTCATAACCACATCAAACCAGTAAAGAAAATCCTGCACTTGACCACAGAAGCTTTGCAGACCTTGGCTATATTTGGAGCCAATTTTTTTTCTGTAACAGATCATGCTATGGATTTCAAAATTGGGAGTCTGATACTTTTTCCTCTCATCTCTCAAAATAAATTGAGTTAGGGAGCTTGTTTGAGATGCTTGATAAGGAGGTTCTGTCAATTTTCACATTTCAAAAGCAGCAGGTGTGTTGTACCCTGGCACCCTCTTATGTTCTGTGTCCCCTTGCACTATGGGATCCTGAATATAGTGTTCAGCTACCTGGGTTTTTTTCAGTAGTAAAATACTTTTAGCTGTAGAATTAAGATGTAAATAGCATCCCTACTGTTATTTGGAGCTTGTCTGAAGCTATGAAATAGAAGTTGACCATAGAAAAATGTCAGTGGTTACTTTTTCTTCCAGATGGTTAATTAGATTAACAAAAATTACTCTCCCTGGAAAAGTAATCTAATAAAGCAGTAAGCTTTTTGTCACATCCTGTGGAAATTAGGAAAGGAATTACCACCTAGATCCACTAATGTTAAATCTCTCTAAGTAGAAATGCTTCCTGAAACTGAAGTTTAGTGGAACACACTGATTCAAGAGGTTGTTTGTTGTTTTTTTTTGTGTGTACTATTTTGCATAGTCTACTCTGCAAGCTTGTAGCCATGTCTAGTGCCTTGGCTATAAGGAGAACTGACAAGGAGTTTGGAAAAGGGAATAATCCATAGCTGGTTAGGTTTTTACTAAGGACTTCACCTGGGATATGTTGAATTTGGTACCCTTTAATAGCTTCCTAGTCTTTGATGTTGAGTATTGCCTTGAGTTGGGGCCATGCCTGTGGTTAAAATGGATGGAGGCAAAACCAAAACAAACCAAGAAACAGCCACCTCAAATCTTGCCGTGTGCTTCAGTAGCTCTTCAAAAGGCTGAAGTAGCCCCAATTTGCATTGTCTTTATGCACAGAACTCCTAAGTTAAAAACGTAGGTTTTTTTTTTTTCATGACCTGACCTTTACCTGCAAACTCTCCTACACTGAAAACACTCCACTGCTCTGCAGTGATGTTGCATGCAGGGCAAAGGTGTGAGAGGAAGTGAGAATTAAAAGGGATTGCAGCAAAGATGTAAAGCAGCTTCAATCCAAATAAGGCATCTGCTTGTTCAGTAGAACCAAAGGTCTGAAGTGATGGAAGGAGACCATACCAAGTAGCTTTTCTCCCAGCATGCCCAGCTGATCTGCATTAAGTCCTCTCTTTGTTACAGATGAAAACTGCCAACTCAGAACTTCAGAAAGTACACTCCACTTTGCACAGGGTGGATTCAGAAAGAAGGACAAGTTCTAGAACAGAAGGGAAAAAGTACAGTTGATGTTAATAAACATTTTTGGAATTTAATTTTACATTAACACAATTGTATTGCCCAAACAAAATGCAGATTTAAGAATGGATGTGAGCTTGAGACAAATCTAGATAGGAGGCTGCCATTCTGAGAGGCAGGCTTTATCATGGAAAGCAATGTTTGGGACTTTGGGAATGTCTTCTCCCAGTGGGTAGAATTCCTAGATTACTCAAGTGGCCACTGTTTCAATTCTTTAATCTGTGTTTTGCTTCTCACTGTGTCCTGTATATAATGAATACAATGGATGATGATGTGGGTTTCAAATGTTCTCTTTAGGCTATGTAAGTAGGACACTGTGCTTCTCTCCTAGTCAACTGTGGTAAAAATGCAGCAGCCACAAATATAAACAGCCCATGCTTGAAAATTAGTGCTGATACAGTTTTGGAAACTGTAGAGGCTCCTTTTCATGCAGTGTTTGTGTGTGAGGTGTTGTTTGTGGTGTGTGTGTGTGAGCTGTTTGTGGTGCGTGTGTGAGCTGTTGTGTTTGTGGCTCCCTCTCACCCCCAGATACCTTGGGATCAGTAGACAGCATGTTGAACCATAAAATAGAGGCCCATCCACTTGGGAGCTGGCTGACGTTGGAGATGACGATGATAGGAAGGGATGTGGTCTGAAAGAGATACAAAAGCAAACGTGTCACTGCCCTGTGGCCCTGCTGCAGCCCAGCTCTAGGTGACCCACAAGCATGTTTCGCTGTAATTTCCTGCTGTAATTTCCTCTTTCACTTGAAGTTTGTACATAGGGGAGGAAAAGTGTCAGTATAATGAAGTACTAGAAAGACTCGAGTGACTTTTGTCTGACTTTTCTTTAGTGTCAGGTGTGATAGCACTGTTAGAGAGTTCTTAGCATAATTGTTAAGAAATAAATGGAAACTTCCAAGAGAGCTTAAAACACAAAGTTGGTTATATATACTTTCTAAAACACATCTATTCCTACTTAGAGATCTGACATCATTCTCCCTGTATGGGTACATAGAGACCTTGTGAAGTGTCATTTATATATATTGAAATAGTGTTTAATATCAAAACACTGTTAAAATTTAGGTTTTCAGCATGAAAGACGCACATTTTAGTCCATCTGTTTCATCCAAGGCATACCTCTAGGTCTATTACTAAGCCAGGCTGGCACAGCTGTGTCTCGAAACTCAGAGAGTGAAGTTCTTCTGTCACAATGAGAGGACCCTTTAAGGAAAAGAAGTAGTAATCAAAAAAAGAACCTCTTGGGGACTGAAAATTGCTTGGGAGGAATGTAAGGCATTTATGGTGGTGGGGAGGAAACATTTCTGCCCAAGGTTACTTGATCTGGACCTCAAACAGTTTAGAGGTCAAAGTTAAGTGAAAATGCTAACTTCCTAAACTAATGCCACCTGTTAGAATGGGTACTTGCTAGGCACCTCTTTTTTTCTTTTTTTTCTTTTAGCTTCAGTTCTGTTCAATATCTTCATTGATGATTTAGATGAGGGGATTGAGTCCATCATCAGCAAATTCACAGATGACACTAAGCTGGGGGGAATGGATCAGGCCTGGATCAGGAATAGCGTGGCCAGCAGGTCCAGGGAAGGGATTCTGCCCCTGTGCTCAGCCCTGGTGAGGCCACAGCTTGAGTCCTGTGTCCAGTTCTGGGCCCCTCAGCCCCTCAGGAAGGAGATTGAGGTGCTGGAGCGGGTCCAGAGAAGAGCAAGGAGGCTGTGAAGGGATCCAGCAGAATTCCTGTGAGGAAGGGCTGAGGGAGCTGGGGGTGTTGAGGCTGGAGAAGAGGAGGCTCAGGGGAGACCTCATCACTCTCTACAACTCCCTGAAAGGAGGTTGGAGCCAGGGGGGGGTTGGGCTCTTTTCCCAGGCAACTCTCAGCAAGACAAGAGGGCAGGGTCTCAAGTTGTGCCAGGGGAGGTTTAGGTTGGAGATGAGAAAGAATTTCTTTCTGGAGAGGGTGATCAGGCATTGGAATGGGCTGCCCAGGGAAGTAGTGGATTCTCCGTGTCTGGAGATATTTCCAAAGAGCCTGGATGTGGCACTGAGTGCCATGGGCTGGGAACTGCAGCGGGAGTGGATCAAGGGTTGGACTTGATGATCTCTGAGGTCCCTTCCAACCCAGCCAGTTCTGTGATTCTATGATTCTATTCCCAAGCAACAAACAAATCTGTAAGTCCAGTTAGTTGTCAGTGAGGGTGAGTCCAGAGGGACACCATTCTGGCAGTGCTTGTCATGTGTAGATACCTCCTGCATGGACTGTGTCACAGAAACTCCTCTCTTATGGATCTGTCATACTGTGTATTTCTTGGTGGCACAGAGCACAGCACTGTTAAATGCCTGACTACCTTTTTAATTATGTGCAAAAGCTTTAGGAACAAGGTGAGTGCTGCATACCTCATTTGTTCTGCTTCCTGAATTTTTCTGTTCTTTCAGTTGCTGCAAAGAAACAAATAACCCTGTCACTCATTTAGCTCGGTCACAAATCAAAGTGCTAAGGGGAGTCAAGCATTTGGTTGCAAACAATAGGTTACTGTGACTCTTTTATAAACCATTCATCTGTGAACACAGATATTTGCTGTAACACCTTTATGTAAGATGCCTTATAAGAATAAAAGCAGTGTGAAGTCTGGATGAATCAGGAAATTCTGATTTAGCAAAGTAACCTTCTGAACTGGATAATAAACTTCAGACATTGTCTGTTCTGGACAGGGGGTGAGATTTCCATGTTCACTGGTTCAGGACTTGTAGTTTTCCTTTCCTGTTATGATGATGAAATCAAAATCTGACTTATCACCCAATCTTTAGCATAGTCTACTGAAGGCACTGAAATTCTTGTAGAAAGATTTCCTTTTCCAGTTTCAAAGCTCTTAAAATTACTCAAAGCTTCCCATCTAGCATTTCTAGATGTCTGTCTTTTTCTCTAAAAAACTGGGAGCTATATAAACTGTATGACAGCAAATACCCTTGCTTGCCTCTCTGGCCCTATTTTAGTGACAAAAGCAAAAGCATTTAAATTGAAAGAGGCCAAATATTTTTCAAAAAAGGAAGAATGAAGGAAGATTTCCACAGTTCCCCTTACACAAAAATAAATGGTGACTTCAATAACAAATGCAATTTCTCCTTCCCACCACATTCTCTAGCCACACAATTAAATGGATGCATGAATAGAAGGAAAAAAAAAAAATCTCCTACCAAGTGCCTGAATTCTGCTGCTAGACTTCCATTAGTACATTCTTCCATGTTCATTACTTTTGTGTTTGTTCCCAAAATATTAAATTTCCTGAACCTTCAGAAAGAGAGGAAAGAATTAAGTGTCTCATTGATTGGAACAACCCAGTATTAATATATCAAACTGTAGTATATCCTTTGTAAGTGTCCTGGTTTGGGCCAGGATAAAGGTGATTTTCTGTCTTGTACATACCCTTTGACTGAGTTCTTCTCACTTACATCTCTGTCAAAAAAAAAAAAAAAGAACTGCTAAAATGTTTTATAATCAAAGGAAGTCCTTTCTTTTAGTACACAGGCTTTAACTCTTGCTCTGAGAAAAAAAAAAAGTAGCACAGTCATTCTAAATCTGCTTTCAAAGCATACAACTTTTGAATAAATTGCTGCATCACTTGAATGGATCAGGATTTTAGAGTTGCATTATAGCTGCTGTACCTCTCAAAGCCTTGGTTCCCACATCCACATAAATATTTTCTTTTTCTCATCTCATGCAGTTTCTGGATCCCAGAGGTGTTTCAAGTGAACAGACAAAAACCCACCTGCTTTCTTAAATGCACTGGCCTCTTTCATGACCTTAGGGCCATTGTCATAATCTTGGAGAACCTGTTACATCCCCAAACCTTAAAGCAACTGTTGAGCCCCTGGTGACATCTCCCTACATAGAGGGATCTAGAGGGATCTAGAGCAAGGACGAGGGTAAGAAAAAGGAGGGAGGTACCTGTTGCCATGGAGAACCAGTCTGCTCCTGGCCAACTCAACACTTCAAACTGGGCTGCATTTTGGATTTCTAAAGGTGGGGACTGCTTACCCTTAACATAAACACGGATGAGAAAAATCCAACGTACTTATCAAATAAAGCTTTCACTTTCAGGTTGTAGTTCAGCTCCTGCAATTTCACCAGCAATCTGAAAAAGAGAGTTGGTTTTGGTTGGATTTTTTTTTTGGTGGTTTTTTGGTTTTATGGTTGGATATTTTGGGGTTTTGTTTTGTTTTTTGTGGTTTTGTTTGTTTTGTCATTTTTTTTTTTTCCTAATTCCTGCAATTACAAAAGACAGGTTTTTCTCTATCACACTGTTTATCACAGCTCTACTTAAGCTGCACAACTCAGGGGCACATATAGGCTCTAAACTCCCATTATACTTGGCAATATTTTCAGTGACAGGACAAATAAAGAGTTCTGCAGACACTGATCTGAGGTCCTGATTCAGAGAGAAAACTAGATGGACAAATGAGCAATACTCCTGCATCTGGCTGTTCTGTTTTGTCTCTTGTACACTCCATACTTTCTACTTCTGGTAAAGGGAAAAAGCTAAATGCAAGCTAAACTTCAGTAGGAGACATCCCTCTGCCATATGGCACTTTCCTCCTCCTGACCTCAGTGTTTAAGTGCCTGTGTAAGATGTGCTCTCAGCTGTAGGAGAACAATGAGGAAAATGCTTACCTCAAAACAGGCTGGGAGAGGGAAAACTCACCTCAGCTTTACAGTAAACTGTACTCCTGTCTTCAGAACTAGTGGCCTCTGGGGGTGTGTTGGCATGCAAGGCTGCCTCTCTACCACAAAGGAGCTATAGAAAGAAGAGATTAAAGGCACTTTGATTTACCAGTGTTGTCTTTAAGGAACAAGTAATAACATAAAAAGTAAAACTTGCAGGATGGTGATACCATACACTTTATTGATGCAGTTTCAATCTGCACAGAGGTCTGTGTAGACCTCTGGAAAAAGTAGAAATATTGCAAGTATAAAGTGATTTTATAAGGGCTGGCTTGTCTTAGACTGGCTTGAGGAGGGAGAGTGCTACTTTGAGCTTCCTTCAACAAAAATGTCATATAAAGGCTGATGTAACAGGAACAATCCAAGTGAGGAGTGTTGCTTCATTTGCCACTTCCCAGTGCTTGTTAAATTTGCTGGTGACATTGCTCTGAAAGATGTGCCCAAGAGCCAGATAAGTTAGCTGGGGATTTGGAGAGGGCTACCTAACCCCATGAATCAAACTCCTGAGGCCTGAAAGACTAAATAGCCTAACTCTCAAACAGCCAGTTAGTTTAATATTTCTGAAAAACTTGGGAAAGACTCAGAAAATGCAAAGTTAGCATGCAGGAAATATTGAAGGAAAAGAAGGAAGGTGCTCTCCATCCATTTATTCAGGCCAAGGTGAAAAGACCCTTGTCTGTTACCTCTGGATGAGCTGTCTGAAAAGATTGTGTGCTCGATCCTGCAGAACTTGTTTATATTTTGTGATGGGATCTTTGTCATAGGTGAACTTCTGTTCCAGTTCCTCAAGTTTTTTGAGCTGCTGACGAACTTGCTGTAGACCTTCAGCAACAATGGTGAACCTACAATGAGAGCCTCATTACTTTTACTGTGGGTTTGTGTTGTTCTAATGCAGCAAGGTGACTGTCCCTTATGGACATGGCAGTGCAGAGAGAGCACCTCTTGCTAATTGGAACTGGAGTAGGTAATAAAATCAATGAGCTGTAGTTATGCTGTGACAGAATGAAAATGTAAAATAAGTAATTAGTATTTTTTACAGATTTGGTGTTCCTACATCAACCACTTCAAGTTCTTGGCCAATGCAGTCCTTGACTGGAGACTTACCAGTTCTGTAGCTGGTCAAGGCAGGCATTGGGTGGGCCACCAATACATGCAGTCTGTTGCCTGTGTTTCCACTCCACCAGCTCCTCATTAATAAGTGCACTCTGTGTGTGCTCTGTGGTGTTCAGCAGCTGTACTATCTTGTCCACAACTTCCTACAAAGCATGTTAAGTTACTGTTGTTAAAAGACAGGAAAACAGTGCTTTAGATAATGCTATATGTATTGTAAAACTTTGCAAGGACCTCAGAATAATAGTTTATTACCAGAGGATGTTTCCTAAAGCACCTGCTTCTTTTTGGCTGGAGTATTTGCTAAATGAAGTGGAAAAACAATATATTTTCAGTATCACTGGGTTTTAAAGAGTCCATGTCTCATGTGCACGTGTCCCAAATGTGTATCAGCGGTCACCCAGTGCTCACTGTAGATTTGAGCACTGAAGGAGAAGGATAACTCTTCATTACAGCTGCAGATTCTTAAAGCAGCTCTTCCTCAAGAACATGATTATTGGCATGACTTTTCCTTTTGAAACTTTTCCTTCTCAGTCATCTTTCTAAATAGAGATTGCTAGAAGAGACTTGCTTCCAGAGTTTGTAGATTTCTTGCCAGGAGGGAAAGAATGAACTTTTAGTCTAACTGGCAGTAGTAGTAAAGTGTTCTGTCACATAATTTGTCAACCCAGCCAATATGAACGTGTTCAGAATGAAATGCTGCTGCCTTCTGAAAGAAAACTAGAGTGCTACCTTTCTTTTGAGGTCAAGTGATGAAAACATCATCTTGAGAGTCAGCTGTTCTTTCTTGTATTCTTCCTGTGACATACTGGTGGACTCGTACTCTGTAAAATAAGTCCAAATTGTGAAGGTGAGGCTGAGGGAGTGCAGCAGGTGATGCCTTTTGAGAACAGGGAAGCACTGGGGAGAAGCTGGGACCTGCCTGGCTAATGCTGAGTGAAGGATATCTTTAAAGCTTAAGGGGGGGAAATATTTACTGCCCCCCAGATGTTTCTGTGATTCCTCCTCTTCCCCCCCTTTCTGGAAGGACAGAGTTTACACTTGCAGAACTAATGCAAGGAAAAGCCACTATCCCAGGGAGGTAATTGAGACATAAGTTTACTTCTTAGAGTAAGAACTTCATTTAAAACACTGATTAAATTGTGTAAAGATATACAAAGAGCAATTAGTTCTTATGCTGACTTTGGGTATGCATAACTCTTATTACTTAACCTGGCAACAGAAGCTAACTAGTATTCCAAGGGAGAATGTTTACAGCCACCTAAAGGTAGCCCAGGACAGATCCTACATAGTTGCCCCTGGCTACTACCTCTGCTGCCTGCTGGCCTTAAGTCAGAGGTTCTCATCTGCCTCATGGAAGTGTTACCTGTCCTGAAGTACAAAGAGCAAGATGTTGACTTAGTGCTCTCCTTGGTATTTTCTGAACATGTCCCTCTCCTGGGAACAGTCAGCTGCCAAACTGTCTTGGGAACTGAATGGTTTTTTAGAACAAAGTCAAAAAGGGAGACATCTATGTCATGAATCCAGCACTGACTGAAGATGCATGTGCTTCCCTCAGTATACAAGGGCTACACAACCTGAAGGAGACAAGGCATTTGGGAAATAAATGCTGGCAAAGCAAAACATAATATTAACTACTTAAATGTATGGTTGAATAGTAAGAGTCTATAGGGTTCCCTATTTCTAGTACGAATGGGATGTAATGGGTAAAGGAATGCTGGGTTAACAGAGGTGCTCTTGCTTCCTGTAAGAATAGTCATATGCAGAGAATTTAGGTTTCAGCATAAAGCAGAATTTATAGAGAAGGGACATTATATCAGTAAGTTTGGCTACATAACTTTATGTTTAATTTCCTGACATAAGACAGAACAGTTTACTCTTATGAACTCAATGCAATAAAGTATGTCCTTGGTAAATTACTCACCTCTGTTCTGCACGGTTTTATACCTAAAGTCATACTCATCTTGCATATTCTCTAGTGTCTTGATGTCTTGCTCCACTTCCTATAAAGTACAAATTAAAGTGGCCACAATTAAATACCCCCAGGTAATGCAAGGTTTCTGATTTAGGGACTGCCTGGAACCAGCCATTTGCAGAGATGAAGTCCAGTTTTACAGCAGTGTCTTTTCTTGGAACTGTCTAACAGGAAATATACTTAATCACCTTTTATTCACCCTCCCCCTTAATCTTCTCAGATGACTAAAATCTGCTCATTATAAAATAAGGAAAAACTAGCCACAGAAGTTCACAGAAATCAGAGCAACCTAGGCTACAGCAGAAGAAGTTGGAATGGTATAAAGCATTTGAAATTATCAGCTTTTTCTTGGAGAGAAGCTTTCTGTCATGATGGTGTTCAAGCCCAACATATGTATGCTAACTAAACAAAAAAATATCTAGTTAACAACAAATGGTCAGTATATGATTTCTTAAGAATTTTTCCTCAGCTGCTGGTTTGTCAGGTCAAATGTTTTTGTTGCTAAAAGTCAAGCAGAGGAAATTTGATCTTGTTAAACCAGTCAAATCCCTATCTGTATAATTAGTATAATTACAAATCTGTATAATCTGTATAATATATATAAAATATATTATAGTATTTATATAATAATCTGTATATATCTGTATAATAATTAGTATAATTTAAAAGGTATAATAATTATCTGAGAATAATTAGTTCTCAAACAGCCACTGAAGATAGAATTAAACCCCAAATCATTACCTGACTTCTACTTCTTATTTTATAGTCTGATGTACTGAAAGCTTTTCAATGTAAATGCATCAAAAGAACACCAAGTAGTTGCACTGTACTTACTTTCACACTGTTTTTCACACCCATAACTTTTGCATCAAGCTCCTTCTGTCTGTCCAGCATCCCAATCATAGTGTTCTGTACATTCCCCACATCCATCTGAGGGAGTCAAGCAGAAGAACGACAAGGCCAAGTGATTTGTGACAGCAAATATTTTTTTTTCCTTAATGTGACTTGTTGGCAACCAGCTTGATGAAGCATGGCTTGTTCTGCTATATCATGCTAAGGTTTTGTAATAGAAAAATCAAGTGAATTTGCAAGAGGCAAGGGAGGATGAAAAATGCCTGCTGTATGGTGGTGATGTGCTTATCATAGCAACATAAAGCTATAAACATATTTTCTCTTTGCACAAATAATTTATTCTGTTTATTTTCCTGCATCTTCTAAATGTATTTCAAGACATCAGCAATCCTGATGACATCTCCATTAAATGTTAGATTTATTCATACAGGGGATGGAGAGAAATGGGCTGAGAGCAAGAACAAGATTGGGTACAGGCAAACGGGGTGACTTGGTATGCAATTTGTTTCCTAAAGGGCATTCAAGCACACTTGAGACCTCTGTATAATAGAGCTTCTTTGAAAACACCCCAATATAATTCAGAAATCTCATTGGATGACATGACTCACGAGTTGCAGGAATGTGAAAGATGGGATTTTTTCTTGTTGTTCCACTCACCAGCAGTAGTGTTGGTGTTAGAAAATCCCTGATCCCCTAAGGTGGTACAGTCAGGTGTGCATTGTTGCTCTGCCTAATGCTTAAGCTGAGGGAGTCCAAAGTATTTATTTTGGCAGCCTAGCAAAGGTCTCCCCTTGTGGCTCTAAGACTGCTAAGGCAATCTGAGCATAGTCTAATGCTTGGGATCCTCTGGTGTTTAAGCTGTTTGCTCAGTGTCTGTCTTCTCAGTTTTAGGGAAATGAGACCATTTTACCAAAAAGCAGAGGTAGAGCCTTGTGCTGTATCTAGTGCCAACATGTCCAGAAAGACTTATTTCCCTTTTTGGCTCAAATCCACCTTGTGATGGAAAGGTAGGGTGTGTGTGCTTTACATCACATGCCAGAATAGAAACTGCAGAGCTGTGCTGCAGCCAGCTACAAGTAATCAGGGAATGGCTTTGTCAGTCACATTTTTGTAGGGGCTCTTTTTGACATGGTTGCTGTACAACCCTTCTTGAAGGCCTATGCCTGAGTGGGTTTTTTTACACCCTACAGCATGCTTTCTAAAGGGGTATTTAAGTATCAGAACTTGGCCAGTCAGCACTGTGTTATTACAAAGGTAGATTACATCCAGGTATGTAGTATGCTTGTCTTCCCCAGCTGCAGAAATGTTTTTATTGCAAAATATTTATCTTTGGCAAGAAAAAAAAAAAAAGATGAAAAGCCAGAGCAGATAAGGAAGGAGAATATGGCTCTACCTATGATTCAGAGGAAAGAAATGAGCTTCATTTAAAACAAAACAAAAATGGAAATAAATACTTTGAGATAACTGGGAAGGAGGATAATGCATCATTCTCCTGGAGACACAGTCTGCAGAAGAACCAAGGCTCAGCTGTTTGCTGTTTGTTCAGGAGTAAAACACAAAAAAATCTTGTTGCAGAAATAAGCCATGCCCTAATTAATAAATTGTCCATTAAAATTGATCACAGCAAGCTATACTTCAGAAGCATAAAAAAAAACAACATAGCTTTTACATCACTCAAGGAACCCCTGGCCATTTCTCCTCTAAATGTCTCACATAGCACAAAGAAGCCACACTGTCCAACTGGCATTAGATTTAGATTGGATATTAGGAAGAAATTCTTTAGTGAGTGGTGGGACACTGGAAAAGGTTGCCCAGAGAATATGTGGCTGCCCCCTCCCTGGAAATGTTCAAGGCTTGCATGGATGGGGCTTGGAGCAACCCGGTGAAGTAAGAGGTGTTTGCCCATGCAGGGGGGTTTGCACTTGGAGGACATTTAAGGTCCCTTTGAACCCAAATTGTTCTATGATTTGATGGTACATACTAATGTTCACTCCTCTGTCTTTAAAAAAAAAGATGTTGGTCGGAGAGAGGGCTGTCTATTTCCTTTTGCATTAGTCTTCGCTCACTCTGTCCCAAATAACAGGAAAGAGCTCCACTAAGCATTCCAAGACTGTTACCTGACTTGACAGCTGGGCACTGTTCAATATTTTCCTCTCTTCTTTCAGACAGTTGTAGATGATCATTGCCATGTGTATTGGGTCTTCTTGGAAGTTATCCTGCAATCAGAGAGAGCCCTAGTGTTAAAATTCACACTGCTCATCTCTTGCCCTTCAGTAAACTGGTTGGCAAAAAGATGAGTGTGTGGCTGTTTGTGAGCCCTGGGGTTTGTGTTGGTTGTGGCATGTTCTGAGGCTACAACGTGACAGCTGCAACCACCTCCAAGAATGGTTTCTATTTTAGTTCCTTAGTGCATGAGGAGAGGGGACTTTGCAAAAAGAGGAAAGGGACAGAGATGTTACTGGGAGATAAGATGCTACCCTACAGTCCTAGAGCTCATCTTCAAGAGGCAGCATCCCACACCCTTGAAGGGGTTTTGAAGGGGTTTATTTTAGTTTGACAGGCACAGCTCCTGCTCACCAGTGTAAAGGAGGTGCTTTACCTGCCACTTATGAACACAGAGCCAAGTCTGGATACAAATTCACCCTGATTTACATGTATACATGTGCTGGTGAGGCCACAGCTTGAGTCCTGTGTCCAGTTCTGGGCCCCTCAGCCCCTCAGGAAGGAGGTTGAGGTGCTGGAGCAGGTCCAGAGAAGAGCAAGGAGGCTGTGAAGGGATCCAGCAGAATTCCTGTGAGGAAGGGCTGAGGGAGCTGGGGGTGTTGAGGCTGGAGAAGAGGAGGCTCAGGGGAGACCTCATCACTCTCCAACTCCCTGAAAGGAGGTTGGAGCCAGGGGGGGGTTGGGCTCTTTTCCCAGGCAACTCTCAGCAAGACAAGAGGGCACAAAGGGTCTCAAGTTGTGCCAGGGGAGGTTTAGGTTGGAGATGAGAGAGAATTTCTTTCTGGAGAGGGTGATCAGGCATTGGAATGGGCTGCCCAGGGAAGTAGTGGATTCTCCGTGTCTGGAGATCTTTCCAAAGAGCCTGGATGTGGCACTGAGTGCCATGGGCTGGGAACCACGGGGGGAGTGGATCAAGGGTTGGACTTGATGAGCTCTGAGGTCCCTTCCAACCCAGCCCATTTTTATGATTCTATACCAAGTTGGCTGAAATGTGCCCTGAAGGAAGTAGTGTGCTGCTCTGCCCAGGATGGTGCTGGCCTGGGGTTGTTGAGCTGTACCAGCCCTTTTTGACTGATCTTTCATTGCTATGGAAGATCCTCTGACATAGAGCCCTGTAGGGAGGATGGGGGGAAGGGACTGATTAATAGAGATAATTAAGTATAACTAAGGGTATGTTCTTTGCTGCCACTCACTAGCAATAGCTTTGGCCATTTGTCATTACAAAACCATACACAGAAGTGCTATCCAGTGACGAGCTCTTTGCTATTAACTGTGATTCTGCAGCTACATAGAAGGATTTCTTTCCCCGTGTTTCTTCTGCATCAGAAGCTTGTTAGGACAGGGAGGAAAGTGGCTGGGGAAGGGGTGGGCTAAGTTGAAGCTACAGTCAAGTGCTCCAAATACATAAATTCCTTACAAACAAAATTTTTTTTTTTTTCTACAGTTCTTGGAATCTGTAACTACTGGTAGTGCAACTAAGTAACTGTAGTGGCAATGCAACTAACTTTGTAACTGTAGACAACTAAAACAAAACTGGAACAACAACTGAATTCTGGCTTCTAAATCAGAATCCTCACACATTCCCCTGGGAAATCCCTCATGGCAGGGCAGATTGCTTAGAGGCATCCAGCTGCAGTAGTGAAGCAATTCAGGCACAGGTATAGGCATCTACCCCAGGCATACCTGAAGATTCCGTTTGCTTTTCCTTATGTTGTGTTGCAGCAAAAAGTTGTTTTCTGTCAAGAATCTACTTAACTGATTATCAAGTTGTGACAGGAGGTCGTGGAATAACACCGTGGCTAAAGAGACATTGTTGGCTGCATGTTCCCTAGGATAATTGAAGGCAAGCTTGTGTTAAATAGGCTTTCAATACCACATTTAAGAAATACATGCAATTTATATATGCATATAAGAAATATATGCAAGCAGTAGGAATTGCTTCCAAACCTAAGCCAGCTTCGCTCTTTCAACTTTGACTTTGTTTTCCTTGATATAGAAATAGTTTTCTTATTATTATTCTTAGCACACTCTGTGTGACTTTACTGCCATCAAGAAGCTGAAAGTGATGCATGGGATTGTTTCACTGCTCCTCTAAAAAAAGCCATTTCCTAGAAGTCTTGGCAAAACTCAAAGTCTGCAAATAGTGAGAGCTGCCAAAGCGGCAACTGGTCTTTTTTAAAAGAGTTGTTTTTGTTATACACCAGCAGAGAGAAACACGAGTTACTCAAGGTGTCAGGCCCCTCTGAATGCCCTGAAGAGAGGCAGGGGCACAGGGTATAGCACCCACACAGCTCCTGAAGTCTCCTGCTAGCAGAAATTCACCTGGCAGGCTGCTTCCCCAGTGTTCTCCTGCTGCCCACAATCACACTCATGATAACTTGAGTAATTTATCATGATAAATTCAGTAATTATTACTCAATCTGAAGGCCAATGTCAGTGCTTACCAGTCCTGGCGTTCCAGCCACTCTGCCAGGTACTGCCTGACTTCCATAGGGAAGCTGTCATCGTACAGCTGGTGAACTTGCTCCAAAAACTTGGATTCAAGTTGCTGTAGCTGATACCACTGCGTCATCCTGAGGAAGAAAAAAAAAAATCACATTGTAAATGTTTAAGAAGTGTTTGGATTGAAGTGGTAACAAGTAATTGCAAGTTTTCAGGGACAATGAACAGAACACAGTATAGAAATAGGAATGAAACAAGTTTCTAGCAAACACATTTTATTTTCAGCCATACCTGTTTGACAAAGGTAATCATTAAAACTTTACAGCTTCAGTGCTTGTTTAAAAAAAAAAAATTGCCAAGTTGAGACAGGACTATGAAAACTCAAAGCTATATCACCCTTCGCTATGAAAACTTGCATGGGTTTTTCCCCCCCTTTTGAACCTGTTTTCACAGCATTTAGGATGCTGATAGTGTGACTGTTCTTGTTGAGCAGGGATATGGGAATGAGGATCTCTGTTTAACACCTGCACTCTGAGGATCCTGGATGAGGAGTTTCACTTTTCACTGGTACAGACAAACTCTCTACCACCAAGAGGTGGGAAAAATGTGAATCAAAATCAAACCTCCAGGAGCCCATTTTCATGCTCTAATTGTGCCCTCACCTGCTCTGAAAATGGACTAGATCCCAGTCACTTTAAAAGGAGAAGTCTAATATTTCTATTGACCAAGTGGCTGTTTGTTGTGATTTATGTTCTCTGGCCATTGCTGCGTCCTGACTGGGCTGCACATGAGCATCTTGTAGCAGGAATTGCACGCAAAAACATGTACAAGGAGTGAATATGGGTGGTGAGGTGGATGTCCCCTCACATCTGCAGCTTTTAAAAGAGTCATAGGACCTATCCAGGGATGAGGGCAGCATGGTGAAGGGCTCAGAGGTGGCTTCTTGCCATATTCATCCTGTTTATTACGCCAGGTCCCTCGGCTGCTCGTGTTGCATGCTATGCCTGAGAAGTTAAAAGTTAAAAAGGCTGTTGTGTTTAAAGGGTGGACTTTTGGGATCTGGAGGTGTGTGAGGATTGGGATCGCAGATAACGCAGCATGCGAGTTCACTGTAGTGGCACCAAGGCAAAGAGTTAAACATGATGTGAGTGAGGAAAGCTGCAAGAATTTGTCTGAAATCATGGAGTTAGTCTGTTTTCCCCCTTCCTGCTTCAGAGAGAAAGCAATAATTTTTGTCTTCAAGCAATTAGACTGGGGAAGGACTGAGAAGCAGGGACAGAAAACCACCCAAAGAGACAGATACAGAACACGATAGAGCCTGGATGTGGCACTGAGTGCCATGGGCTGGGAACTGCAGCGGGAGTGGATCAAGGGTTGGACTTGATGATCTCTGAGGTCCCTTCCAACCCAGCCTATTCTGTGATCTCTTGGGGCTAAGGGCGGGGAAACATTACAAACAAGCAGGAAAGCAGCAGCTTTTGTGCAGAAAGCATTAGAGAGACCAGTCCTGGGGTGCAGGGCTCAGCCTGCCGTGGACAAGCAAGTGAAGGGCTGCAGGGTGGGAAGCCCGTTCTGCGGGATAAGGACAAAACACAGCGATAGCAAAGGCAGCCCACGCGTGTCTCTGGAGAAGAGACCACGCTGGAAGCCCCCTAATAATTGGCTTATTTGGGTCTGTGAGGCTCGGTACCACCCCTCCTCAGGTCTTTCCTCCCAGGCACTCCTCTCGGCCGCTGTCTCACGACCTTCCCACCCCTCTTCACCATTCCCTCCCCGCGTCCTTCCCGGGTGATCGCCGCAAGGCGGGGAAGGGCACAGCCGTCCCTGCGTTGCGGGGCGATCGGCGGAGTCACCGCGGGCTGTTTCACCCCCTTCATCCCATCCCATCCCGCCCCGTTCTCTTTCGTTCTGTCAGCCCCGCACCGCTCGCGCCGCGACCGTTAACGGCCGTTGGGCGACCGATAGCCCCGCGCGCCCCTCGCACCACCCCCTCCCCTCCCCCCCTCCCCGGCACTTACTCGCGCGACGAAGCTGCGCTCCCACTCCACGCGGCACCCCCGTTCTCCGACGCGCGGAATTACCCTCCGAGCCCTGCCAATCACCAGCTCCCAGCCCCTCCGCCGCCCCGTCCAATGGGCGTGCGCAACACCGCCTGCCGCCCCGCCCACGGCCTCTTTCCGCGTGGAAGGGAATATCACTACCCCCCCCCCGCCGGTTCCGCAACCTCCTCCGCACCCGCGGGAGCTGCGCAGGGGTTGCGGGCAGGAGGGAAGCAGCCGGTAGTTAGCAGAGGAGATGGGTCAGGGAGTGTAACGTGTGAGCAGGTGCCGAGTAGGGAAGGGAGGTGAGGAGGCTCTGTTAGCTCTGTTCCCACCGCCCCCAAATTAACGAAGCCTCAATCCCAAAATTAATGAATCCCAAATTAACGAAGCGTCAAGCCCCAATCTGCAGCCCAGACCGCCATACGTTTAGCTGCCTGTATGTTCATTCCCCCCTCTGCCTCCTGGAGGCTCCGGTCCCGCCCCGCTGTGCGGCTCCCGGTGCTAAGGATGACCTTCCCCGCCTTGCCTTGGAAGCCAGCAGCCCTAGTGTTCCCTCTCCCTTCCCCTCACCTCCGGGAGCCTCGGCAAAGTGAGGAGCCCACCCCCCGGTGCCCCTGGGAATGTCCCGGAGGCTGCGGCTGTGGGAGGAATGAGCCCGGGAGGGAAGAGCCGCGTCACCTGATTTCTGGGAAAGGCGGAGGAGGAGGGGAAAGCGGCGACTGAGGGGAAAGGGAAAGCGAAACTAGGGGCAGGAGCCCGGCCCTCCGCACTGCCCTCCCCCCCCCCCCCCCCCCCCCCGCAATGCCTGATCCCGCTTCCCTGCCACCCCGCAGCCCGAGGGCATCTGGTCCCGCGGCCTCTCATCGAGCAGCTGTGGTTTGCTTTCGATTTTTGTGGGGGTGAAAAGAGGCGGTGGGCTGGAAGCGGTAGGAAGGGACTTGCTTTGCAGTCGCTCTTTTTCATAGAATGATAGAATGGGCTGGGTTGGAAGGGACCTCAGAGATCATCAAGTCCAACCCTTGATCCACTCTGTTCCTGAGCCAGCCCAGGATGCCATTGTCCTTCTTGACCACCTGGGCACACTGCTGGCTCCTGTTCAGCTTTTCTCAGAACTTCCTCGGAGGAAAAAATTTCTGCCAGTTTTCAACTCCCCTGAGCGAAATCTGGTGGAGTTGTTCAGCCAGGGAGACCTTAGAATAGCTTTCCAGTACCTGAAGTGGCTACAGAAAAGCCAGGAAGGAGTTTTTTACAAAGGCATAGAGTGATAGGATGAGGGGAAATGGCTTTAAACTGGAAAAGGGGAGATTTAGTTTAGATATTAAGAAAAAATTCTTTACTGTGACACAATTTGACACAGAACAGCTGTGGCTGCCCCATCCCTGGCAGTGTTGAAGCCTGGGTTGGATGGGGCTTGGAGCAGCCTGGTCTGGTGGGATGTGTCCTGTCCATGGCAGGACTACTGGTACCTGATCATCTGTAAGGTCCCTTCCAACCCAGACTATTTCATGGAATTCACAGCTGGTGCAGAGACAGCTCTGGAAAGCAAAAGCAGAGATATAAAAGTCTGGCAAAAAAGCTGTTAATCTCAGCTGCCCCAATTGCATAGGTGGAAAAAAGGCATGCAAGTACCTTAAAGAGTTGTACACACACAGTTGTTAGTTTCTCAACTGTTACCCAGATTTCCATCAAGGTTATGGAAGCTTAAAGAATATTTATAGATTGCAGGTGACTTAGTGTTTCTTAAAAAAATTCTTGGTCTGTGGAAAAAACCAGTACATAGAAGGTTTGTTTGGTAAACTTGGTGGCATGAAATGCTACTGAGTAGTGGATATAAATATGGTTATAAATAAAAGCTACAGTAGATGACAGTTTTTCCATTTTTACATTTACTTAGCTCATTCTGGTGATGTGGCAAGACTAAAAGCACAGAAAAATAATGTGATTCCTCCCCCATCCACCCCCCCACCATTAGTTTTGACTTCACTGCTGAAAAATGCAGTGAAAGCACAATTAATAAAAATACATAAAAGCAGATGTTTTGGGTTATTTTCCTCTGGCATCCCATTGAACATGGTTTTTACTCTCTGCCCCTTGTCCCTGTCATTTTACCTCAGAATCCTGTTCTTACTGACAGGGGTATAAGGACAAAGTTCTCACTTTTTTATAGAAGGAGCCTTGGGCCGTATACACTTATCTTCCAGAAAATGACACCAATGTTCCTTTAAAGCAGCAAACTGAACTTGGATGCCTTTTAATTAAATATTAAACCTCTGCCTTGCAGGATCTGTTTTGAAACAACAGTTGAAGCTGAAATGCTATTGAGCAACAAAATACACTGGGTTCAAGCCAAAGCTTGAGAATCTTGAAGAGTTTTATCTCACAGGGAGGAAAGAGAGAAAATTGAGTTGTGTCTGGCCCTTCTTCCCCAGGATATCTCATGATCAAAAGCATAGGGTGCACCCCCAAGTGATTGTATTAGAAGTTGTGAGAACTGATTGGAATGAAAAGGCAATGCAGGAGATGATGCTATTGAAGTTACCTTTGCTGCTCTAGAACTCTGTGTAACTGCATGACTTGAACTCAACAAAAAAGAAAGGCAGGACTATCATTATTGTATCTTGAAAATGCCATAGAAAAGTTCAGGAATCCAGCTTTCAGCCCAAATCTGGTTTTATTCATTCCTTATATAAATTACAGATGTTATCAAACCCCATGGCTCTTGTTGTTCTGGAGATTTATTTATATGTGATGCTTTCTGAGAGAAAACAACTGGACCTCTGCTGAGCTGCTCTGTGTCACTCAGATTAATGAACAGAGAGGTGTTTGTTCATCTTAAATCTACTCCCCTGCACCACAGTGCAGGTATCTAATCCTTTCTTTCAATTTACTTACTTTCAACTCACATCAATGGTAAGGGGGAAGGGAGTGAGTAAAAAGGGAGAAATGAAAGTAAAATCCAGGTCTTGCTGATTCAAGGAGGTTGTTTTCAACCCAACTGTACAATTTATATATATTTGAGTATAAGGTGCAGCTACTCAAGTGTTCAGATGTATTTCAGGCCCTTTGTATGCTTTTACCCTATATTCTGCACACAAGAATTAGATCTTGAACAAGCCTGCATATACACAAAATACAGTGGGGTTGGAGTTACTTGTTTATTCTATTAAAAAATTAATCTTAAAGATAATTTGTGGGGGAGGAGAGGGGGAAGCAACAACAAAACCAAATGACCCAAACCCAACACTAAACAGTGCCTGAAAGGAAAAAAAAAAGGCAAATATTTTTAAAAGGCAATTTATTACATATAAAACTAGTTATTCTGCTTATTACATGAGTCTCTGGCATACAACATCCTGTTATATAGCACAAATGGCCCAGCAGTCAGCAAATGCTGCAACTCTTCAGTAACTATTCTGTTCTTCTCAGCCTGGATTTATCAGATCCTCTCTCAACTTTTGCATCATCAGGATTTTAATTTGTAGAATTTCTGATACAACTTGCTGTAGTTTCCAAGTGCTTCATACACAAAGAGCTTTACTTCTGCATCTACTGTGTGAGAGGGGTAGGTTTTTTGCTAATCCTCTCAGTGGCAAAACAGAAACAGCTTTTTTTTTGGTGGGTTTTGTGTCCATTTCTTTTCTTGAATTCCCTTTCCAGCCTTGCCTTTCTCCCACATCTTCTGCTGTGGTGGCAGACAAACATCTATGCTGATGGCCATTCATCTTTGGAAAACTAACAACCCCTGTGGCATGCCTCAACTCAGAGGAATGAGAATCTTGTCTTTAAAAGAGAAGCTAAAGCAGCAGTATGAAAGATGATGATTAAATAGAAACGTTTAACCTAATAAATCCTAGAATTTCCCCAAGCACATTCATGGATTTAATTATCTTCACACACTGTTCTCAGAAGGAAAACATATTGTTAAACTCTTTACATTACAGCAGTTCTGTGGATGTTAATTTTGTGAGTAAAATTTAATCCTGCTTGGACCTCACTGAAGTTAACTTCTAAGCCAGAAAGGATGTGGCCTTTTATCAAGTGAGGACACAATTCTGATTTGCAGGAGGCTTTGTAACCCCTAAGGAGAAGATTCCACATTTACATGGTACTGATAAGAGTTGAGAGGCTCAAGCGGAGCATCAGACTGGTTTCCAAGAAATGGTGATTTCCAAAGATGGCAAAACCAGTTTACTGCACCTTTAACCACTCCAGAGTTCACACATTTACTCATTTTTTCATTATATGGGCTTCAGTCAGTTGAGTAAGGAGAACTCAGCTGGAAGAAAAGAAGGAAAAGATTAGTGTCAGGGCTGTTACTGCTCTTCATCCCGAAATACCTGCAGAGAAAATCTCCCCTGGCTCAAGGTCACTGTAATATCCTTTTGACTGGTAGCACTGGTGAGGATCGTGGTGTCCAGTTTCTAGTTCTTGTCTCTAGTTCTCTAGTTCTCTTCGCTAGTTCTCTGTTCTTTTCTGAACTCTTGTGGTTCTTGCAACCTATAGATATGTATAGTGGGCTTCTTACTCTTCTCCTGAGGGACAGGAGAATCTGGAGGGGGAAACAAGGGAATTCAAGACTGCAGAAAATATATCTAAGATATAAGTTTGTCCTGCTGCAGGTTTCATTCCTGTCCTCCGTATCTCACATGGTGTATTTTTCTTGGCATCTCATAGAGGAAAAATGTTGCTGTAATAATGCAGACTGCTAGTGAAATTTGCAACTTCTTCCTCATAGGAGATTATATGCTGAGAATTTGGGATGTAAAGAAAAAAAAGACAACTTCTGTATTTTTCTCATTTCCATTTAGCAATTTAAATATAATGGAAAAACTAAGGAAATAAAAAAAATCTTCCCTAAGTATTTTCTCCCCTGATTTCTAACAGAACTTGAAAACATTTCTATCAAGAACCTCCAGAAATCCACCTAGGATCTAGCAGCACTCAACCACTTCTCTAGCAGCCTTAAAAACTTAAAAGCATGATTTTATTTAACTCTTCCAATTCATCAGTCAACAAATTCTTTTTGCAGGGTTGTGACCCCAAAAGATGGTGATAGTCACAGCTGGCTTGGAAGCTCTGGACAGATCTGGTTTGAGAATTGCTGTGAATGTTAAGGAAACCAAAACCTTTTGGAACCTGATGATAAACAAAAATGAAGCCAAATATTCTTGCTACTGCCAAAACTTTGGGAAACTGCTAATGCATTTGTAGTTCTAAACAGATGCAGTTTAGAAGGTCAGAAGTGGGTTTTTTTATGTATAAACTCAGCAAGAGAGGAGTGGATGTCTCAGACTGGATGTGGCAGGTTTTAATGCAGTTTTCAGGCTAAGGATTTCACCCTGGAGCACTATCAGAAAAAGGTGAAGAAGCAAAGTTATTTTGCTCTTGAACAGATCTGCAGCCTGGTAAATATTAAAGAGCTCCTTTATTTGTATATGAAATTAAGCTGTGCTAAACAACCAGTTTCCTGGTTTATTTTTGCTCTGTTTGTGAGTGAGGAGGGGTATTTACAGAGAAGGGGAGTTGACAGGCTCTTAAATACATAACCATTTTAAGACCATAAATCATTGGTCACAGAGAAAACTAAGAGCTAGCATTAGAAAGGAGGATTTGTTTAAAGCTGTTAAAGCCAAACCACTGCTGTGTGTCCTGACAAAAGTCTGCTGGACAAATTACCAGTGGGCATATATCAGTGCTGCAAGTAATCTAAGCCAGAACACAATGTCTTTTACAAGAGGAAAATACTTCTAATGGGACAGTACTTTACCAACCTTTCCATATACTCAGTAAATATTTTATTTATTAAAAATGTTTTCATTGACTTCTAATTCCTCACTTCCATACCCAGTGTAGGAACTTGCAGCACAGAAAAGCTGTGCAAGTTTGCAGAATCTGAATTTTTTGTGTTCTTTGTGCAGGTTCCCTGAGCAATTCAAGTCCTTTGTGCTGTCTACACAATTAGTGCAATCAAGACATGTTTGGCAGTGCAAAAGCTTTGTTTGTGCAAGATCTCTGTGATCTTTCAATAATGAAATTCATAGTTCACTGGCCAGCACGTCAGACGATTTCACAAGCATGGTGTATACTTGCAGCATCCTGTCCTGTTCAGAATAGGAAATGTCTGCACTTTCATGGCAGGTTATGAAAGAGCTCTAACTTTTTCATAATTATATAAGCAGCCCTTTTATAACCAGCATCTGTGTCCCATGTGTCCCATTTACTTATTATTGTGAATGGCAGCTTTGCAACGTACGGCGGTTTCGATCACTGTGGGGCTCAGGTGTTCTCTCAGCACTGCATAAACACTTGGAGACATTGGAAGGAGGTCTGATGGAGAATGTGGCTCTGTAGAATCATTTAAGCTTAAAAAAACAAACACACAAACAAACAAAACAGAAAAATAATCTTTAAAAGTGACCTAAGTCTCTCCAACTTGATGCATAAGTCTGTGCTTGGGGCTAGAGGCACATGCCAGAAACCTGGTATAGCTTTAAAAATGTAAGAGAGAAGACCAAGGGAAGAGAGGATAAACCTAGAAGTACTGTCAGCTTCTGGAGAGATAAAGGAGACAGTGAAAGATGAGTACTGCAAAGTCTGCACTCAATTTTAACAAATATTTTGCCACCTGGATAGGAAAAGAACTGTAGAAGTGAAGTTCCTTGCTTCCTTTTCTTGTACTCTTTGGCCAAAAACATGCCAAGTGTTGTTGCTATTCCAACCTTTTTGAATGAGGGAAGGGAGGCGTGGAAAACTTTGAAGCAATATGTAAATCTGATAAAAATTACTTTTGAGATGTAATATAGCTGTAGGCATACTTACATTTTGGAGACTGGGATAAACACAGAAGGCACATAACCTTTGACTCCTCCATCTGAGGGCTTTGAGACTAAAAAAAAAAATATTAAAAATTAAATCATACCCAGTAATTTTGTTATTTAAATGAAATTTACTATCTGCTTTAGGTGCTGCAGACAATAATATATTAAGCAATAAATGTGTCCTTATGTTTAGACAAACAGCCATAAAAATGAGGGGAATACCTGACATAATCTTTGAGTTCAGGTCTTAGATAATTGGCTGTGATCCCTTGGTATGAATCATTATCTCAGAAAATAATACAGTAACTGTTGAAAGAGATCTCATCAGGGCTTCAAATTACATGAAGTCTACAAGCTTGGTCCTTCTGAGCTTCCAAATTTTAGTTCTGTTAATGCTTTTGTGGAGATACAGCTTCCAGCTTGAAACTAAAGAGGCAGGAGCTTAGTTGTGCATCTCATAATTAAGAAGCTGTATGACTTTTCAGTTTCATCTTCTTTGAGTGATTATGCACAGAATTTTGCAATGTGTCAGGGGAAAAAAAAATCCCTTTTTTTTTTTTTTTGCCTATTAAAGAAGGCACCTTACTCTATTCCCACCACCCCCCTCTGATGCCCATCCTCTGGACTTTGCAGAAAGGGTAAATCCAAACAGAGCCTGACCTTCATTGGGCTGACAGCTGTAGTGTTTGCCAAAGGCCTTATCTTTGGGAATGTCTGGATACAGGTACTTCAGGGGGTTTTCAGGAACATTATCTGCCATAATAACTTTGTAATCACGCAGGATGTCAGCAAAAGGCAGTGCAGACAAGCGACCTTTGTTGTAGGGTTCCACTGAATGAAAGGTTACGTCTCCTGGAAAAACACAGTACTAGCAGAGCAGCATCCATAGTTGGAACATATTTTCACCTTTTTTTTGCAGTTTACACTTGGATAGGTTTTACCTTTTCATCCCAAAGTTCATATCTTTCAACTCCTACTTTCTGCACGTGTGGAAACAAATTTCAAGCCTGCAGTAAGCAGATAGTCCTCCTAGTGGAGTTATTTAATGAATATAAAGAACCAAGGGGTAAGCTTTCAGAGTTTTGGTTTGTGTTTCAGTTAAAAGAATTCTTATATCTTGCCCAAAGCCATACTAAGAGATGATACATGTGACCTCTAAACCAAAGGAACTGGCTCCTGTATTTTTACAGAGTTTTGAGGCTTGTTATTTTTTTTTTTAAATGACACTTACCATTTTCTAACTGATCCACCCACGTAAAGGTAATTCCACCCAGGTTGCTTTCACTAAACCTTAATAAAAATGTTCCTGGAGTTTTGTCTCTGAGCAAAATTCGTTCTTTCTCCTTGCTTACAAATCCCATTATGTACCTGAAGTGTAACAGAAAATCACGGGTTTGCTTTTGGGGAAAAAAAAGCAGAATTCAGTCTGTGCAAAGCATTTAGGCAAACTTTATATGGGTTTTCAAAGCCTGGGTAGAAAAGCTTTATAAGATCTTGAACTATGAGAAAAGCTGATGTGAGTTACATGTATTAGAGCTCCAAGTATTGTGAAGCTTGATGAAATTTTACCACAGTAATTGACTGTATAATGACGGAACTGATAAACACATCTAAACCTGCATTTTTTTAATATTCAAAGGTGTTCTGGTTTAAAAAAAAAATTCAAAAACTTATACACAGAAAGAGGGAAACAGATGTATTGGATTGCTTGGAAATTTTCTTCTGCGTGGCTGAAGCAGAGATTAGAAAGAAAAAAGACAAAGCAGAGAGGGATCAATAAAAAGCTGTTTCCTCATTGCTCACCCATCAATCCAGAGAGGCAGAATGTGTTTTTTAATTAAGTCCAGGATGGCTTCCAGCCAAACCCAAAAGGTAAAAGACTTCCCAGGTAAATGTTCCTGATGGTTAAAAAAAAAAAAAAAGGCCAAATAATACAATACACAAAACCAACACACACAAGAAGAGAATTGTGAGTGTGTTACCCAACATCCATGTGATATAGTTATCTGTTTTTTTGAGAATAATCTTGGTTGTTGAAATGAAAATGGCAAATCTGAACTGCTGTTTTGAGTACAAGTCTCTCAGCCTAACAAAATCCATTTATTTTTAAGCTTTGGAAATGCCTCATTTTTCAAGAAAACAAACAATTTGATTTAATTTTTTTTCCTGGTTATGAACTTATATTTTGAGAGAAATAGTGATGAGAAAACTCAACTTTCTTCCAACGTTGTTTGTGTTTAAATGATGTAGTTAATACAAGTAAAATGGGTTCAGACTTTTTCCTCAAGAACTTCTCTGTTCCTCAGCAAAGTTGCTGAATACATTGATTGACCTGAAATTTAGGTCACAACTGAGGGTATGAAAAAATGTACAGTGTGCTTTATGGAAAATGTGTTCTTTGATAGCACAGTTTATTGATCATTTACAGAAATCTGTAACTATCATGACAGTTTCTGATCTCTGTAGCAACATAACTGAGTAGATCTCTTAGGCCAAGCTTTTAAACTTGTGGAAATCTGATTTTCCTCTTTAAATTTTTACAACAAATATTATGCTGGGATACAAGTCCCATAGATGACAAGTGGGAATCTTATCAGTAGCATCAGAGAGACACAGGTTTAGGCCCTCATGCTGGTGTTAAGAGAAAGAAAAGTCTAGTTTTACTTTTGCAACCATACCTTGCAGAACTTTGCCCAGGATAGTTGATAATCATTGTAACTGACTTGTTGTCCTGAGAGAGAAAACACAAAATAAAACAAAACCCAGAACACTCAGACCCAACAAACCAACAAAATGAGTCTGTTTTTCTGAAATTTTGAAATGAATATAGTTTGCTATCTATGTAGTTGGGGGAGTACAGGATATCCAGACATGGGGAGGGATTGAGAGGGGCAAGCTAAAGGGCTGTAAATCAGGTTTTCTATATGTTTTTTAAGCAGCTGATACTGGAAATTTGGGAATATTTGCCTGAAGTTTTTTTCTGTTCACTTCCAGTTCTTAGCCTCAGTGTTACTTCTATCTTGAGCTTCCATATTTTAAGACAATTTATTCTTATGATTCTTGCTGATCACCTTTCAACTCTGCTACCTCCAGTAAGCAAGAAATCTCGAAGAAACCATCAAAAAAGTGACTTATCCAGAGACCCCAGTCCTTGCTTCCCAGCTTTAGGAAGCAATAGAATCAAAAATTGCCCCCAGTCTGTGACAGATGGGTTTTTTTTTTTTTCCTTGCCTGACAGTGGAGGTCTCATGACCTTCAGCTCAGAGTTTCTTACAGCTCACAATGTATTTTTTAGTTCTTGCTTTTCCAGCAACAGAAAACACTTTTTCTTCTGGCAGGTCCCCCTAAGGCCTCTCCTTTCTGGGCACTGTCAGATCAAAGTGTTCAATAGTCCATCCCATGCACGTTCCCGGGCCTTTTGGCTCTGCTGTCACCTGTCAGGGATGGGTGCCCAAACTAACAGACCCACAAGGAGCAGCACTTAAAATGAGACAAACCCCATAGACAAGCAGAAACCCTTCCTTTTGATTTCAGAGGCAGGAGGTAATGACTTGCTAAGGAAACAAGATAACATCACAGTTCAGTGTGACTGATGCCCTCCTTTTTTCAGTTTAGCAACCTGAAAGTTCAGAAGTTGAACCACTTTGTGAGAATGAGCTGACACGTGCAATTCTTTGGAGAAAAAGAAAGAGGAAAAAAAAAATCATTGTGGCATTTTTGAAGTTAGCTCTGGTAGGGAAGGTCATACTTAAAGTCATTACCTGTGACTGTCAAATATAGGAGCCCAAAAGCATGTAAAATATGTATATTTCTACAACCTTACCCGTAAGTTTCTCTGCCAGCATGCTGAGCTGCTCAGAATTGAGACCACGGCCAACATATGATGAAAATTGCCAGCTGAGTACTTCTAACAGCTGACTTAAAGTGGCAGAAGGGGGATTGTTGAAGAAAGACAAATTCTGCAACAGAATTAGTGTTTTGTTTAGACAGGCTGCAATCATGAAATAAACTAAAAGCTGTAAATAAAGGCTGCAAATACTTCACCCAAACCCAGAAGTCCATAAAAAGGGATGAAAGGAGGACCCAGGTCCTGTCTGCCCAACCTCATCTTTTATCACCAGGTGACCCACCTGGGGGATTAGGGGAAGGCTGTGGATGGAGTCAACCTGGACTTCAGCAAAACATTTGATACCATCTCCTGGGAAAGCTGTCAGCCCAGGGCTCAGCCAGGAGCACTCTGTGCTAGGTTAGGAACTGCTGGAGGCCACCAGAGAGTGGTGCTGAACGGGGCTGATCCAATTGGTGTCCCCCAGGGATCAGTGCTGGGCCCAGTTCTGTTCAATATCTTCATTGATGATTTAGATGAGGGGATTGAGTCCATCAACAGCAAACTCACAGATGACACTAAGCTGGGGGGAGTGTGGATCAGCTGGAAGGCAGGAGGGCTCTGCAGAGGGACCTGGACAGACTGGAGAGTTGGGTTGATCCCAACAGGATGAGGTTCAACACAACAACCCCATGGGGAGCTCCAGGCTGGGCACAGAGTGACAGAAAGGGACCTGGGAGTCTGGATTGCCAGGAAGCTGAAGAGGAGCCAGCAGTGTGCCCAGGTGGCCAAGAAGGCCAATGGCATCCTGGGCTGGCTCAGGAACAGCGTGGCCAGCAGGTCCAGGGAAGGGATTCTGTCCCTGTGCTCAGCCCTGGTGAGGCCACAGCTTGAGTCCTGTGTCCAGTTCTGGGCCCCTCAGCCCCTCAGGAAGGAGATTGAGGTGCTGGAGCAGGTCCAGAGAAGAGCAAGGAGGCTGTGAAGGGATCCAGCAGAATTCCTGTGAGGAAGGGCTGAGGGAGCTGGGGGTGTTGAGGCTGGAGAAGAGGAGGCTCAGGGGAGACCTCATTGCTCTCTACAACTCCCTGAAAGGAGGTTGGAGCCAGGGGGGGGTTGGGCTCTTTTCCCAGGCAACTCTCAGCAAGACAAGAGGGCAGGGTCTCAAGTTGTGCCAGGGGAGGTTTAGGTTGGAGATGAGAAAGAATTTCTTTCTGGAGAGGGTGATCAGGCATTGGAATGGGCTGCCCAGGGAAGTAGTGGATTCTCCGTGTCTGGAGATATTTCCAACGAGCCTGGATGTGGCACTGAGTGCCATGGGCTGGGAACTGCAGCGGGAGTGGATCAAGGGTTGGACTGGATGATCTCTGAGGTCCCTTCCAACCCGGGTGATTGTGTGTGATTCTAAGGTGTGTGTGTTGGGGATACATTGGGGTAAGTAAGTGCTGGGCCTCCCAGCTGCAGCCACCCAGCAAAGTCAATTTGGGTCCCTGTGCAGAGCTGTAGGAAGAGGGCAGAACTCCTAGAGAGAGCAGGAGTCTGTGTGTGCACCTTGGATGGTGAAATAACTTCCTATGCTTCTCATCATAGTGTGTATTAAGGCAGTGAAAATATTCTTAAAACTTATAAATGTAGATGATCCCACAATAATATTTGGTGCATGGAAATCCCAAACCATTACATACTTGTGTAGGGATGAACTGTTGAATGGTTGGGCTCATCTTATTATTTTCACTTGGTTTCTGGCCTGTACATGTAATAAACATCCAGAAAACTCTGAAGTAGCACCAAGTGAGAATGAAGACCAGCAATCTGGATGGATTCTGCCATCATTCTTAGGCTCACTGTGGTAAAATATCTCACCTTTTTCTCCTCTAGTCATCTGTTTAACTACCACTAAATATCCACTGAAAGCCTGTGAGATATTAGCAGCCTGCAAATGCAGTAACAGACTGAATCTAAAATACCTGCTGAGCCAGCAGGAGCCTGAGAAAGGATGGTTCTGCTTTTGCTCATGGTTAGAGACACTTGCAGGTGCTACTTGACATTTAGGATCTTCTCCATGGAAAGCATTACCTCCTATAAATGTCTGAGGGAAAGCAGCACTTTTCCAGATCCACCTTTACACCTATTATGACACTTCTGAATTGTACAAGTAGAATTATTTTACCATGTACAGTTTTGGTCAACTACATCTTAAAAAAAAAAAAAAATTCAAACTAGAAAAGCTGTAGAGAAGGGGCTATGATGTTTTCCTAGTTAAGAACTACTATTTTAGCTTACAAAAAGGAAGGCTAAAATGTGCATATGCTTTTATATCTGGGCAGAGAACAAAAGATACAGTGAACAACATGAATATATGATGTCAATGGCAGAGTATGTGAGAAAATTTAGTTTAAGAGGGAAACAAAAGCCTTTTTATAATGAATGTATTTGGTAACCAAATAATAGCAAGGTGACCATGCAGGAAGTCAATATTTACACACTAAGGACTTACCTGGGGATCATTGGTTGATAGATTGTACCAAATGATAGAAGCCCATGCATTGGGTAGTTGGCTAACATTGGAAATCATCACCACAGGCAAAGAGCTGGTCTAGTAGAAAGAATGAACACAGAATATAAATGTTGATAAGGAAAGTGTTAGTACTGTGTTATGCTTTGCTCTCTTTCTTCTTTGGTTCTCCCACCCCTCAAAATACTATTTTTTAGCTCATGGAGCTCTTGGTAACTGATGTCTACCTTACATTTGAACACATAAGTGGCATCTCAGAGGGTATCCAGGACTGGGGCTGGCTGTACCTGGGCAGAAGACACAGCCATGGATGCCAACTGTGTGATTTGTGGCAGTCTTATCACTAGAAGAGCTTCTAAACGTCCATTTTAGGCACCCAGGGATGTCCTTTGCCTATAACTTGGAGGTGGTAGCATAGACTTTCTCTAATATGTAAATTTATAGTGCTTGGTGGAGGGGTGTGCCTGCCAGGCAACATGGGTTTTGTGAGTGGATTTTATCACTGGCTTCAATGGATCCTACAGCTTTTGCTAAGTAAAATGTGTTACCTTTGCAAAAAAGTAACAGAATGACAGTGAGAGGCAGTATTTGAGCTTCTGAAGAGAAGGGTTAAAAAAAAAATTACGTAAATCTGTGCATACTATTTTCTGTCCAGACATTCTGGAAATCTCCTGTCTGCTTCTGGTCACTGCTGAAGGCAAAACCTAGGATAGATCTGGCTGCATCCCATTGCTCTCATGTAAGCTGCTGAAAAAACCACCTCTTATTCTTGCCCTGGAAAATGTGGCTGGAATACTCACTTCCAAATTGATAGTCAGTCCATAGAGGCAGACTTGGGTTTCAAAGCTGATGGAGTGCAGCTCCTCAGTCACCATGTGAGGGCCCTGAGGGAAGGAGTAGGTTATAAAACTTGGAAAGAAACCACATCAAATACATAAGCAGAGCAGGAAAAAAGAGGAAGTGAATGAAATAATTTGCTTGAATGCTGACATTAACTGTTTGGGCTTGTTTTTTCCTTGATGACTCTTTCAAAAAAAAACACCAAAAAAACAAAAAACCAAACACCCTTCAGATTGTTAAAGCAAGGCTTTTAAACTTGAAACATTTGCTTTTAATTTGTTTAAAATGTTTCTTTTAAACAGTGGCACACACAAGAAGTTAACAGGTACTTTGTCAGCCCCCAGCTTGGACAGGAGCACCCTGTGCTGGGTTAGGAACTGGCTGGAGGGCCGGGCCCAGAGAGTGGTGCTGAACGGGGCTGCATCAAAATGGCGGCTGTGGTGTCCAAAATGGCGGCTGTGGTGTCCAAAATGGCGTCTGTGGTGTCCCCCAGGGATCAGTGTTGGGCCCAGAGCTGTTCAATATCTTCATTGATGATTTAGATGAGGGGATTGAGTCCATCATCAGCAAATTCACAGATGACACTAAGCTGGGGGGAGTGTGGATCAGCTGGAAGGCAGGAGGGCTCTGCAGAGGGACCTGGACAGACTGGAGAGTTGGGATGATTCCAGCGGGATGAGGAGACCTCATCACTCTCTACAACTCCCTGAAAGGAGGTTGGAGCCAGGGGGGGGTTGGGCTCTTTTCCCAGGCAACTCTCAGCAAGACAAGAGGGCAGGGTCTCAAGTTGTGCCAGGGGAGGTTTAGGTTGGAGATGAGAAAGAATTTCTTTCTGGAGAGGGTGATCAGCCATTGGAATGGGCTGCCCAGGGAAGTAGTGGATTCTCCGTGTCTGGAGATCTTTCCAAAGAGCCTGGATGTGGCACTGAGTGCCATGGGCTGGGAACTGCAGCGGGAGTGGATCAAGGGTTGGACTTGATGAGCTCTGAGGATCCCTGACCTTGGCTGAGACAAGCAGACAGACCTCTGAAGCCATTATACTCTTGCTTTAGCTGTATAAAATATATATATTTCAAGAACTCTTATTGGAAAAATTGGACCAGCAAAAGACTCCAAAATTATTTTTTTTTCAAAATGGAAATGACTAAAGAGGTGGCCTTCCTCCTTCCTATCTTCTATTCTAACTTTTTTATACAGAAACTTGAAGCATGTAATTAAAATTGGAGCACTTACCTCTGCAAAGTTCTTCTTATATTTATACTTTCATGTGATAATTAGTCCTATTTTAATATAAGAACAGGGTTTTTCAAAATCTACCGCCATATGATTGCTCTTTGGTTGAAATAAAAATCTAATCTGAGATACTTGTGAGAGTAATCAAAACCATGTAAAATAAGGGCACAAACCTCATTTCCTTTGCTTCCAGCACTTGATTTCATTTCTTTGGGTTGCTGTATAAAGCAAAACAGTATTTATGTGGCAAAGAAAGTAGAGATAGAAGCACATATAAAACCTGTCATTTGTAACCACGATGTTCTTAGAATAAGATTTTATTTACAATTTACAGGTGGTACTGAAGGCTCTGAGACTAAGCCTTGAAAAGTCTATTTAGTGAATAATCTGTTGCTCTTTTTGAAGAAGTTTTAAAGAAACTAAGTTAATGTAACACAGTGTTAATCAGGGTGCTCAAGAAAGACCATAAATCTTTCTTTTTTTTTTTTTGCAAAACTACATTGATGCATTGCATCTGTGCTTAGGCAAAAAACTAAACATGGGTGAGAGAGTCAGAAAGCAGGATTCACTGGGATATAGAGAAGTTACAGAAGCACTACTATAGGCTCTCAAAAGATAGTTATTACAAGCATTCATTTCAACCAGATCTAAAGCATTTGATTATAAATTTCCCCAGACAATGGTGGTGTGGGTTTTTTTGTTTTGTTGTTGTTCTGTTTTGTTTTTTTTAACAAAACTCAGTTTCTCAAACTCAGTTCAGCATGTTCATATTCCTCCTTTTCTGGCATTATTAGGATTTGCTTTGGCATTTCTGTTGAAACTTCATTTATTTTTCAGAATGGGTTAAATACGGAGTGGGACAAAGAAATTCCAGGAGTAAATTTTGCAGAAAATTACTTGTAATACACTTCTCCCTGCACAGTTTTTTTTTCTTTTTCTTTTTACATGTCTTTACCAGAGGTGCATGAGAGGGGGAAAAAAAATCAGCCAAACTTACCAAATGTCTAAATTCTACTGAGAGGCTCCCATTTGCAGATTCATCCATGTTCATTGCTTTCACGTGTGTGCCACACAGAACAAACCTACGGTTACTGGGGAGGTCATAACATGGTTATACACCCAAATAACCCCATATTGGGTAAGGAAAGAAATCTGATATTTCCTTACCTTACAGTTGAAACATTCCTGCAACAGAAGAAGGGTGAGGGGAAGAAAGAGGTTATGGATCAATAAGTGTGTTAAGCCAGACTTGCACTGAGAGACTTGAGAGAGGACATTTATTAAAATTAAGTCATGTTACCAATCCAATTGTAATTATAAAAATGAAGAACCAAAAGTTTGTTCTGCACAGTTCAACTTTTGTATCTGGCCAGATGTGAGGAGGTGATTTTACCTAGTTTTGTTTTGGCTTTTTTTCTTCCATTGGGTATCAAGGTACCAAAACCCTTTGAAAGAAAAAGTTTCTGTAGAAGTCCTGACTTTAGGCCAGGGTAAAACTCCCTAAGTTTACCAGTTACTAATTACAGAAGCAGCTTTTCAAGCACAAACTCATAATACTCAGAGCATCATAAACATATTACATTGGAACTTCCAGGCCTATTAGTACAAGGAGAGATAAGTGATATTTCAAATCTCATCTGTCCTATCAATGCAATAGATTTGGATTTAAAGTTCTTGTGTGATGCCACTGTTTCAGACTGGTGAATTTTATCTAGTCTTGAAATAAATCTTAAATAATGGGCTTCTTGCTTCCACTTTAAAACTATCAATTAGACATTTTTTAATTTTTTTTTTTTAATAAAAAGAGAAGTCTTCCACAGTGAAAAAGAAAAGCATTAGCACTGATGTTTTAACAGTTTGGGGTTTCTATTGTTGTTTGTGTTGTGGGTTTTTTCCTTTCTAGAGCAACTTCTAAATCAAATAGGGCAGCATCTGAAAAACCTGTGTTGTCTCTGTAGGAAGGGAGAGAAGTTTCTTACTTGTCAATAGTTGCTTTCACTCTGATCTGGTAGTTGAGCTCTGGCAATTTGATCAGCAACCTTCAAAACAGAAAATGTGAAAGTGAATCTTAATAAATTTCTCAGCAGATAATATTAGAGATTGGGAGCTAGACACCAAGGTATCTGAAATTATAATCTGAAAATGGATCAGGCATCTAGAATTAAGATTTATAGGGTTGTATACTCAGAGGGGTTGAGCTGTTCCAGTGGCAGGTGTTATACTTCCCCTGCAAATATCTAGCAAAGTTATTATGTGTTTGGGGGACTGGGCAGAGAGAAAATCGAGATGGATACATATAATCTGTGACTGTACTTTCCTTCATCTACCCTTTCCAGAATTCTTTTTTTGCTGCCAGATGGATATGAAATGGCAGCTCCTACTCCCATCTTCACTCTTTTTGAAAATCAGGAGAGAGCAAGCTTGTCACTGATTCACCAGAGCACCCCAAAATACAGAAATTTCTCTTTCCTATGTGCAGAAATGGCAGTGAGTATTCTGATTGTGGCTTGTATGATGTGGATCACTATTTACTCTGTTTGCAGAGTCATTAAAACAAGAATTCAATAGCATCCTGAGGGTGCTGACTTCAGGCCACAGTCTTTTTTTTTTTCCTCCTACTGATTTACTCTTTACTGCTTCTCATTACAAGTGACAGATTCTGTGGCCTCTATGTCCCCATTCCACGAAACCCTCCCTGGAGTCAAAAAGATCTCCAACACAAGCTGGCTTGGTTTGCTTTGCTCTCTAATCCTCTGAAACAGCCTCCTAGGTTAAAATGCAGCACAGAAATGAAAGGATTTGCATCAGGTTGCCTGTCCTTACCTTAATTTAACAGTGAACTGGATTAAGGTTTTAAGAACCATTGGCCTCTGGGGATGTGTTGGCATGCAGGGCTGCCTTTCAACCACAAATGAGCTGTGTGAAAGGAAATGAAACAAATATATTGTTAGGAATATGCATAAGCAAACAGCTGTATTAAAGGAAAAAAAAGTGCTGTTATCTATAGAGATTAATTTCTCTACAGATGCTGGAATTGGAGGTATGTTTTTCAGTTCTCAAACTGATCATGTGGTCTAACAGCTGAATTCTTCCCCTAAGAAACAGATATTTGGAATATATTAAAACTAGAAACAAAATAAATTCCATAGTCCTAAGATACCGGGCTGATAAAGTCTGGCAGACCAATATTTCTAACAGAACCATGAAACAGAATATGAAAATGCACTGAGCCAGTGAAATTAAACATATTATCTTTTTTTATTTCATTAAAAAAACCCAATTGAACATGGTTTGCTTTCAGCTAGTAACTTGTGATGTGTTTCTCATCTACAAAAGGCAAGAGGAAGGATGATATTTTATATATTAATAAAATATCTTGGTGGGGAAGAATAAAGACAAGGAAAAATTAGCACCTACTTAAAAAAGGTGCTTAAAAAAGAGACAAACAAGCAAGCCCTCAACCTTTTTACCATGTGCATGTGCTTTCTACTGAAATAAGTGGATGTTTTAAGTTCACCTAGAGTCAGAACTTGACTTCAACTCCTGCACAGGAGGATCTGCCTGGCACCTTCGCCTTCTAGAAATTTTGAGGACAGCTGTAAATACTTTCAATATTGGAAACTAGACCTTCAAGATCCTCAGAGACTCAACTTTTTTTTTTTTTTTCATTTGTTTTGTTTTTAACCAGATGGTCTCCCTGGTGCCAATGATCAGTTGGGTTCAGCTCAGGTGAAGCCCCCAGACCTTGGCAGCCATTTACGTACTTGCGGAAGAGGTTGTAGAGCAGAAAGTTGACTTTTTCCAGCAGCTGAGGTCTTTGCACTGGAATAGGGTCCCCATCATAAGTCAGCCTGGTCAACAGCTCATCCAGTTTTTCTAGTTGCCTTCTAACTTGGAACAGACTCTCTGCCAGCAGGGTAAAACTACAGGAAGACAGAAATGAGTTTGCAAACTTTAGTTTTGATGGCTGCTTAGAGCGTTTTGGCTGCTGAAGTTCTTGTTTAGGGAAATCACAGTCAGTGCTAACTGGTGCTTTCTAGCTTTATCCAGGCTCATATTCATTCTTTTTTTTTTTTTTTTTTAAAGGAGTGTGTAAATACCTCAGGCCAAAATTTCCTGCTTTTTTTTCAAAGAGAAGTGTTCTTGCAACAGGTCCCATCAACAGCAGTGCAACACTGTCTGTGAAATATATGCCCAGTTTTGACATTGTACCTGCAGAGCACTTGTGCCAATTTTATTTCTTTCCTACAGCTGAGTGGTTTTGGAAAACAGGCTCTTTAAAGGGAGAATATTTATATAAAAAAGAAAGTTGTGAAACCGAGGAAGTGAATTTCTCAAATGTGAAAGCAATAAGGAAAATCAAATCTGAACACTTGGTAATAGTTTAATAGGGCATGCTTGTATAAAATCACATCTTTTAGCTATTTTTATTGTATTTAGTAGTCAAAAAAGCACACAGAAAAAGAAAAAAAGACTTTGTCTTCAAACTTAAATAGGGTTTTTTTGTTTTCCTTCCTGTATTCATCTTTTTACTTCACCTTTTCCTTAAGAGAACTTTGGGAGAGAAATCACCAGAGCACTGACATTCTCTGGCTGCATCACTTTTTTTAATATAATGCTTTTTAATTTTTTTTTTAATTTGGAATCACCTTTAGAACCACAGAGACTACTGCCATTCAATTCCTGTGTAGTTTGAAGCCTGGTGTACCTGCTGAGTCAAAGCACAAAATGTCAGCCCAGCTCCTGCCTAGGCAAAACTCTCCCTGTCCTCAGCTCAGTCAGCACAGTTTTTACTCAAGCAAAACTCCCAAGAGGGCATGTATCCTATATCTGGACCAACCATCAACCCAAAAAATTACTGACTGCCCCATCTCAAGCTCACCAGTTCACTCTAATGCTGTTAATTCTAAATACCAAACGTTGCCCACCAAAAAATTTGCATTTTTGGTATTTGCTTGCCTAGCTGCTGATGAATTTGCCTCCGTTGCAACGATCTAAAGGACAGATCATTTCATGTGTAGCAGACTTCCTGTGGTTTTCAGTGGAAATAGAAGCCCAGGGCAAGCTCACCAGTTCTGTAGCTGATCCAGCCCACCGTGGAGAGGGCCCCCAATGCAGGCAATCTGCTGCCTCCTCTTCCAGTCCAGCAGCTCCTCAGTCAGCATGTTGCTCAGCAGCAGTTCAATTTCATGAATCACACGCCCTATTTTACTGAGGACTTCCTGCAAAATACCAAAGGTATCACAAACCCACCCCAAGGAACAGCCACAAAATTCAGCAGGTATTATAGAAGGGCTGATGACATTGACTTTGAAAGTTTTGGCTTTGAAAGTTACCATATTTAGCCCCTATGGCTTTAGTCTCTGATTTACAGGTGACTGGGTTCATCACTCATTGTAGTTGACATCAGTCTTGAATCTCTTTGAACTCTTCCTCAGTAAAACTTTCTGGTTTGGGGTGGGAAAGTGAGCTGTTGTACTCTTTGTGGGCAGGACGCCTCCAGGAAGTTGACATTTACAAGTTCTATCAAGGTCAAAAAGTCTTCCTTTTGTATCATGCCCAGTGCACTCAGGTTTTTTTTGCTTGCTTTTATCCATGAGAAGCACAAGGACTCAAGTTGCCTAAATTTCTAAATTTAATTTCTAAATTTCTGCCCCTGTGCTCAGCCCTGGTGAGGCCACAGCTTGAGTCCTGTGTCCAGTTCTGGGCCCCTCAGCCCCTCAGGAAGGAGATTGAGGTGCTGGAGCAGGTCCAAAGGAGGCAACTGGGCTGGTGAAGGGATCCAGCACAGATCCTATGAGGAGAGGCTGAGGGAGCTGGGGGTGTTGAGGCTGGAGAAGAGGAGGCTCAGGGGAGACCTCATCACTCTCTGCAACTCCCTGAAAGGAGGTTGGAGCCAGGGGGGGGTTGGGCTCTTTTCCCAGGCAACTCTCAGCAAGACAAGAGGGCACAAAGGGTCTCAAGTTGTGCCAGGGGAGGTTTAGGTTGGAGATGAGAAAGAATTTCTTTCTGGAGAGGGTGATCAGCCATTGGAATGGGCTGCCCAGGGAAGTAGTGGATTCTCCGTGTCTGGAGATCTTTCCAAAGAGCCTGGATGTGGCACTGAGTGCCATGGGCTGGGAACTGCAGCGGGAGTGGATCAAGGGTTGGACTTGATGATCTCTGAGGTCCCTTCCAACCCAGCCAGTTCTATGATTCTAAACATACTAATTTTTGTGCCAGCAAAGAAGTGGCCAGGGAAATATTTGTTATATTTGCAAGGCTTTGTCACTGAACACAGCAGGGTATTATATGCACCTTTCTGGGTTTATTACATTTTATTTAATTATTACATTTACTCTGAATACTTTTTTTTACCAACTAAGGTACCTACACATAAGTCCTGTGAAGTGATGCCTTCACCTTCTAAAGTGTGAAGAAGCAAATCTTTGACCTGTTATTTACTTGCAAAGATCTTCTTTTTAAAATCACACACCCAACCCCAAACCTCTTGGGGCTTTGTAACCGGTGTAAATTATCTATTCTTCTGGGTGGAGGAGACAGCAGGCACGTATACATGTTTGAGCATTAGATGTGGGGAAAAAGGGGAGAAAGCAAACGAACCACAAATGACAAAACTTGTCACCAACCTTTCTCTTGTAGTCTAAAGTGTTGAGCATTGCCTGCAAAGCCAACATTTCCTGCTTAATGAGGACGCTGTTTTTATCGGTCTGCTCTGCAGGGGGATGAGAAAAAAAAAAAAAAAAAAAAAGAAAAAATGAGTAGAAATACTCATGTGGGTATGTGCCTGTGTTTGTTGGGGAGGAGGGGAGAGGTAAAAACCACCTGTGAAAAAATAAACTGCAGAAATCAGCAGGTTATGTAATAGTGTTTCATCTCCATGGCCTGACTTTAGGGGTGGTTTGAGATGAGGTTTATGACCCCACTCTTTAGATGACGAAAAGGTAGAAAACATATGGATGATGCCTAGAAATCCATAAATGTCTTGTTCAGGTGCACACTCCTGTATTTGGTACATCTGTCTTGGCTCAGTGATGCTGTGCACTGCTGAAATATGCTCATGCAGTTAGGATAAAGCTCTTTGGGTTTGCTGTGGATTTCATGTCTGGCAGGGAGGATGGAGGCTAGGCACTGGAAATGGAGGTAAAGTGTTAATCACTGGGGATTTCAGGAGTAGTCATCACTGGGTATTTCCCCCTCTCAGTAATTTTTTGCCTCCTGTGGATCATGCGTGAGTTTCAAGTTTTCCCAATCTCTTGCCCTGTGCTTTTCCACGTGCAGCTCTCCCTCCCTGTCCTTGCTTTCCCCCACCTTTTGCTCTTTTTGCATCCTTCATGCTAAGCTGGGGGGGAGTGTGGATCAGCTGGAAGGCAGGAGGGCTCTGCAGAGGGACCTGGACAGGCTGGAGAGTTGGGTTGATCCCAACGGGATGAGGTTCAACACAACAACCCCATGGGGAGCTCCAGGCTGGGCACAGAGTGGCAGAAAGGGACCTGGGAGTCTGGATTGCCAGGAAGCTGAACATGAGCCAGCAGTGTGCCCAGGTGGCCAAGAAGGCCAATGGCATCCTGGGCTGGCTCAGGAACAGCGTGGCCAGCAGGTCCAGGGAAGGGATTCTGCCCCTGTGCTCAGCTCTGGTGAGGCCACAGCTTGAGTCCTGTGTCCAGTTCTGGGCCCCTCAGCCCCTCAGGAAGGAGATTGAGGTGCTGGAGCAGGTCCAGAGAAGAGCAAGGAGGCTGTGAAGGGATCCAGCAGAATTCCTGTGAGGAAGGGCTGAGGGAGCTGGGGGTGTTGAGGCTGGAGAAGAGGAGGCTCAGGGGAGACCTCATCACTCTCTGCAACTCCCTGAAAGGAGGTTGGAGCCAGGGGGGGGTTGGGCTCTTTTCCCAGGCAACTCTCAGCAAGACAAGAGGGCACAAAGGGTCTCAAGTTGTGCCAGGGGAGGTTTAGGTTGGAGATGAGAAAGAATTTCTTTCTGGAGAGGGTGATCAGACATTGGAATGGGCTGCCCAGGGAAGTAGTGGATTCTCCGTGTCTGGAGATATTTCCAAAGAGCCTGGATGTGGCACTGAGTGCCATGGGCTGGGAACTGCAGCGGGAGTGGATCAAGGGTTGGACTTGATGATCTCTGAGGTCCCTTCCAACCCAGCCCATTCTATGATTCTGTGATTCTATGCTAGCTTCAAAAAAGAGACTGGTGCCAGCTGTGTCTCTGCTGAGCTCTGGATTCCCATCTTCCCATTACATTCAGCTGTTTCAGCAGAGGCAGACAAGGACCTGATGGTCAGGGCAGCTCAGTCACAGAAGTTGCCCACAGACATGGGAAGGCAGGGCAAGGTGGCTCTGCTGGTGACATTTTAAGCCTTGTTAGTCATTCCTGTAAGCAAATTTTCTTTTGCCAGTGGGGCAAAATCTTCTGTGTGGTCAATACTTCTGATGGTTACCGACTCATTAAAACCACAGCAACTTGATCTCTGCCAAATACCTGGCCACATCCAGCCTTAAACATTTTAGGAATGCCGTGTTTAACACCTTGGACACCTCCAGCCCAGTATTTTTGCATGCTTAAAGGAAAATTGGAAGATATCTGAGCAAACACAGGTGACATAATTTTCTTTTCTGAAAGATCATGCAGGGGCTGTCGCCCAGTGCAACTCTGAACCATCATGGCCAGACTTGCATTCAGAGTGCTTACCAGTGGGTTATCACCACTGTCAGCAAAAAAGAACAGAAAGTTAGAGGCTAAAAAAAAAAAATAAATCAGTTTTGCACAACTCTGGGAAATAAGAGGCTTTCCCCCATCCTGTCAAAGATGAGGAATTGATGAAAAATAGGTTCTCTAAATCAAGAAAAGTACCACTTTTCATGCCATTATCCCACTTATCTATACAAAATTACTCTACTTGCTCAATAAGATCCTGATTATCCTCTTGTTCCCAAAAGAACCATTATGTTCAGTTTTATGTAAACTAAAAATACTTTTTTTATTGTTATATACATAATCCTTGTAATTCATAAAAAAGTCTGACACTGGGGTCTAGCTGCAGAATCAGTCAGCTTAGAGAGTCTAAAAATTATAACAAAATCTCTTACCTAAACTTTGTAATGTTTTATACCTGAAGTCAAATTCCTCTTGCAAGTCTTCCAGGTATTTGACATCTTGGTCAGTCAGCTTTTCCAGGGAAAAGAAAATAAAGTTATTTGGGCATTCATGGTGACAAAAGGAATGTGTTTTGTGATGGACAAATTCTTAATGTATTGTTTTCCTTTCTTATCATTTGAAAATCCCTAAGCAGCTCTGGGAACTGTGGTTTATTAACTTATTTAACTTTCAAAAAGACAATTGACCTATAAATGCACCTATTTATAAATGACCTATTTATAACTATAATATTTTTTATAACTTTTTTTTTTTAGAATGTTACTTCAGGACTTGGGTAAAGATATAAAACATTTTCACTTGCTTTCTTGGGATTTTTTTGCGAGGATTTGTTTTCATGTGTGCTGCAAAAAGTTTAGAAGGTGTTTCCTAGGAACAAAACAATAATTCAAAAAGAAAGGCACATCAGAAGAAGGAAAATAAAACTGCAGGAAACAATCTGCTTTATTTCTCTCTCTTTCTATGCTGTCTATAGGAATCCTTGATTTTGCCAACAACTCATAAAAAATCCTTTTTAGTGTCCCAGGACACAAGTATTGTGAAAATACAGATGCCATTTGCTAAGGCAAGACACACAGCATCAGCCATTTTGTTTTATTCTTTAATTTAGAGGCTAGATTTTTTTTTCTTTTTTTTAAAGTCTGTGCTCTGTTCAACTTAATTGCTTACTAAATAAAAAAAAAATTATTTCTTACCTAGAAATCATTCTTATTTTCACTGCTCTTTCAGGGGTGGCTGCTCTTTCCCACAGAGGCAGCAGGAGCAGCACAGGATCTGCTGTGTTGCGGCTTTCTCTGCTTTTATTTCACACCTCTTATCTCATAACTTGACACACAGATAAGAGATTCAGTATCACCTTCTCCTAAAGCTGGCTTTGTCCTTTTAAGGGTTTCATCTTTCTAACCCTTTTTCCCCTTAGTAGGAAGACACTCGTGAGAAAATGCTACGAGGACCTCTTAGCAATATACCAAAAGTGTTGCTCTTGAACACCCCGTGGAGAGAATATTTCAAATAAAACTCCCCTGAGACCTTTGCAAAGCTGAAAGTAGGGCTGGGAGAGCAGAAGAGCAAAGCTCATCTGGATCTTTCTCCTCCTCTGAGCTTCTGAGGTCTCTCTGAGACATTGCTACAGGTCTGCAATGGTTGGGAAACTCCTGGAGAATTGTTACCATCACCTCCCAATATTCTTCTCTTCATGTCTCATAATTACAATTAATATGTAATTATTTCATTTCACTTTCAGCTTTACAAAGAGATCTTGGGAGGGAATGTAGAGGTGATGAAGGCTGACCCAGCTACAAGAGGTGATACTGCAGAACTAGGTTTACTGAACCTCAGACATCTTTTTAGAGACTGTAGCTGTGTTTCTGCACTCAGAAACACTCAGCAACACTTCCTGCAACTTGCATAAGGGTCAATGAGCTACCTTGAAAATAGGGAGCTCCCACACTGAAGCCAGAGCAGCTGTAAAACACCTGGGGATCCAGCTGAGTGATGGATCAGGTGCCACCAGGTAATCTGGGCTGATGTCCCCAGAATGATGGAAAATGGTTGGAAAAGGATCTGTGCTGCCCAGCTGAAAGCTGGTTCAGGTGTGTCTCGTGGCAAAGAGGAGAAAACTAAAATACCTGAGCACTGTTCTTGATGGCTGACACTTTGTGTTCCACGTTTCGTTGTCGTTCTGAAACCACAGAGTTCTGCAGAGATTTTTCCAGTGGTCCCTGGAGCACAGGGAACAGAGAAGGAGGGGATGAGAAATAAGAAGGAATAACAGGAGCTCTGCTGTAAATTCCAGCACAGAGAGGGAATTCAGATGCTGGTCTTCCAAAACTGGAAACTGGGGTAAACAAAAAATTCTGTTTAGTTCCACGATGTGAAAACCACGCTGCTTTGTCTTTGAAATTCCAGAAGGTGAAAGGTTGGGTATAGTGCAAACATTAAACCTCAAAGAGCCAGTAAATTAAAGAAACTGACACACAGATTAGGTTGCTGGAAAAAACCCATGGCACAGTACTTGTGTAAGAATATGTATCGCATCCACAGGTGGCTAAAAAGATCCCACTCAAAAATTATATCTGGGTTTTAATCCTTTAATTTCCCCTCCAAAAAGGTTTTATATAATATTTTAAAGTTTTTCTTTAAACAACATTAAAGCTATCAATGCCTTTACAACATATCAGCTGGAATGTCTTTTGCATTTATTAATTTGAATTACTGCACACATCTGTTTTGCAAAAAAAATAATCTTTTTAGTGCCTTTCCCACAGATTAAAGTCTTTGAAGACTCATTGTGACATAGAAGTCACCTATAGCAATATCTGCAGCAGCAGAGCCACTAATGAAGTACAAACATCACTTTAAAGGGCAAAATTTGGCAAGTCCTAGTGTACATAAAACCCTGTAGTACAATGAGAGGACAGGATTTGGATTTAGTCCTAAAAGCAGGAGTGCATTAAAAAAAATAAAATTGATTACCTGTACAGGCATGCTAGCTGCAGCCAGGATTCTTCTTTCTTCTCTTAACCAGTTTGAGATGATGACTGCTATATGCATGGGATTGCCATGATATTTGCCCTGCAAGAACAAGTAAATGCTTTTGAAAAATTCAGAACTCAGGGAATGTCCCTCTGGGTGTCACAAGCAGTGGGTCCAGGAGCTGCAGGGGGAGGAGACTCCCCTGTTAGTGGGGGTTCAGCCTTGGAGAGCAGCATCACTTTGTGTCAGGGTCATCAAATATTCCTCACCAATTTTTTTTTACACTTTCTCAGCAAGAAAGCTTAAATTTTAATGTCAATGAATTTTTTTTCTCCTTCAAGAAAGAAGGAAGGACGAAGGTTAGGACGAAGGAAGAAGGAACTCTCCTCCCAAGCTACAAAACAACAAAAAAAAGCCTTTATTTTCATACCACCATAACTAAAGTGCAGAATTGCTGATGTGTGTCTGAGGAGTGGGCACAATTTGAACAGCTGTTGGGTTGTGCTTTGTCCAGCTGGAAAGATTGAGGGGTATCAAGCAGCTTCTTTTATTTGTTCAGTGGTTCTCAATATCCTTCATCATTCAGATGCCCTTTATTCAGTGCTCAAACATTTTCCAGCCATTCCTTATAATTAGTCCAGTTAATTTATTTTCTTGTATGGTTTCTGGTTTTGGACTTGGTCTATTCTCTCCTCGTTCTGCTTAGTTTTTGCTGCCACTCAGAACTTCATTTGTTCTTCCTTTCTCTGAATGTGGCACAACCAATCTGTACATCCTGAAATTAGTGCTGTGTTTTCCTTTGCTGTATCACACCAATTGGTGTATTAAAAATGAGGGTTCCACCTGGGGTTCATATGGCCTGCTGGTAGCAACAGGCTCTCTGAAACTGCAGAGCTTGAGGAGTGTTGGGTTTTACCTCTGCCCATCAGAGTGTGAACACTTTAGGGACTGATGGTTGCCCTGTGGCAAAAAGGAGTCAGAGCAAAACTATTTAGCAAAGTCAAGAAGAAATAAACATCTTCTCTTGAAGCTGGAAAAGGTGTTTTTTTAGAAGAGGCACTTAAAAAAAAAAAAATCTTCTGTGGGATGTTTTAAAATCCCCCACAAAAAAATGCAAGGCATCAGGGACTTTCCTGGCCTTTCTAGATGTGAAATTTTTCATTGTTTCATTGAGAGATCTGAATCAAGAGATGAAGAGGAAATGCACTTTCTTTTTCTTCCTTTCTCCTCTAACTCCTAAAGCTGTAGTAATAAGCTGGGTCTGCAGTGATTCCTTCAATTTTGTCTGTCTGGTGCTTCTTCAACTCTTTTGCAGCCATGTAGCAGAGAGATTGCAACTAGACAATAATTGTTGGATGATAAATAAGTTATAATATTTAATATCTCAATCCATGTAACCTAGCAAATAATTACTTAAAGCCAGTGTGATTTGCTCTGTCAAAATAATAACACTGGATTTTTATTTTTCTCCCCATGTTTTGTACTCCTCAGAGGTAATCCCAGTCCCAGACATTCCACTCAGTATTCCCTTGTTATCTGCCAAGATGATTATTATCTGCCCAAGATGATTCAGACTGACTAATAGAGAATTGTTTCCTATCATTTCTGCCCAAGATGATTCAGACTAACTAATAGAGAATTGTTTCCTATCATTGAAATTGTTGTATCTGTTGGAAAAAAAAGGAAATTTAACAAAAAAAGGCTTCTCTCTTCTCTTCTCTTCTCTTCTCTTCTCTTCTCTTCTCTTCTCTTCTCTTCTCTTCTCTTCTCTTCTCTTCTCTTCTCTCTTCTCTTCTCTTTCTCTTCTCTTCTCTTCTCTTCTCTTCTCTTCTCTTCTCTTCTCTTCTCTTCTCTTCTTCTCTTCTCTTCTCTTCTCTTCTCTTCTCTTCTCTTCTCTCTTCTCTTCTCTTCTCTCCTTCCCTTCCTTCCCTTCCCTTCCCTTCCGCTTCCCTTCCCTTCCCTTCCCATTCCTTCCCTTCCCTTCCCTTCCCTTCCCTTCCCTTCCCCTTCCCTTCCCTTCCCTTCCTTCCCTTCCCTTCCCTTCCCTTCCCTTCCCTTCCCTTCCCCTTCCCTTCCCTTCCCTTCCCTTCCTTCCCTTCCCTTCCCTTCCCTTCCCTTCCCTTCCTTCCTTCCCTTCCTTCCACTTCCCTTCCCTTCCTTCCCTTCCCTTCCCTTTTCCCTTTTCCCTTCCCTTTTCCCTTCCCTTTTCCCTTCCCTTTCCCTTCCCTTTCCCTTCCCTCTTTCCCTTCCCTTTCCCTTCCCTTTTCCCTTCCCTTTTCCCTTCCCTTTTCCCTTCCCTTTTCCCTTCCTTTCCTTCCCTTTTCCCCTTCCCTTTTCCCTTCCTTTTCCCTTCCCTTTTCCCTCTCCCTTTTCCCTTCCCTTTTCCCTTCCCTTTTCCCTTCCCTTTTCCCTTCCCTTTTCCCTTCCCTTTTCCCTTCCCTTTTCCCTTCCCTTTTCCCTTCCCTTTTTTCTCTTTTTTTTCTCCCTCTCCTCCTTTGATGAGATCTTCCTTATAATGAGTTACAACAAATGATCCTATTTGGTTCTTTACAACTCCCAGCATTGGTGCTAAATAGAAGCAAACAGGGGAAAAAAAACTTTTGTTCTGAAGAGGTGAAAATTTTCTCTGACTGCTGATGACATTTCCTCAGGAGAAAACCTCCCTCCTACCACCCAGCATCTACCCTCTCTACTCCAGATGCATGAAACAGTGGCTGGGACAATGGAAGGTTTGCTTCTGTGAATTGGAATATAATGGAAGAATTTTAAAATACATATTCTGACACTTCAGTGTGGTTTTTATAAGCTCATGTTTGTTAAATATCTTAGTATCTGAAATTTCCTGGGATGAATGAAGAACTCTAGACCAGAGATCCATTCTTTTACTATTCTTTTCTCCCCATTTCTTTTAATTTTCCAAAATTTAGCACGTTTTCCTGTGGCAGCTCCATCACAAAGTGGATGAGTTCCAACCACAGTAATATTGGCTTGGAAAAGCTTTCTTTTCCTCTGTCCAAGGTGTCTCCACAGTGCACACATCTGTAAGTGAATATGGGCATTATTTGAGGATCCTGACTCAGATTTTTAGGGACTGAAGTAGAGAATTAAGTATTAGTAACTTTTGCTCTATAGTTGTAAAGTCAGCCAGGGTTTCACCTGGTTATCTCCTGGTTTTCAAGGTGACCTAAAGAGGACTTGAGCAGGTTATAGTGCTTTCTAATTCTGAAAAAAGTGCTTCTGAATTTGGTTGTTCTTTCCCTTGTTTTAATTTTTTTTCCCCCCTAACCTACCCATAACATCAGCTGTATTTTTTTCTTGCTTTTGCTAGAAGAACTCTGTTTGAACCTTTTACTTGTATACAACAAGAGCTTTACTGGAGGCATGGAACCTTTAACTGGTGTGGCTGTTGATGTATTTGTTGAAATTAAACGTATATTTAAAGAAGCTGATGGAAGGGGCAAAGAGAGATAGGAACAGGATTACAAAATCAAGCAAAAATACATTTCTTTCCCTGTTGCTCACTTGGGATGTGTTTACTTGACCAGGTCTGATACTGGGTGTTTTTCTAGATTAAAAGATTTTCTCTCTTTCATGCAATTAAAAAACAGGGAGAAAAATTTCCTTTCGTTTATCACTTGATTTTTGAAAGCTAAAACAATTTTGGTATAGTTGTGTTTTTCAAGGAAACGTGTGAGTGGGAAGCCATATAACCATAGGTGCTTATTTCCCATTTTCACCTTCAAATATGCCAAATGATGTTTTATATTGATTTGTTTTCTACCTTTTATTTATGGCAGAAATTCTTAAGAAGACAGTACTAGAATACAAAGAAAGAGATGGTCTTTGTGTTACCTGGATTAAGGTGAAGTGCTAGGAACTTTTTGGAAAGCCTGTATTTAAACAGGCAATAATTTTACTGAGAAATCTTTTTCTAATAGAAAGATGGCTGTGTTTTATCTAGGTCTGCCAGAGGAAGTACCTGTGACAACACTATTTAGACTTTTATTTTTAGATTTCTCCTTCCCCCTCTCAAAATAAGGAGAATTTCAAGGTAACCTCATTGTTTCAGGCAGCTCCTGGGATGTGTGGGAAGTTGTAACACATAGGTCTGGAGTGTTGGAGTTCTGGTTTTCTGCTATCTTATAACAACCAAGAGTTTGTACAACTTTTAGGGCACCTAAATTGCAATAGGCTAAGCTGTAAAAGCACAGCAAATAAACTATGAAGGCAGAGATTTTTTTTATTTTTTTTTTTCCATCCCTCAGTTTGCTGCCAGATTCCACAGCTGAAGTCCCTCCCAGCAAGGAATGATCTAGAGAAACAGCAGATTTCTAAGCAGGTAGATACAGTTACAGAGAATGAATGTCTGTAAATATCATCATCAGACAGCAGAGCTGTGCTGCCAGGGGGGGATGAAAAATGCAGTGATGCTTTGTAGTTAAATGAGATTTATTTCAGAATAAATAAAATGAGTGTTTCCTATGAAAAAAGGTAACACAGCAGAGAAGAGAGAGGGTGGGGGTTTTTTTCCCCAATTTTTTTTTCTTCCCTTCATCTTCTGGATGCAAAGATCTGAGTATTTTATATATATATATATATTTTTTTTTTTAATATATATATTTTATATAATTATGTTTGCCTGCAACTGAGCCCTTAATCCTGCAGAATGAATAAACCCCACGGGAGGCAGTTCACTTCATTTGGTGTGTTTTCACTTCTTGTTTCCAAGTTAACTCTTACTCATTCTACAAAACCAAACACCTATAAACTGTTCAAGTTGCATACTTTAAATAACAACTGGGAAAAAATATTTTACTGCTAAAAAGTAGGTTTTTTTATTCTTGTATCAGTAATTTTAAAAAAATCTCTTAGCTGATATGCAGTCACCAGCCAGTGCTGTGATTGGTTTTATTCTAGCATTTGCAAAGGCTCTGGGGCTAATTTTATTTTTTTTTCCCCTAGGAGTGAAAATAAATCACTCCAATCAGCTCCTTTTCTCCAGGTGCTACAAAACAATCTACAGTGGAAATGTTATCACTGGTAACAGGTTTAGTGATCATAAGAGCAGAGAGCTGCCTCACCATGCAGGCTTCTGTCCAGTTCATGCACCAATATTTTTTATAAACAGCTTGATACACAATTGGAAAACTCAGAGGGGGCAAGACAGTAATATGAAAAAAACAATCTGAATTGTGTTAGACAGCAGGACACACTGGCTCAAAACACATTTCCTACCATAATTTGGTTGTTCTGTTGATCTGGCAAGTTACAGGAGTGCTAAATACATGTAATTAACCTCCTGAAATGGGTCTTCTGTGGTATGCTGGAAACTTTTTGTTTTGTTCCATTCTCACCCTGTTGTAAGCTTTAACAGGAAACTGCAACTCAACCCATCAATGGCTGCATTTCCATCCTTTGGAACTGCTTCTCAGCACGGTGCTTATTAGAACTGTTTGTTGAGTACCAGCTGGAATGACCTCTCATTCTCAGATCTAGTGGGATTCTGTCCATTTTCTTTGTACTGAAAGAAATAATCTGGAGGCATTTAAGAATCATGTAGATGTGGTGCTTAGGGACATGGCTTAGCACTGGACTCAGACCTATGGTTGGATTCATAGAATCATAGAATTGGCTGGGTTGGAAGGGACCTCAGAGATCATCAAGTCCAACCCTTGATCCACTCCCGCTGCAGTTCCCAGCCCATGGCACTCAGTGCCACATCCAGGCTCTTTGGAAATCTCTCCAGACACGGAGAATCCACTACTTCCCTGGGCAGCCCATTCCAATGTCTGATCACCCTCTCCAGAAAGAAATTCTTTCTCATCTCCAACCTAAACCTCCCCTGGCACAACTTGAGACCCTTTGTGCCCTCTTGTCTTGCTGAGAGTTGCCTGGGAAAAGAGCCCAACCCCCCCCTGGCTCCAACCTATTTAGGGACCTGTGGCACAGCTCAAAATACTAATCTCCACACTCAGTGATAAATGCTGCTTGCCAGTATTACCTAGTTTGACAAATATTATTTCACATTTTAACAGAGTTTGGCTCAAAAGAATGAGCAGACATTGCTCTGGGATCATGTATTGGGGTTGAACATCTTTGTGGATGTTCAAGCTCAGAACAGAACATTTTGTCATGTTTTATAACAAAAATTAACCCCAGGGAGGTCTTGGATATGCTTGGATGTGGTGCTGGTAACTTGTAGGGATAATTCTCTCTAAGCAGCACCAGGAATCTTGATCCCAATGAGTCTCAGGTTGTCACAAGTCCTTTGCAAAGTGTCTGTGGTTTCCTCTCCTAAGGCTGCTCTTCAGTAACAATCTAGTTGTATTTCTAATTAAATGTTAGTCCCTCATTTTGCCTTTTGTCAGATATTTACAGATTGGGTTTTTGTGTCCTCTGGTTTTAATTTTATTATTGTCACAGTATTTAGGGACCTGTGGCTTAGCTCAAAAGACTAATCTCCATACTCAGTGATAAATGCTGCTTGCCAGTATTATCTAGTTTGACAAGTATTATTTCATAGTTTAACAGAGTTTGGCTCAAAAGAATGAGCAGACATTGCTCTGGGTTCATGTTTTGGGGCTGAACATCTCTGTGTGTGCTTGTATCTGTGTCTGTGGTCAGAGAGGGGAAGGAAGAGGAGGGAAATTTCCAAGAAGTGCTTGAGCACATCAGAGATCAAGGTGGGCTCCCAGTATCTATCACAGAACCACCAGAAAAAAACCAAGCACAGCTTCCTCTTATATTTAGGAACCAACCTAGCTGGAAGAGCAGGAGTTAGGGAGCTGCAAATGGAGCAGCTGGGGGTGGGAAACCCAACACCCAGGTCCAAACTTCTCACACCTCAGCAATAAAATACAATCAGTAATGCATTGAAAAGGTTAAACCCATAATTATGTGATTTGCGTGTTGAAATTGAAGGACAGGACAGCAGATACTGTCCCTATGTCATGTGCAGTTCCCAGTCCATTAGTAATACCTGACAGTTAATAACAAGGAGAGGGTGACAGCTGATTACAAGTATTGAATTTTTTTTTTTTTTTTTTGCTTATGTACTTGACCAATAAAAAAATAATTTTATCAGTTGAAGCCCAGGGGCAGCCTGTGCAGCTCTATAGAGAATGCAGCCTATACTTTGGCTGAAAATGCATTTATTGTCTGTGTGCTAAAAAAGGGGAAATTGTCACATAATATTTTACAAAGAAATCCAAACTTCCTCTGTCACCAATGTCTTAAGACACAGTTTAAGCTATTTGCCTTATCCAAAATAATAAAGAAAACTCAGTTGCAAGAGCCTGGTCCTACTCCTGCCTGTAGAAACTCCTTTGGAAATCAGAGCAGACTGCAGGTGATAGTCATAAGAAATCAGGAGAAGCTCTGATAGTGAATGTGCTGTTCAGTATCTGGTGGTTTGCCATGTGTGTTTTGAGTAGTTTTTTTATCTAAATGCAGATTATCTGCTGTCTTGAGATAATGGACAAAGTATTAAATGGCCAGCATTATTATTAAAAGGCCAGCATTATTAGTGATGGAGAATTCTGTATTTTTTTTTTCTGCTCACCTGTAAACACTTTACTGCAAAGCTCAAGACTGCCATTTTTTAACAAGTGGTATAATTCCAGCATGATGCATCTCAGCACTTTGGGCTTCCTCTGGAATGGTGACTCAGATCCATGCACCTGAGAAACCACTAAATCAGAAATCACTTAAAAATCACTTTAAACTCCCCTTCTTTTGCTTTTCTGGGAGAAACCTCCTTTGCCTTGTGCTCTTCCAGCAGCACATCTTTATACAATTTCCAGACACACCAGGACTTGGGAAAAATGCTTTTCCTTCTGGCCATTGCCACGCTGGCTATTATGAAAACTTGGTGTGCCAGATTTCACACTCCAAGCTTTGGTAAAAATTTTAGAATACAATAAATGGAGTGAAGAGGAGAAGGAACAGCAAGAGGCATGAATTTTATAGAGCCTGGCAGTAAATACACAGCAGTCCTTCTGCATTTGCTATGGTATAGCTGTAAATGCATAATCTTGGGAGCTAGGAATCCAGGGGTGCAACTGATTCTTTCAGTTCCCTGAAATATGCTGCTGGAATATTCCAGAAATATGCTGCTGAGAGGGAATACCTTTACTAAGATGCCACAGCTTTGTCTCAGCTCTACTGTGTGCCAAGAACAGGATGAAGCTTTTTGCAGTCAGCTCCAAAAGCAGCCAAGTAAATCTGGAGTCTGAGCAGTACTGGAATTATGGCTAGTGATGCTAAACAACCCAGAAAAGAAACAAAAAGCAATTTAGTTTTAAGATAAATGAGGGTGCTTGCATAGCAATTGGAGAAAAGGTGGTAGAGTTGGAAATGCTGTCACTGTTTAAAGAGATTTCAATGCCATTAGAGGTGTAGAACACAGACATTAAGACCAAAAAAAATAGTGTCACTGCTTAAAGAGATTCCTATAAAAATACTGTCACTGTTTAAAGAGATTACTATACCATTAGAGGTATAGAACACAGACATAAAGATAAAAAAAATAGTGTTACTGTTTAAAGAGATTCCTATAAAAATACTGTCACTGTTTAAAGAGATTTCTGTACCATTAGAGGTATAGAACACAGACATGAAGACAAAAAAAATAGTTGGCAAGGTCGCTAAGACTTTCCAGACTGGGGTGTGTGTGTGTTTAGAAAAATAGAAAAAATTAAGAAAAATAAAAAAATGTTTTGCCAGCAAGAAAACTGTCATTTAACTACTAACACCATCAAAGAAGAGAAAAGCCCCCAAACTTTCATTAAACTCAGCTGCCTTTCTGTTTTATGCAGAAGACAGATAGATGTCAGGAAGTCAGTGACTAATGAAGTGGAACTCTGAGTGTGATCTTAGATTTAAAATTTAATTTTTTTATCTTAGATAAACAATCTCTGGAGAAACATTCAGCCAGTAAAAATAAATAGCGTTCTGAGGAAGCCTAAGGGAAAACCCTCGAAGCCATTCATAACAAATAACCCCAGCTACGCATAAAATGGCAAACATGCCAGTGATATACAGGGTGGGGTTTTTTCAGGGTGCTGCTTTAAGCCCTAAACATGGATTTTTATTCCCCAGTTAAATATCTGAGTGTGCCTGAAAGGCTGTAATTACATTTGTAATAAACATGAACATCCACAAGCATGCTAGTTTTATTTTTAAGAGCTCAGTGAAACAGAGAAACGCAGGGCTAAGGAGTTCCCAGCACTTGTCTCTGAGCAGTGTGCAATAAAATGTCAATTACTCTTCCACAAAGAAAGAAACAGTGGAATTATTATTTTTTAATTATAATGCTGAAAGTTTGGTCTTCCCAAAGCTGCTTGGAGTCTGTAGCACCCCAGGCAGCTCTGGGATGTACATAGGGACAACCTGTGTTCAGCAGGGCTTGGGCACAGCGGTGTGCCCAGGTGGCCAAGAAGGCCAATGGCATCCTGGGCTGGCTCAGGAACAGCGTGGCCAGCAGGTCCAGGGAAGGGATTCTGCCCCTGTGCTCAGCCCTGGTGAGGCCACAGCTTGAGTCCTGTGTCCAGTTCTGGGCCCCTCAGCCCCTCAGGAAGGAGATTGAGGTGCTGGAGCAGGTCCAGAGAAGAGCAAGGAGGCTGTGAAGGGATCCAGCAGAATTCCTGTGAGGAAGGGCTGAGGGAGCTGGGGGTGTTGAGGCTGGAGAAGAGGAGGCTCAGGGGAGACCTCATCACTCTCTGCAACTCCCTGAAAGGAGGTTGGAGCCAGGGGGGGGTTGGGCTCTTTTCCCAGGCAACTCTCAGCAAGACAAGAGGGCAGGGTCTCAAGTTGTGCCAGGGGAGGTTTAGGTTGGAGATGAGAAAGAGTTTCTTTCTGGAGAGGGTGATCAGGCATTGGAATGGGCTGCCCAGGGAAGTAGTGGATTCTCCGTGTCTGGAGATCTTTCCAAAGAGCCTGGATGTGGCACTGAGTGCCATGGGCTGGGAACCACGGGGGGAGTGGATCAGGAGTTGGACTTGATGATCTTTGAGGTCCCTTCCAACCCAGCCCATTCCATGATTCTATGATTTAGGATCCACTAGGAATTTGGGATTAGGCAAATCCCAAAGTAAGAACATACCTGCAGCAGCTTCCTGATCCTTTTCAGGTTGTGAAGCAAGAGAAGATTTTTCTCCTGTGACACCCGATCCAGCTGCTCCTCCACTTGTACCAGCAAATTCTGGAGCAGGATCATGGCCATGGCTTCATTATTGGATGCAGCCTCCCTGCAGGATCAGGGAATGAGAAAACCATGTTAAAAAAAGTCGTAAGATGGTCTGTGCAGGAAATTAGAATCCATTCAGCAATCTAGGCAGCAAAAAAAAAAAAAAAAAAAAGCCTTAAATACATAGTGGCTTGCATATAATTTAAAGATTTGTGAATAACTGATTTTATGATCTTTTTATGTATATTCACAGAGATGTGCAGGTTTAAAGACAGAGCCAGAGGGGAGGCAATCAGGATTTTCTGGTGAATACTTAAATATATTTTTAGCTCCCTTCTCAGAGGAAATAGAGCTGATGCACACTTTCCTACTGTCAGTATCATTTCAGAATTTGCTGCCTGTTTTCAGACAAAGTTGTTGACACTGGGCTTGAGGTCCAAAAAGATATTGTGTTTTCATACATTTCACAAAAAAAATGGCAGGTTGGAAGAGGAGAGGGATCCAAATTAGTGCCTCCACTGAGGAAAATGGCAATGGTGGCAGACAAGGATCTTCACACCAGGCACCAGATGAGCCTTTGCCTTAGCCAAACTATTTGGAGATCCAGAAAGTCTCTGGAGCTACTGGTGATGTAGGGGACAAAGGACCCAACCACACACAGAGCTGGGCTTTACTGGTTCTGCTGTTCATGGAACAGTTTGGTACTTGAAGGGCAATAACATTAGCAAGCCAAATAGAAGAAGATGGACTATGGAGTGCATGGCATCCTTGTCCTTGAGATTTAGTACCCAGATGCCTGGCTGAGATATCCTTGAAAATTCTTGCAAAAAGGAGATTTTAATCTTTCCCAAATTCCTGTAGCCTCACAAAGACTGGGCTATGAACTATAAGGAAAGATTATATTCCTTAGCTGGTGATTACTATTTTTTTTTAATGGTCTGTGGATTTAGCTTGAAAAATTGAGATATATCTTTTTGGTACAACTAATTTAAACTTCTTTAGTGATCCAATTCCAGTGACTTTGATCTAAATTTGTGAATAAATTCACCTTTTGGAGTGCAGCTCCTGCAAACAGCTGGCTTGTTCCCTAAAATTAATAGCAAGCTTTAAGTGCAGTGTTGGACAATTTTGGCTACAAGAGGTAAATGTCTAACATTTCCATTGAAAATGTTGTGCTTATTTTTTTTTCCTATGAAAAACCTGTAATACCATTAATTTACTAGACTTTTTTTTTTTTAGGATTTTGTTTAGGAAGCAGTTTAAATGACACATCACCTCCAAGCATTCCTTAAATGTAAAGCCTGACAGTCCAATGGGATAAATCCCCAGCTAGTGGAATACTATTCTTGGAGTGCTTAGTTCATGAATAACCACCCCAAAACCTGTCAGATAGATAAAAAAAATGTTCATGACTGAAATAATAAAGGATGGGGGTAAATGTAATCCTACCAATCTTGGCCTTCTATCCACTGTGCCAGCAGATGTCTGATTTCCATGGGGAAGTTGTCATCATAGAACTGGTCTACCTGCTCCAAAAACTTTATTTCCAGCTGCTGGACTTGACTCCATTGGGACATACTGCAAAAGAGAAGTTGAAACATGTTTGTCATTGAAAGGTGAATATAAATTAATCATCCAGAGTGCATAAATCACTTGGTTTCATTGTAGTCCTTATTATAGACTTAATATTCCTCTCTATTCTGTCTGCCTAAATGGAGAGTACTTGGCTCCAGCTACTCAGCTAAAGGGAAGAGAGGGAACAGCAAGGAAACCCATTAAAAGAAGTTCTAACTCTTCCACTTGAATGGGCACCTCTGCCAATTTGCTTCCTTTAGTGCAAATTATTTTTTCCAGTGTGCAAAAACCTGTTCTTATGGAAGTGTGGTAGAAAGCAAATGGATTTCTTAGTGAACTGGTAGCCCTCAGGTTTTTCCTAAAGCAGTAAGAGCTGTGTGTTTAGTGTGCTGTTCCCAAACCCCTCAGCCTCTGTTTGGATAGTACTGTTTGCTTGATGGTCTAAATCGTTTATCTAGTAAATCTTTCCAATTTTTCATTGCCGAGAATCCTGAGATTTCACATTACAGAAAGAAAAAAAAAATCAGGAATTGTTAAGGCATATGGGCATTATGGGTAAGAGTAGCATAACCCAATTGACAGGCTCCATAATATTAATTCTTACTCAAATAACCATCCCAAATAAGTTGGTTTTTTTGTTTACTGAGATACAGGAGTCAGAAGCTTGGTTTTGGGTGGGCAAGTGGGTAGGAAGTCAGCAGGAGGGTTGTGAAGAGGCTGTGGTGGATGAGGAGAGAAAAGGGATTCTGGTCCTCAAGGGTTCCTATCCCACAGGGAAGTGTCTTCCCTTTTGTCAGGATGTTTGTTCATGTTAAAAAGCTCCATCAAATCTAATCATGGACTAAAGATTGCACTGCAGTAGGTGATGGTATTACATCTGCATGAGCATTCCTGGTAGAATTTTTGACTGAAAAAAAGAGATTTCATCAAAACTGATGTTTATATAGAAAGTTGACCTTTTTATAATCAGCTTCTCTATTTCCAATTCTGAATCATAGTTTCAGAATGGAGTAGAGAATACATCATCATTTTCATGTTGTGGTCTTGCACTTTGCACGCTCTTGTGTCCAAGGGGACAAAGAAAAGAAAAAGATGAAATGTCTCAAGGTGTAACGGAGCCCTGAGTGCTTAGTCAGGCAAAAATAAAAGTGACAGGTTTTAATTTCTATTTAAGGCTGGATGGGATGATTTTTGTGTGCAGCACATGAAACATCAGTGGAAATGTGCTCAGTTATGTTTCTTTCCTCTTTATTACTTCCATTAAGAGAGGACAAAAAAACCCAAAAAAATACTGCCTGAAAGTTTACTTCATTTCTTTGAATTGTTTGGGAGAGTTTCACTGCATTTGTTTCTACTGCACCAAAGAATCACAGACCTTATTTCCTGAGATACAAGGAACCAAATGGTGCATTAATAGCTCATACACAGGAAAAAAATTCAAAATTTGTAAGCTTGTTCACCTTAGTGGGACTTTAAAATTGCTGCTGCTGGTGAATTCTGGTGATTGAGATACCCTGTAAAAATTAGCAAAAAAAAATAAATTAATATTATCTAAAGGAAAAAAGAAAAAAAAAAAGCAGCAAGATTTTTGTCCAGGCTCTGACTCCTGCTATGAATGGTGCAGGGATGCTCCCATGCACGGCTCATGGGTGTGGGTTGTGGATGGGATTTTGTGACATTCTTGGCACAAGACATCCTTACAGCTGTTGTTCCTCAGTGCAAAGGGAGCTATACAATCAGTTTAAAAGCTTGGAGAGTTTTGGTTTATTCTGGGTGGCCCCCGATGGCAGCTGGCAGGAGGAGGTGCCATGTCACAGCCAGGATGAAGCAACAGTGCAGATGCCTGACTCCCAGGGAATGGTTTTTGATTGGAAAAGACCTTGAAGATCACAGAGTCCAACTGAACCATAGAATCATAGAATGGGCTGGGTTGGAAGGGACCTCAGAGATCATCAAGTCCAACCCTTGATCCACTCCCCCCGTGGTTCCCAGCCCATGGCACTCAGTGCCACATCCAGGCTCTTTGGAAAGATCTCCAGACACGGAGAATCCACTACTTCCCTGGGCAGTCCATTCCAATGCCTGATCACCCTCTCCAGAAAGAAATTCTTTCTCATCTCCAACCTAAACCTCCCCTGGCACAACTTGAGACCCTTTGTGCCCTCTTGTCTTGCTGAGAGTTGCCTGGGAAAAAGAGCCCAACCCCCCCTGGCTCCAACCTCCTTTCAGGGAGTTGTAGAGAGTGATGAGGTCTCCCCTGAGCCTCCTCTTCTCCAGCCTCAACACCCCCAGCTCCCTCAGCCTCTCCTCAGAGGATCTGTGCTCCAGTCCCTTCCCCAGCCCAGTTGCCTCCTTTGGACCTGCTCCAGCACCTCAATCTCCTTCCTGAGGGGCTGAGGGGCCCAGAACTGGACACAGGACTCAAGCTGTGGCCTCACCAGAGCTGAGCACAGGGAAGCACAGGTCCCTTCCCTGGACCTGCTGGCCACGCTGTTCCTGAGCCAGCCCAGGATGCCATTGGCCTTCTTGGCCACCTGGGCACACTGCTGGCTCATGTTCAGCTTCCTGGCAATCCAGACTCCCAGGTCCCTTTCTGCCACTCTGTGCCCAGCCTGGAGCTCCCCATGGAGTTGTTGTGGCCCAAGTGCATCTCAGCACCACAACTCCATGGCTTTAAAATCTCTCCAGGGATGGAGACTCTACTGCTTCCCTGGGCAGCTTGGGCCAGCGTCTGGCAACCATTTGGGTGAAGAAATTTTCCCGAATACCCAACCTAAGCCTCCCTGGGCACACCTTGGGGTCGTTTCCTCCCATCTTATCTCTTATTCCTCGGGAGAAGAGGCTGACCCCCACCTGGCTACCATCTCCTTATGGGCAGCTTTATGGAGCCATGTCTCCCCTCAGCATCCTAAGCATCCCCACCTCCCTTTTCTGGTATCCAACAGCTCTTGCGCCTGTCCCCCTCTCCCTGCCTCTCCCACCCACACCGGGCTCCCAGCCCACCCCCCGGCCTCCCCACTTGCCTGCTCCAAGGGCTCCGGTCCAGCCCCGATGCTGCCGCCGCGTCCCTTGTCCCTCCCTCCCCGCCGCCGCTTTTTTTTGGGTTTTTCAAGCGCCCGCCCCCAGCCCCGACGGCAGCGGCTTTCCGGCGTGTCAGGCACCGGGGCTTCCCCTGCTGCCCCTTCCCCCTGCTCCCCCTTTCTCCTTGCTGCCCCTTTCCCCCTGCTCCCCCTTTCCCCCTGCTCCCCCTTTCCCTGCTCCCCCTTTCCCTGCTCCCCCATTCCCTGCTCCACCATTCCCTGCTCCCCCTTTCCCTGCTCCCCCTTTCCCCCCCTTCCCCCCCTTTCCCCCCCCCCTTTCCCCCCCCTTTCCCCCCCCTTTCCCCCCCCTTTCCCCCCCCCTTTCCCCCCCCTTTCCCCCCCCCTTTCCCCCCCCCTTTCCCCCCCCTTTCCCCCCCCCTTCCCCCCCCCTTCCCCCTCCTTTCCCCCCCCCTTTCCCCCCCTTTCCCCCCTCTTTCCCCCCCTCTTTCCCCCCCTCTTTCCCCCCTCTTTCTCCCCCCCCTTTCTCCCCCCTTTCTCCCCCCTTTCTCCCCCCCTTTCTCCCCCCCTTTCTCCCCCCCTTTCTCCCCCCTTTCTCCCCCCTTTCTCCCCCCCTTTCTCCCCCCCTTTCTCCCCCCCTTCTCCCCCCCTTTCTCCCCCCCTTTCTCCCCCCCTTTCTCCCCCCCTTTCTCCCCCCCTTTCTCCCCCCTTTCTCCTCCCGGCTCCCCCTTTTCCTGCTCCCCTTCCCTGTGCTGCAGGGCGAGGCAGTGCCCTGGGCAGTGCCCATTCCCAATGCTTCCCGGAGGGATGGAGAGCACAGCCTCTCAGGTGCCTGCCCTGGGCAGTCCTGGGCTCAGGGAGTGCCTGGGATACCGGAGCTTCTCTGGGAGAGAAAAGTTTCTTCTCGTCCCAAGAGTTGTCCCAAGTTGTCTCATCCCCTTTTCTTGTCCCAGGAGTTCATAATCCAGCACTGTGGCTGTAAATGATGTTCTCAGAGCAAGGAGACCTGATCCAAGTGTTTCTTCTCCAAAGAAACATCTTACTGGGGAGAGGATTTCTGCAGGTGCAGTGCTGCTGAAACCAGAGGGAGTGGACAATACTAAATCACAAAATCAGGGAGCTGTTTGGTTTGGAAAAGACCCTTAAGATCACAGAGTCCAACCATTAACCCAGCACTGCCAAGGCCACCACTGACCCTTGTCCCTCAGCACCACAATTCCATAGCTTTTCAATCCCTCCAGGGATGGGGAATCCAACCCTCTCCTGGGCAGCCTGGATCAGGGCCTAACAACCCTTTGGGTGAAGGAATTTTCCCTAATACTCAACCTAAATACCCCCTGGCTCTTTCTTCTGGTTTTATTATGACCCTTTCAAACACATCTTAAAAAAGATCCAGTGGAGTGGCTATTGTTTTATTTGTCATACAAAAAACCCCACTCACGAGCAAGGCTTTTCTGCACCAGGCTGTGCATACCAGGACTAAGAAGGATGCTCCCAGAACATGCCAGAGAACCTACAGAGTGTTTTTACAAGTGGAAAAAGTGCTGGAGATGCAGTTAAGAGGAAGGTTTCTATCCCTGCTGATATATAATTATTTTTTCCAGATAGAGCAGAGGGAGAACTGAAAGTGAGGTGAGGAGCTTTGATACACAGGAAACTTTCAGATGATCCTATGCAAGTGTCAGCAACTGACCCATGTCTGAATGCCCACTGGTTATCTGGAATATTCACTGGATGCATGCTTGAAATGAGATTTAGCATTATTTTCAGAAGTATTTAACAATTTTTCAGGGGCATTTTTTACAGACGCAGGATCATAACAAGTCTGCAAAATTCTGCTTTATAGAGTTGTGTCATCTAGTGCATAATACAGTACGCTCTCTGTGTCTTCCTCTTTTTCTTTCATGTTGTATCAATGCATAATTTTCATTACCTTTTTCAAGTAAGATGAGGCTATGATGTACTAGAGGGTATTCTTCAGCTCCTTGAGGTTGTTTTTTTTTTTTTTTGGTTAAATGACCAGAGTGCAAAACCAACTTAGCTTTACAACCCAGAAATGAAAGTTGGGTACATAAGGTTGGAGGATGCTCCTGTTCATGACCAGATGCATTCTCTATTCCCAAATTACATTTGGACTTCTGAAAGTGGCTGCTCTTGGCTCTGATTCAACTCAGCTGCCACTGGCTCACAAGAGAGCAGAATGGCAGTATTTTCTATTTTCACTACTTTTTTTTGGCAGCTGGGGAGCAGCCTGAATGTCAGGCTTGCTCTTGGTCTGAAGAGGTAATTCTCCAGAGAGAGCTGGGCTTTGGCAAGCTCAGACCTGCTGTCTGTCCTTTAGATTTCAGCAAGCATGGGAAGCTTACAGAGCTGCACTTACAGCTCTGGTTTTGCTGATGGATATCCTGGCATTTCATTCAGAACCCACACACAATTTGGAATCCTTACCCAGGACTGCATGCTGCAAGTGTAGTAAATAATCATAGAGATTGACTGGAATTTGGTCAGATTTTTTTCTGTACCATTTGGTAAGTCCTCTAAGGCAGCTGATTTTCTCTGTGTTTCCTGCCTACCAGTGCAGGGACATGGGATTAGTAATTTGGGGACACCCAGGCAATAACATTGCTGAGTAATTTGATTTTGTGCTGTCAGCAGGGGGAACTATTGTAGTGTACTTTGTCCTCCAGCCTTTAAATAAATACTCATAGCTTCATTTATACATATATATTTATACATATTTTAGGCTAGGTAGTCACTCTCTGAGCATTTTTACATAGCTGTTATCTATAATGATAAGACAGGTAGTGCATACCACCTTGTAATTCGACCCATAGGCCATAATGTTTGGGCAAGTTTTGATTACTCCAGGAGTAAATGGCAATCAATCAGCACAGAAGCCTGTATTCCTAAAGAACAACTAGGATATATTTGTGAAAATATGGTCATAGAAAATGAAGATTTGTGCTTAGATACTGAAGATAGTGTGTGTACTTTTGAAATGTTTCCCCACAATGACAACTGATCACAGGTTTACTATGTAGGAAATGGCTGTGCATGTATTAGAACATTATGCCTTCATATTTTCATTGATTATTGTCCTGAAATAGCTAATGGTACCAATTTATGTGTGTGTAATTTTTCTAGAATTGTAGGCTGTGATTTTGATTATTCTGTTCCACTAACCACTATGCAATTGATTGCAGCTGAGTATACTCTGTATCATAATGTACCACATTTGCAGATAGGCATGAATATTAATCTTTTGAAGGCAATGCTTATACACCCTGACATAGAACAATTAGTCCGTGAAGTTAATAGAACCACACAACGCATGCTTTGGCAAGTGACACATGATTCAAAAGGTATACAGCAGGTGCTAACAAAGATAGAACAAGTAGGGAAGCGTCATGGGTGGGATATCTTTACGGGATATTCCCCTGCAACTACGCAAGTACTCCATTACCTGATATACCCTCTAATAGTCATGGTAGTGATGATTCTCATGTTATTCTTCTTCATTGTGTGGCTACACTACAAATTGAATGATGTAGTCAAAAGGATCCGAGTACTGTGGGCAATGATTCAAAGGCATGAGAACCTTCCCTTGGAACTTGACGGAAGATTTTGTAAGTTCTAAGGAAAGGGGGGAATGAAGAAGAGAGTGGATCAGGCCAAGCTGTTTGTGTGAATTTACTTTATGTAAAATTAAGACTTGTAATATATGCTAATGAATTTGTATTCATAATTACTAAGAATTCAGGGTTAAACTGAGAAAGAAGCTAACAAAGCAGCTGAGACATTTCACTTTCCCATACAAAGCAGCTGAGACATGTCATTTTCCTACTAGAACAACAACTACAATGTAACCAATACAAGGTCCTAACGGGATTAACTTCTAGCTTGGAAATAATTGAGTATAAGTCTTTTCTTCTGTAACTCTTTTCTTAAAACAAGTCTTGTTCTTATTCAGGCGCCAGCTGGACACCAAAGGATGTGAACATCCGCACAAGAAGAATATAAAGATATCACCACCAATGGATAAGAAGAAAATTATGGCTGGGGTCTGATATCGCCTTGTAACAATATAATGAAGTCAGCAAGAACTGAACTGAGAATGTAGTAATGTTGTAACCTCCCCCTTTTACTATATAAATACCCTAACCCCTTTTCCCTTAACCCTTGGAACTCTTTGTCCGGGGCAAGCTGGGAGTTCCCCGGATCCGAAAATAAATACCTTTGCTGTTTAAAGACTCAAAACTCTGTCTCCAAACAGTTTTGCTTGGCGTGCTCAGTACAAAATGGCCAACAAGAGAGAGGCTGAGGCTCTGCTGCCGCTGCTCCTGGCTTCCTCCCCTCACACGAACATCACTGCCCAGGACAGGTCGCCTTCTGCCTGCCCAGGTAGGAGCTGCTTGGCTGCTCTGAGCCTGGTGTGAGCTGTCCCTGAGAGCCTGGGCTTGGGCTGCCCCAGCTGCTGCCCAGCCCAGAGGGGACTCTCCTGCCCATTCCTCTCCTGCCCATTCCTCTCCTGCCCATTCCTCTCCTGCCCATTCCTTTCCTTTCCTGCCTTTTCCTGTTCCCTTTCCTTTTCCTGTTCCCTTTCCTTTTCCTGTTCCCTTTCCTTGCCCTTTCCTCCCCTGCACTTGCCTTGCCTTGCCTTTGCCTTTGCCTTCCTGTCCATTCTTTTCCTCTCCATTCCTGCCCTGCTCTGCCCAGCTCTGGTGATGGAACAGTGCCTTTGGTCTGAAATATTTGGGCTCCAGTTTATGTCTGAGGGCAGAAAAATCAATGTCTGCTGAGCCCTGGAGGAGACATCTGAGGCTGCCTGAGTCTCTGCTTGAGTCCGAGAAGCCCTTGCAATGATTTCTCACTAAGTGTTGTCACATATCACACTCCTCTCCAGCTAAATAAAAGTGCTTTTCAAGTTCTGAAAATTCTTTCAACTCTTTGACTTCTGAAAGTGGAGAGGAACTTTTGTGGTGTTTCTTCAGGTACTCTTTCAAGTATTGAGAAAGACTGGGAAAGCCTGTACATAAGAAATAGATGCTGTGGCACGTGGTGTTTGGTTTTTTGTTTGGTTGTTTTGTTTTCTTTTTTTGTTTCTGTTGTTGTTGTTTTGTTGATTTGGGTTTTTTTGTCTCAACCACAAGTTTGTGGCTTTTTAGCATCAGCGTTATGACACGAGTCTGACCACTGAGGTATCCAGTGCTGAGTTGTTGAGGCTCCAGTTCTGAGAGATCAGCCAGTGTCTGGTAAATGGTTCTGATGGGCTAAAAACTTGTATGTTTTGCAGTAAGAAGTTTTCCTTCCGCAGCTTGCAGCTCTTGTTTCAGAGGCTTTTGCAAGCGCAAGAGCACAATGTGTGCCAGGTGATCAATTTTCATCAAGTTGTGGCTAAACTCCAGGGCTGATGAAAATCGGTCAGTGCTTCTATGACTCCGTGTATCTTGTCTCAGTCCTTTATAATGGTGCATTTCAGGAGAGTAAGCAAGCTGGTAGCTGAGGTGCTTGTGATTTGTTTTCCAGTTCGTGGCTCATGATGCAGTATGTCGCTTTAAAAAAGCAGCATTAACTTGGAGACTGTCTCCCCGACAGTCTTTGATGTCACATTTGTACTGTTGTATCTTTTTAAGGAAGGCTTGGCTTTAAATTGTAAAGGACCTTTTCAGAGGAGGGGTTCTGCATTTTGTGTCAGTAAGGCTGACTAAATGAGAAAGGGGAAATTACTAAATAATTTGAGGTCCCCTCTGTAATAACGCAGAGTCCAAATTCGCCTCTGCACTGGTGTGATGAAATTTCCTTAAACAAACACCCCTCCACCCCCCCTCCACCCTTCTGTGCCTCCCCAACCCCCAAAGTTTTCCTCGTGTGGAAATTCGGATGGTGTAGTTGTGGCTGCAAGAAGGGGGGGGTTAATTTCCATATGAGTAGGTGACCTGTTGAATGTCAAAGGTGGTGATAGCCCAAATGTTTTACCTGAATGGATCATATTTGGGTGAATTTTCTTCCTTTGTGCTCTTCAGACAGCCACTTGGGAGCCGATTGACAAGATGGGGAATGGTTTGGGAGGGGGAGGTGGAGGCAAACAGTACGGAATCTCTTTCAGTTTTCCATTTTTTCTTCTCGTTCTCCTTGATTCCTCATCATAGCTTCTGCATCCTTCTTATCAGGGTCCTGGGTTTTAATTTTAAAAGCACTATCTCTTTTTATCAGGATTGTGCCTATCACTTCCCCCAGCCAATTTCCAGCGATTCCAGGCAGCAATTGCGAAAGCCTCAGGGCTTCCCGCCCGGAGTTAGCTGATGCCTGGGTTTGAATCAGCATTCCCTGCTTAGCCCTGGCCCTTCCAGCTACTAGGCTGGGATCTCTCATTGCTATACTGCAAGCTGAACGACAGCTCTTGAACCTGCCCCCAGGTCTATTTCTGTCCTTCTTCAAGAGAAGAACAAAAGAATCAAGACATGGCAAATGAACACCACATTCCCTCTGTCACTCAGGGTGGTTTCTCAAGGTATGAGAAACATACCAGCATACATAACTTGATCCCATTTCCCTTCTTGCCTTAAAAACCAATATTGACTTCTCTTGTGAGGCAGGTGACAAAGCTTTAGGTTTGTATTTCAGGTTGTTAGATTTCTCAAAAATAGTTGAGCTGAAATGGAGAATGCTGCTTTTGGCAGAGAGCTGGAGAAGTGAGTTCTGAACTAGCGAGGAGTTTAAATTTTGAGGAGACTTGCTCAGTAATGTATTTCAAGTTCTACTTTTGAATGCTTTGTGGTCATTACTGGTGAGATTGTCGTATCTGTAAAGGCGCCTGACTTAGCAGGGCATACTGGTTTGAGTGTCTCTGAGTGAGGATGGTGCTTCCCAGAATGTCGGCTGTCGAGAAGCCATCTTCACCCTTCCCCCCGTGTATTTGAGGATGCTGTTTGAAGGGTGGAAGTCTGCAAGCTTACTGTTGGACATCTGCAGCTTCCTTGAGCTTGGACACCCGCTGTTTTTTCTGCCATCTCTCTCTACCAGCTTCTTTGTCATGTGAAAGCCAAGCTGAGGGGCTGTGAGGGCATGAGGGTGCAAATCGGGAGGGGTTTTACAGTCAGTGTGTGCGCTGCGGACACAGCTCGGGACCGCGGCGGTCCCTGCCCTCGGGTGTGCATTCACACACACAGACAGACAGGCAGGCAGGCAGGGAGGCAGAGACACCGGCATCGGAGCCGAGCTCTCTGTTGACTCGCGGCCGTTCCCGGGTGCAGAGCGCGGGGCTGCGGCTGCGGGCACAGCGCGGGCACAGCGCGGGCACTGGGGCTCTCCGCGGCTGCGGTGCCGCTGTGGGCGCTGGGGAATCGTCACTGCCGGCGCGTGATGCCGCGCCGCTTCCGGGGTGATGGCGGCGGTGCTGCCGCGCGGTTGCCTCTCGCCGGGTGCGGAGCCGCCGCCTCCGCTCCTGCCGCCTCTGCCGCCGCTGTTGGCGGAGCCGGCGGGCATGGCGCGGAACTCCAGCCCGGCGGGGGGCCCCGGCTGCGGTCGCTCCGCCGCGCCGCCCGCCTCCGGGAGCGAGCGAGCGAGCGATGGAGCGACCCCCCCAACCCGGAAGCGGCGGGGGGGGAGCCGGCGGGGAGTTTGAGCCCCGTCCTGTCACGGGCTGCCGCTCGCCGGTTTTGTCTGCTTTTGGCAGTGAATTTCTGGTGATGTGAAGGAACTGTGGAGCTGTCTTAAAATGCTCTTAGGTGTCGGCCGGGGAGGCCAAAAGTCTTGTGACGATTGATAGAGATGAGGGGGGCACTGTGTCAAATGTGTGCTGGACTCTGTGCTGGTGCATTTCGGCCCCGCAGTGTATTTCCACATGAAGCTGCTTCCCCCTGAACTGTTCATCTTTTGCTACACAGGTGACCTTGCCCCAGCTCTTCTTGCCACATCTGCTCCTGCCCCATTGCCATACTGCCAGTTTAGGAGGGAACATGGCCTGCATCGAACTATCAAGTTAAAAACAAAGTTAAAGACAAGAAGTTTTGTGGGTTTTCCTTTTAGTACTTGTTGGGGTTTTTTTCTCATTTTCAACAAGGTGTTGAAAGCATTCTGCCCTGTCCTGTCCCGTCCTCTCCCATCCTGTCAATTCCTGCCCTGTGCATTCGTGCTCTTTCCAGCTCTGCTCTGCCCAGCTCTGGTGATGGAAGAGTGCCTGTGGTCTGAAATGTTTGGGCTCCAATTTATGTCTAAGGGGGGAAAATCAATGTCGGGGGGCCTTTTCAGTGGAGGGGTTCTGCATTTAGTGTCAGTAAGGCTGACTAAATGAGAAAGGGGAAATTACTAAATAATTTGAGGTCCCCTCTGTAATAACGCAGAGTCCAAATTCGCCTCTGCACTGGTGTGATGAAATTTCCTTAAATAAACACCCCTCCATCCCCCCTCCACTCTTCTGTGCCTCCCCAACCCCCAAAGTTTTCCTCGTGTGGAAATTCGGATGGTGTAGTTGTGGCTGCAAGAAGGGGGGGGGTTAATTTCCATATGAGTAGGTGACCTGTTGAATGTCAAAGGTGGTGATAGCCCAAATGTCTGTTGAATGCCCAAACGTTTTACCATTTGGGAGTCGATTGACAAGATCGGGGGGACTGTTTTGGGGGGGGACAGGGAATCTGCAACTCAGCCAGCTGAAAAGCTGTGTGAAGTGCTTGACACTCTATCTACCTGGAGACAGCGAGGAATGATGATATTTTTTCTGTGCTTGTTTTGTTGTTGTTTTGGGTTTTAATTTCCCCACAAAAATAATGAAATTGCTATTTTTTTTTCTTTTTCTAGGAAGCAGAACATCAAAGAGCAATGGAGAATGCACCCTTGAGATTCTAAAACTGATAATGAAAATGTGGTATCAGTGTATGTCCAAGGTGTGCTACAGTATATCAAATGTATCGTGAAGCACGATTTGTATATTCTATGTATCACCCTTTTGCTTCATTCTGGAAAGAGGAAAACATTATCCTGTAAAGTATCATCTATGAAGGCCAGAGGGCTGTGTAATGCATTAGGAAACTGAAATGTTAATAAATATATATTTATACACAAGCAGATGCTTATGAAGACTGGTTATTGTGTTGCAGACAGTAGCAGCAAGTTTCTCTACCTCATTGTATGGTTGACTACCTAAGCAACTGTGTTCTTTAAGAAATGGTGTTATCAAGTAATTCAAATGAAGAATCTATCCATTTGATGCAAAAAAGAGAAGACTTGGTTTAATTAAAAAATTATAATCGCCCATCTGTCTGAACAGATGTCTCCACACTTTTTTTCGGTTCTGCAAAGGGATTTCATTGTGTTTCAGGAAGCAGAAAGCAGCTCATGGATGGAAGCCTTTCTCGTGGTGGCTGTTAATACCCTGGAAGCAAACGAAGCGGCTCCGGCAGTGTTTCCATGCTCAGGAACTGATCATACGCCGGGCCGTGCGATTAGGGTGAGGATTTACGGAGCGCCACTGCCACCCTGCGGCCGCTCGGCGGAACTGCAGGGACTGTGGCGCTAAGGGCAGCTCGGGCGCTGATTGGCTGGGATAAAGGCTGGGCGGTGACGTGCTCTGCAGGCGCGGGAACCGGTGCCGGTGATGGACAGGAACGTCCTCCAGTGGTACGGGGAGGAGGGCGGAGCGGGCGGCGGGCTCGAACGCGATTGGCTGGCCCGGGTATAAAGGGCATGCTGCCTCGCGTTCCCTCAGCACGGCGCGAACTGTGAGGCGACTGCTCTGAGGTGATGAGGTAAGTGTTGAACGCGGGAGGGGAGGGGAAGGGAAGGGAGGCGGCGGCGGCGGCCGGGGCCTGGGGCTTGAGGTAACTCGGGGGGGGGCGGGGGTTGTCGCTGCGTCTAAGACCCAAATTCGGTTTCGGTACCCTGTTTGCTATCGGCCGATCCGCACTCGGAGCAGTAATAATTTGCAACAATACCCATTCCTGCGCTGTGAGGCGGTGTCCTCACCTCAGTAAGAGGTTCCTGGAATTCCAGTCCTATTTTATACTGAAAATGGTGAGAGGAAACTTGAAAATTACCTCAATATTCGCACCCGTGTTCGGTTAAACTATTCCTCGGTTAATAATGCCCAAAAGTTCCAGTGCGCGGGGTGGAGTTTCTACGCTATGCGTGCAGACCCGCGGATTTTTCCGCGTGGTCCCGGAGGGGTCCGAGAGACCGAGCGGGGGTTGGGGTGCGGATGAGGGGGGGGGGGGGGAAGGGGGGTTTGTATCACGGCATCGCTGGCGGCCGCGCGCATGGGTTGTCCGATGTTGGAGTTGTGTCTGCTTTGTACTCTTTAAGTGTTCTGAGTGACTTGTTGATATTTTAACTAATCCGATCTGGTCTGTACGGTGTGGTTTCCCCCCAGATCTGTTTTTCTTTTAAAAGTGTCGTTAATGCAATTAAAAACCACCTGTTTTAAACGCTGGTTTTGCGAGGGAAAACAAAAAAAAAAGCGAAGGTTCCTAAAATGGCGGCGGGGGCCGAGTGGACGGACTGCCCCCCCCCCCCCGGGCGTCAAGGCTCGTCAGGGGTGGCTGAGGAGGTGAGGGAGAAAACGGCGCGGTCGCCATTTTAGGGAAAGAAGAGGGGCGGGACCGAAGCTCGGGGGGGAAAGGGGGGGACAAGATGGCGGCTGCGGCTCTGATCCTGTTACACTGTGTGACAGGAAAGCGACAGCTTTGTGTCCAGAAGAGCGTGTTGATTTGTGAAAATGTAATTAAATTTAAAATGCGATTTCCAATGTGTAACTTTTAAATCTATGTTTAAACGTAAATATTTTTTAAAATGCGTTTATAAGTTTTAAATTTTTAATGTTTTTAATATGTTAATATGAAATTAAAGTTTTCGATATTAAGATTTAATATTTTAATAATTACTAACATCAGTGTTAAATATTTATAATTATAAATATTTATATTATATATATTATATATTACATATTATATATATTTAATATATTTTATATTATACATAATATATATTATACTATGTATTTTATATATTATATAATATATATTATATGTATTATATGTTATACTTTTATATATTATATATAATTATAATATATATTTATAATTGTAATTATATTTATACTTAATATCAATAGTATTTAAACAACTTACATTATACATAAATAAATATACAAAGTAAATATATGAATATAAATACTTCATCTATAAAATATAAAAATATTAAGTATATAACATAACAATAAAACTTACATATAAAAATATGTAAAATATAATAAATAAAATATGTAATTTTCTATTATATATTATATGTTATATATATTATGTTATATATATTATATTTTATATTATATTTTATATATATTATATTTTATATTATATATACTATATATAATTATAATAAATTATATATACTTATAATTATAATACTAAATATCAATAGTATTTAATATAAACAACTTACGTTATACATAAATATACAAAGTAAATATATGAATATAAATACTTCGTCTATAAAATATAAAAATATTAAGTATATAACAGCAATAAAACTTACATATAAAAATATATAAAATATAATAAATTAAATATGTAAAGCAAATTTTTCTATTATATATATACTATATTATATATAGTATATATATTATATATAATTATCATTTATTATATATTTATAATTATAATAATACTAAATATCAATAGTATTTAATGTAAACAACTTGCGTTATACATAAATATACGAAGTAAATATATGAATATAAATACTTCATCTATAAAATATAAAAATATTAAGTATATAACATAACAATAAAACTTACATATAAAAATATGTAAAATATAATAAATTAAATATGTAAAGTAAATTTTTCTATTAGCTATTTAAATATTTTTATTTTAATTGTAATTATTAATATTAACACTAAATAATAAAAATAGTTTTAAAATTTATTTATTTAAGATTAAGTGCTTAAAATGTAATTTTGAATATTTAGAACATAATATTTTTATTTGCTTTTTCTTTTTTAATCACTTTTCACTTCTGACAGGAAACCGACAGCTTTGTTTCCAGAAGATCGTGTTGTTTTTTAAAAATCTTAAAAATTTAATTAAATTTTAAATCGAATTTCCAATGTGTAACTTTTAAGTCTATGTTTAAACGTAAATATTTTTTAATTGCCTTTATGAGTTTTAATTTCTTAATGTTTTTAACATGTTAAAATGAAATTAAAATTTTCGATATTAAGATTTAATATTTTAATAATTACTAACATCAGTGTTATATTTATAATTTATATAATATTAATTATCAATAATTAATTTATACATACGTTACACATAAATAAAAATACTATATTATATAAAGTAAATATATGAATATAAATAATTCATCTATAAAATATAAATAAACAAGTATATAATATAATAATAAACTTATTTTTTACATTTATATTCATAAATATATAATAAAATATGTAAAGTATATTTTCTATTACCTATTTAAATTTTATTTTTAAATGTAATTATTAATATTGATAATATTAAATAACAAATATAGTTTTAATATTTATTTAAGTGCTTAAAATGTAATTTTAAAAATTTAGAACATATTAATATTTTTATTGCTTTTTCTTTTTTAATTACTTTTAACTTTAATTGGTTTTTAGATTGTATAAGTTTCATTTCTAATACTAAAATGTTACTCAAGTACAATAAATTTTAGCTATACTTTTAACTATTTAAACATTTAGCTTAATTTTTTAAAGTTTGTCATAATTTCTCATGTTGGTTTTATTTTTTTTCCCAGGTTATTGTCATGTCTTTTATATTTTTGTATGATTTAATTGTATCTTAAAAAGGAAGTATTTTAAATAGAAAAGTATATTTTTTCTAGCTTAAATAATTCAATTTTAATAATAATTTTCATTTTAATTATAAGTGTTTATTTACAATAAATATAACACTTGAATTTAAATCTTTAACTCGATTTTAACAATTTGGCCTTATTCTTAGACTTTATTTGTAATTTCTCGTTTTTGTAATGTTTATTTCTACTTGAAATATTTATTTTCTAATCTAATGTTTTAAATTATTTTCTTTAAATTTAAACATAGCTAATTTGTTTAATTTTAGTTTTTATATTTTAAAATCATTACCCTTATTTCAAATTAAAATTTATTTTTAATTAATATATATTTTTAATGATGCATATTTTTACTGTCGCGAATAATTAAAATTACTTTTTAAATAAATGGGTAAAGTTTCAGATAAATTTAAAACCTAATTATTAATATTTACCATGGACTTTTAAATTTCAATAAAAAAAATAAATTTTTTTAAAATTACTTTTTAAAATCTTAATTTTTAATTTTTTCTTTTTTTATTAAAAAAATTTTAACTCCCAGGTTTTATTTTCTATCCCAGGTTTTTATCATGTGATTTTTATTTTCTAAGATTTAAATGGTATTTTTACATAAAAAATTTTAAAATAATTTTTTTTTTTCATTTAAGATATTTGAATTTTAAAAATAATACTGAATTTTATTCTACTTTTCAATGCTTATTTATAATGGAACTAAACATTAATAAGTATATATAATGAACAGTTTAGTATAGATGTATTTGTTTTATTATTAACTTACATCATTATAACAAGAATTATTTGAAGTAACTTTTATTAATTTGAAATTAATCTTGCAATAACATTTATTAATTTTAATTTAGAAATTTTTGTTAAGTTTATTTTAAAACTTTGAAATGTTTAAGTTTTTAGGAACAGCTCTTTCCAGGTGTACAGTTAATGCTCAGACTGATACTCTTCTTTTCTCCCCTAGGTTCAGGATACCAGTAGCTCTGCATCCCAGCTTCCAGGCTGCTCTTCAGGGCTAGGCAGGTACTGGTAAGTGGGATGGTGAGGCAACATCTGGAATATTGTCTCCAGTTCTGGGCACCTCAGTTCCAGGAATAGCAGGAACTTTGTGAGAAATCCTGGTGTCTCCTGGAAGTGGTCAAAAGGGATGTGGGTATGAAATAAAAATTTAAAAAAGATTTTTCTAGATGTTAATTTTTCACCTCTTCTTCTCTGGGGATGTGCATTTCTTCAGTCTTCAGCCATGTTCTGTTTCTTAACTCAAGGTACTGTAATTCTCAGTTTAGCAAATATATTTCCTTTAAAAAGATGACGACAATTATAAATTAGAAGAGGGTCCAAAAAATTGACCAGGACACGTTAATTGAAAACCAATTAGAATTTATTAGCAAGCAAAAACAGCGCTGGGTGCTCGGGAGTCTCTGCTCCGACAGGACAGCACCGCTTCCTTAAAGTTTCTTAGGTATTTATAGTCCTGTATGGCTGTGTGAGCCCGATGTTGCTGGGAAAGCTCAAAATGTGTCGAGATACAAACTGTTCTTGAGCAGACACAGCCAACAATACTAATTCCTCTTATGAACACATCTTGTGTTTGGTTAACCCTTTTCTACAATAATTATTCTTAAGCAGACACATCGTGTGTTTTGGTTAACCCCTTTCTACAAAGGTTGTCTATAAGAACGTTTAAACATAATTACACAGCATTTTGTCACAATACACTTTTTCTTTCTCAAGTACATTCTACAGTTAACATCCTTACCTTCTTTCGCTGTTTCTATCTTGCCTAAATACACTAAAACTTTTCTACTTAGGTTAAATGAACAAACATAAGTTATTACAAATTGTTACAGTACCACTGTGTTTTTGGCACGTAACTTTGCTGTTAATACTTCTGTTTTGTGAACAAAGTTACATAGGTTAAATGAACAAATATAACTTTATATGTAAATTATTACAATCTCCCCTTTTCTTTTATCTTGGATTTTGTTCATTGAACTGTTGCAGTTCTTGGCAGCGTGATACAAAAACTTCTGCCGTTTCAGATTTATTAGAAGGTATTTGTTCATATCTGGCACGCATGAGCATTAGATGGGCTGCTTCTAAACGACTCTTAACTAATGCAATTACTTTATTGAAAATACTAGGCCCACAGGTAAGTCCTAAAACAAATAGTATATTTATACGTTGATTTAATATAACTTTCACACAAAAATATATTTTATATATGTTTATATTCAGATGACCACATGAAAGCCTGAAAAAAATACCTGTTTGTGCAATGCTCCTAACTAAAATAAGTGTTACTCTGGAAAGAGAATGTTACGTATATGGCATTACAGGGAAAGCATCATTGAGAATGAATATTCACAAAAGGTCTCATGAAAAACTCACACATTGCTTCGAAAAGCACAGATGCACTTATTTACTCAGAAATCTGTTAGCAGGTAAAAATTCCTAATGAAGACATAACACAAGTTGTGCGTATTTATTTTACCTGATGTGAACCTGTTTGTTGATTCCCATGCATAAAGCTTTGGCTTTAACAATTGTCACATTGTGCTTTTCACACTTCCTGTTCAAAGCAGGACAGACCCAACAAGCTACCTAGCCACCTGCTGGTTCTTCAGGATGCCAGAAAATCAATCTGTGTATATTAGAAAAATATTATAGTTCAATAAATAGTATTTTAATTGTCATCTGGGCATGGAGGAAGATTTTCCAGGAGCAGGACAAAAATTACATGCTTTTTGCTCAGTACAAGGTGCCATAGGATCTGATATTGGTATCAAATATGGAGCTCACAGCTTTTCAAGGTATATCAGGGACCATTCAGAGGGTTGGTGGTGTTCATTTCCTAAACCTTCGGCCAGCAGGATTGAAGTGATCAAGGTAATTAATATTAGGTTCCCCATTATATGTCACCTCACACCTCGTACTGCTCTGCCTTTGTCTCGGCCGCCTGTTTTCAAAAGGCGCTGGGAGTGTCTCTTCTCAGCAGCAGGTAGTGCTCTTCAGAGGATGTGGGGGTTCTATATTTTTTAGTAACACTTTATTATTATTATTTACAGTTCATAGAATCATAGAATTGGCTGGGTTGGAAGGGACCTCAGAGATCATCTAGTCCAACCCTTTTACCACCGTTGCGGTTGCTAGACCATGGCACTGAGTGCCACATCCAGTCTCTTTTTAAATATCTCCAGGGATGGAGAATCCACTACTTCCCTGGGCAGCCCATTCCAATGCCGGATTGCTCTCTCCGTAAAGAAATTCTTTCTAATATCTAACCTAAATTTCCCCTGGCACAACTTAAGACCATGCCCTCTTGTCTTGTTGAAAGTTGTCTGGCAAAAGAGACCAACATCCACCCGGTTACAGCCTCCTTTCAGGTAGTTGTAGACAGCAGTGAGGTCTCCCCTGAGCCTCCTCTTCTCCAGGCTGAACAGCCCCAGCTCTCTCAGCCTCTCCTCATAGGGTCTTAAAAGCCAATAAGCTCTTGATGACCATTAATCATCTCTTGATGGGTTTAGTACTACAAAATATTTACTAAGTATGCTTCTAGCAAATTCTTCCTCATCATCTTTCCCGGGATGCTTTAATATGCTCATGAATCTAACTTGCTTGAGTCTGTGCTCTTTGTTTCCAGTGTATGGACACAACTTCCTTTTCTGAAGAATGGCTTTCTACTTGTACATAGCTTCCTTTCCTCTTAGAATTTTTTATGTAAGTGGTGAAAGGTGCCTGTAAATAATCTCTCCTTTTATCAAAAGGTAGATTTTATGTCATATCCCATCCTATAATGGCTACCCAATGTAGAGAACAAGTAAGTAATTGATACCTTATCATTTACTGAGCTCTTCTGCACTTATAGACAATAGATGACCATCCAGGACTGGGTGATTAATAAAGTCCTACCCTGCACTTTCCACTAAGGCATGATATTTCATTCCAAAGGGATTATATAATTTCTGTTTGTTGTCTCTGGAGACCCTACCAATATTTTTAAACTTTCACCTAAAAGACAGGGTATTCTATGCTGTTTGTCCTTCTGCATCTACCAGCTTTTACTTTAAAAGTTTAAAACCAGTCTTTCAGTTTAAAGGATGTCTTGAAAGGGTAATGAATGTAAATTTCACCAAAAGCAGTGATAAATCGAGTGCATCCAGGATATTTTAATACAAGAGGATATGTTTTTACCTGGCAAACGAAAGACAAAATGATCGGCTACCAACAGACAAAGTCTTTTCTTCCAGAGAAACAGCCTAGACAAAAAGTAAAGGTAGTCTACAGGAATAGCTCCATGGTAATACACAAGAATGGCTGGTCCTTCTGGTAGGTTTTTCACACCATGCAGCTCATAACCTGTTTGGGATGGAAATGACAATAATAGCTATAAAACACTTGGCAGTTTAAAGAAAATTCTTTACAGCCCTTTGTTAAATGACTTCTGGAGAGTTGTGAAAGCCTTTGTGAAAGCTTTTATAAGATTTAAGTTCTGGATTGAATTTTTGGTCAATAGCAAACTCTTCAAATACCACAAGCTATCAATGGACATACTTGTTGGTCAGTTTAATTACTGGATCAGACCTAAATCTGACGTTTTCCCCTGTTAGAGGACTAATTTAATTATTTCCCACTAGGATCTTTTCCAAGTCCAAAGTAAATTTAGGAAGAAGGTTTTTAAAATACTATACTAGTGTGAACACATTGGCAGAATGAGAGGCAAATGAGCAAAGAAGCAGTCTTTCCTGAATTAATGGCAGTATGAATCTCTATTCTTTGTCAGACAGAATGAGATGGTTGTCATGCTTAAATCCAACCAGAATCTATAACAATCCCAAAAAGAGGTTCTTTCCACAAGAGCTAAAAGTATTCACTTCACAGTGGAAGGGCATTTCCTGACAGACATGGACTTGTTTAAATCCCTGTCCTGGCTCTTTCTAAGTTTGATTTGGATTTTAGGTGGAGCCAGACTAGAAGATGAATTTACACAAAGGCTCAGAAAAGTCACAGCTTCTAACAACAAAAATCTCTGTTCCACCTTGTCTGCCTTCATTTCCATCTCTGAGACAGCTCCTATCATGACCTGTCAGACAGGATGGGGATGGAGCAGGCAGAGTCCTAGGCAGATGTGCAGAATGTTTCATACTGTGGATGTTCAAAGATTAAGGGCAAAAAAACGTGAAGATGAAAACATTGATAACCTGTTAGTCTTCATCCTTTGGGCAGCAAAGTCTTGCTGATAGCCTTTAACTACATATGAGGGAAGAGCAAGAGCCTAGAACACAGCTGAGGATTTTCTTAAGGAATAGAGCGTTCTGAAAGTATCTGAAGGCTGAGTGTAATGAAACTGAAAAATAAGGTTACTTTAAAATTCTGCTACAGAACAAACTTAAATGTGTTATCTAATTATTTCTTTGTCCATACAGATCTTATAATTGTTTTCAATTATAACAAAAAGTAGCTTTTGCCCACTAATACTACACTAATAACATTTCTGGCTAGTTGTGTTTTGGTTATTTATTAAGTGAGTTTTAAGCAGCTACTAAAATAAAAAATAAATCAGACATGTATCTCACAATTACATCACTAAAACAAACAACACTGCATTTCACTCTGACAAGTGTACCTCCGTAGCCACCTAGGAGAAATTTACCTTATATATACTAATATCAGCCCCTTATTCTGCTTATTTTATATTGCAATTGGTCTTTTAGGCAAAAAAATTGGGTTAGATGCCATGTAAAGCATAGCAAATGTAATTTTTGTACATCAATTTACAGTTCCTACTAAGTCTTTTAATGAAGGTCTAAGTATTCTTATAGTATGGTGTTTACTCTTTATTTCCCTTTGCCTAGAGGTTTCATCAACTATCTCACATCAGTTTTTGATGACTTTTGTAAGATCTGCTCCTGGAATGGTCCTCCACTCCACTTTAACTGGTCCCCTGACGTGGCTGGCATCTATCCATCTTCATTTGGAAGTTGGGCTGTCTGTCTCTGTAGTAAGCAAAACAATAAAAAAAAACTTCCCAGCGAGAAGTCAAAGAGGAATCCTTCCAGGATTTGACTTAATATTTTATCTCCAGTCTTTATTCTATGTATCACTAAACCCAATGGTGGTCGTTGCACTACTTAAACCCTTTAGCTCCCTATTGTTCCTGCCTACTCATTAATTGTAACAAATAAGGTTTAATTTTTAAATCTTAAAAAAAAAAAATGAATACATTTTATCTTCTGGTTAACAGCTTTTGATTACTTGTATCTAATTCATTGCATTGACTGTCAGTCATCTACATGGTCATTAAGGCTATCCTTTTAGCTTCCTGATCAGCTATGTTATTATCCCTGATTATAAAACCCAGCTCCCTCTAGTGACCTTTTACATGTACTACTGCTATTCCTGCTGGTTCTCGCAGGGCTCGCAATACCTGTGTATAAGTCCCTTCCTTTGTTAATTAATTAGGCCTCTTTTTTCAAAAAATTTTTCAAAAATATGTACGACATAATATGCATACTTAAGCCAGTACAAACAATGCCAGTTCTGTTCCCTCAACAACGGTAAAATTCCCAAGACAGCTCACAATTTACAAGCTGTCTACCATCCTCCCCCAAGTCCACTGAAAATTCTCCCTCCTGTTGCTAGGAACCAACTTTTTTTTGTTTTTTTCTTAATCAAAGGGCTCATTTGTTTCTCTGGTCCCTAGCAAGTAAAGCCCCTAATTTTCCTCAAACATCCTCTCATCCCTCTTCCTTTGTCCACAATCTCTCTTCATATGACCCTTCTTTTTGCAGTAATAGCAAACTACTACATTCTTAGTCCTTTCAAGTGGCCCTGGAGCTTTACCAGGCCTCTGATACTGTCCCTTGGGCTCAACCAGCTCCCACCCCACTGGCCTTTGACCTGCCGGTCTCTGACTCCCTCGCACAGCAGCAGCACCCATCATTTTCACTGCTTGCTCCTCTGCCTCTTCACCTCTTCGCACATACACTTTCCTTCTTCGCACTTTCCGAGCCTCCCTAAACAATTCATCCAGTCCCCTATCCTGCCAGTTCTCTAATTTCTTCAGCTTTTTCCTAATATGCTTCTGAGATTTAGCCACAAACTTGAGTTTTTAATACAGCTTCTCCTACTGGAGTACTGGGGTCCAGCCCTGAGAACATCTGTAAATTCATTCTTTACCTTTCTAACCACTCAGTAGGAGTTTCATCTTTCTTTTGATGTTGTATAAAAAAATGTTTTATTAATATTCTGTCCGTGTGAGACGGATTCTCTTTTACCTTGAATAATATTGTTCTCAGCTCCTACATATGCCCCCTATGTGCTGGATCATGGTTAGTCCAGTCTGACTTTTGTAGGGGCCACTTAATATCTGCTGCAGGACCCTGCTGATGTTGCTCATCCCAAATCCTCATTCCTGCCCTCCTGATCATTCTTAAAACTGACTGTAAACTCATCACAGGTAAACACATAGGAGCCTAAATATTATTCTACCTATTCTGCTACTCCTAACGGATCTTCCAATAAATTTCTCATCTCTTTTTTAACTTCTCTAACGTCCTCAGAGTTAACGGGCATGACCACATATCCTCTAATTGTTATTTCTTGTAATGGGTATAATCGGCCCACACCTTTTTTCTTAAATAAACAAATGTAACTATATGTAAATTATTACAATGACAATGTAAACAATTCCTTAGATTCTCTTAAATAAGCATTCTGTGTTAGCTTAAACCAGGTGTCATTATCATTACAAAAATATTATTGGCACAAGTTTTATATTAACCCTTACATCAATAAATAATTATTGCAGCCCCAATCAAGAACACCTATACTAAATAGTTGTTAATCTATTAAAAAAAAATCTTACAAAACTAGACTGTTGTGTTTTACCCACCTTTTAAAGGTGGAGTACTGAAAAAAGTCTTAAAAAATTATTTTGACAAAAAACAAAACCAATTTCTCTTACACATGAGGAAGATCAGTCCTTCCTAAAGTGCACTCCCTCTCTCTCTCTCTCATGCCTCCAGACATCCCCAGCGGATCCATCCACTGGTGCCAGGGAAGAGAAGAATGATGCAATAAAACCTTAGATAAAGCCCCCGGGCTGTGCCCTCCTCCATTGCCAAGCCCAGCTCTGCCTTAGCCCACACCTGGGGTCCGCCCACCGCCCACGCAAATCTGTCTTGGCAGGAGTTGTTGTTGTTGTTGTCGTTGTTGTTGTTGTTGTTGTTGTAGTGGTGTGTGTCTTTGGCGAGGACAGGGCGAGTTTGTCAGGAGGCAGCTTAGGGAAGTCTCCTGTGGAGACAGAGGAAGTGTTGGTGGCGGAGGCCGTTGTTGCAGGAGCCTTGAGGTAGATGTTTGCTGCAGCCCTTGTGCAGGAGGAGCAGGTGGCTCTGTGAAGGCTTTGTTGTGTGAGCTTGTGTCAGGGGAGAACAGGGAAGCGTTGTGGTGTTGGAGGCTTCTTGGCAGGTAGTTGTTGTTGGACGTGGTCAGGTGCAGGGCAGAGGCTGCAGCTGGCTTTGCCTGGGCGGTGTGGCGCAAAGGGTGCCAAGAGCGGATAAGGAGTGGGCTTTTCTGGAGGGCACTTAAAGCTAGGGATCAATCTGGCCACCACAGGCACGTTCCCTGGCCCTTTACGGGGTGTCCAGCAGCAGGGGCTGGTGAGTGGGGAGGAGCAGGGGCTGCTGCCTGGGCTTTTGGGCTTCTCGGGGGCCGGGAGGTGGGAGGGGGGGCTGGAGGGGAGGGTGCAGAGATGGCTCAGAGGGGTGTCCTTGTGTCCCGGGCCCCCCAGAAGGCAGCAGCAACGGGCAGAGACCAAAGGGTGCAGCCCGGGCAAGAGCCTGGTGTAAGGTTTGGGCTCTTGGGAGGGGAGGGAGGAAGGGGAAAGCGGGCTTGTTGTTGGTGTGGGGTCAGCTCAGCTGCTGGGAGGGGGCAGGGTTGGGGTACAGGGAGGAGTGGAGGGAAGAAGAGGGCAAGGGGGGGCGGTTGGGAGGTTTCAGCCTTGGGACTCGGCCACGGGCCGGCACCAGAGGGTTGGTGTAGAGCTCACCTCTTGTGCATCTCTCTGGACAGGTCACGAAGGAGAAAGCCTGGGAGCAGAAGACGGCGGGGAGGAGAAGATGAGGACGTCGGGGGACCTGCCAGCGGAGGCTGAAGAAGGCGAAGAATGGTGAGGGACCCCTGGCTCCAGAGTGACAAAGGAAGCAGAGAGGGTGGCCACGCACCTGGGAGGGAAGAGGGAGGCAGTTAAGAGCTTGAAGAAGTCAAAAGGGAAAAAGAAGAAGAGGATGGATGGCGGTGGACCCTCCGGTTCAGGAGGGATGAAGAAAGATGCAGGTGGTTTTGCAGCTGGCCTGGCTTCCCCCTGGAAGTTTTGCCCAGGGGCCCAGACCTCCCAGGCCAGGGGGCGTCCGATGGCCCGGGCCGAGGCTTCCTCAGCGCCTGGTAGTGAGCTGGGGGCAGGGCTCCTTCCTTCCCACTTTGTGCTCAGTGGTCTCACGCTCCTCTTCTTCTTTGTTTCTCCCCTAGGCTCAGGACACCAGGCGTCCTGCACCCGCGCTCCCAGGCTCCTGTTCAACGCTGGGGGAGGTTCTGGTGAGTTGCAACAGCCTCTGAGCTGAGGAGGGAGAAGGCTTTCCTTTTGGAAGAGGCTGGCAAATGGCGGGCCATCTCCTTGCCCTGGCGTCTTCCTGAAAGAAAAGACGATAGAGCTCTGGGTGCCCCTTTGACAAATACTTGCTGTATTTTTTCCCCTCTGTGCCCAGGCTGGGGCAGGGGTGAGAAAGAAGTGTAAATCATGTGGGGCCTCCTGGGGTGTCTGCAGGCTCGGGGTCCCCCTGCTTGGGACAGGGGTGTTGAGCTGGTTAATCCTACCTAAACTCTCGCGCTCTCTCTCTCTTTTTCATGCCTCTAGACATCCCCAGCGGATCCATCCACTGGTGCCAGGGAAGAGAAGAATGATGCAATAAAACCTTAGATAAAGCCCCCGGGCTGTGCCCTCCTCCATTGCCAAGCCCAGCTCTGCCTTAGCCCACACCTGGGGTCCGCCCACCGCCCACGCAAATCTGTCTTGGCAGGAGTTGTTGTTGTTGTCGTTGTTGTTGTTGTTGTAGTGGTGTGTGTCTTTGGCGAGGACAGGGCGAGTTTGTCAGGAGGCAGCTTAGGGAAGTCTCCTGTGGAGACAGAGGAAGTGTTGGTGGCGGAGGCCGTTGTTGCAGGAGCCTTGAGGTAGATGTTTGCTGCAGCCCTTGTGCAGGAGGAGCAGGTGGCTCTGTGAAGGCTTTGTTGTGTGAGCTTGTGTCAGGGGAGAACAGGGAAGCGTTGTGGTGTTGGAGGCTTCTTGGCAGGTAGTTGTTGTTGGACGTGGTCAGGTGCAGGGCAGAGGCTGCAGCTGGCTTTGCCTGGGCGGTGTGGCGCAAAGGGTGCCAAGAGCGGATAAGGAGTGGGCTTTTCTGGAGGGCACTTAAAGCTAGGGATCAATCTGGCCACCACAGGCACGTTCCCTGGCCCTTTACGGGGTGTCCAGCAGCAGGGGCTGGTGAGTGGGGAGGAGCAGGGGCTGCTGCCTGGGCTTTTGGGCTTCTCGGGGGCCGGGAGGTGGGAGGGGGGGCTGGAGGGGAGGGTGCAGAGATGGCTCAGAGGGGTGTCCTTGTGTCCCGGGCCCCCCAGAAGGCAGCAGCAACGGGCAGAGACCAAAGGGTGCAGCCCGGGCAAGAGCCTGGTGTAAGGTTTGGGCTCTTGGGAGGGGAGGGAGGAAGGGGAAAGCGGGCTTGTTGTTGGTGTGGGGTCAGCTCAGCTGCTGGGAGGGGCAGGGTTGGGGTACCGGGAGGAGTGGAGGGAAGAAGAGGGCAAGGGGGGGCGGTTGGGAGGTTTCAGCCTTGGGACTCGGCCACGGGCCGGCACCAGAGGGTTGGTGTAGAGCTCAGCTCTTGTGCGTCTCTCTGGACAGGTCACGAAGGAGAAAGCCTGGGAGCAGAAGACGGCGGGGAGGAGAAGATGAGGACGTCGGGGGACCTGCCAGCGGAGGCTGAAGAAGGCGAAGAATGGTGAGGGACCCCTGGCTCCAGAGTGACAAAGGAAGCAGAGAGGGTGGCCACGCACCTGGGAGGGAAGAGGGAGGCAGTTAAGAGCTTGAAGAAGTCAAAAGGGGAAAAGAAGAAGAGGATGGATGGCGGTGGACCCTCCAGTTCAGGAGGGATGAAGAAAGATGCAGGTGGTTTTGCAGCTGGCCTGGCTTCCCCCTGGAAGTTTTGCCCAGGGGCCCAGACCTCCCAGGCCAGGGGGCGTCCGATGGCCCGAGCCGAGGCTTCCTCAGCGCCTGGTAGTGAGCTGGGGGCAGGGCTCCTTCCTTCCCACTTTGTGCTCAGTGGTCTCACGCTCCTCTTCTTCTTTGTTTCTCCCCTAGGCTCAGGACACCAGGCGTCCTGCACCCGCGCTCCCAGGCTCCTGTTCAACGCTGGGGGAGGTTCTGGTGAGTTGCAAAAGCCTCTGAGCTGAGGAGGGAGAAGGCTTTCCTTTTGGAAGAGGCTGGCAAATGGCGGGCCATCTCCTTGCCCTGGCGTCTTCCTGAAAGAAAACCCGATAGAGCTCTGGGTGCCCCTTTGACAAATACTTGCTGTATTTTTTCCCCTCTGTGCCCAGGCTGGGGCAGGGGTGAGAAAGAAGTGTAAATCATGTGGGGCCTCCTGGGGTGTCTGCAGGCTCGGGGTCCCCCTGCTTGGGACAGGGGTGTTGAGCTGGTTAATCCTACCTAAACTCTCGCGCTCTCTCTCTCTCTCATGCCTCCAGACATCCCCAGCGGATCCATCCACTGGTGCCAGGGAAGAGAAGAATGATGCAATAAAACCTTAGATAAAGCCCCCGGGCTGTGCCCTCCTCCATTGCCAAGCCCAGCTCTGCCTTAGCCCACACCTGGGGTCCGCCCACCGCCCACGCAAATCTGTCTTGGCAGGAGTTGTTGTTGTCGTTGTCGTTGTTGTTGTTGTTGTAGTGGTGTGTGTCTTTGGCGAGGACAGGGCGAGTTTGTCAGGAGGCAGCTTAGGGAAGTCTCCTGTGGAGACAGAGGAAGTGTTGGTGGCGGAGGCCGTTGTTGCAGGAGCCTTGAGGTAGATGTTTGCTGCAGCCCTTGTGCAGGAGGAGCAGGTGGCTCTGTGAAGGCTTTGTTGTGTGAGCTTGTGTCAGGGGAGAACAGGGAAGCGTTGTGGTGTTGGAGGCTTCTTGGCAGGTAGTTGTTGTTGGACGTGGTCAGGTGCAGGGCAGAGGCTGCAGCTGGCTTTGCCTGGGCGGTGTGGCGCAAAGGGTGCCAAGAGCGGATAAGGAGTGGGCTTTTCTGGAGGGCACTTAAAGCTAGGGATCAATCTGGCCACCACAGGCACGTTCCCTGGCCCTTTACGGGGTGTCCAGCAGCAGGGGCTGGTGAGTGGGGAGGAGCAGGGGCTGCTGCCTGGGCTTTTGGGCTTCTCGGGGGCCGGGAGGTGGGAGGGGGGGCTGGAGGGGAGGGTGCAGAGATGGCTCAGAGGGGTGTCCTTGTGTCCCGGGCCCCCCAGAAGGCAGCAGCAACGGGCAGAGACCAAAGGGTGCAGCCCGGGCAAGAGCCTGGTGTAAGGTTTGGGCTCTTGGGAGGGGAGGGAGGAAGGGGAAAGCGGGCTTGTTGTTGGTGTGGGGTCAGCTCAGCTGCTGGGAGTGGGCAGGGTTGGGGTACCGGGGGGAGTGGAGGGAAGAAGAGGGCAAGGGGGGGCGGTTGGGAGGTTTCAGCCTTGGGACTCGGCCACGGGCCGGCACCAGAGGGTTGGTGTAGAGCTCAGCTCTTGTGCGTCTCTCTGGACAGGTCACGAAGGAGAAAGCCTGGGAGCAGAAGACGGCGGGGAGGAGAAGATGAGGACGTCGGGGGACCTGCCAGCGGAGGCTGAAGAAGGCGAAGAATGGTGAGGGACCCCTGGCTCCAGAGTGACAAAGGAAGCAGAGAGGGTGGCCACGCACCTGGGAGGGAAGAGGGAGGCAGTTAAGAGCTTGAAGGAGTCAAAAGGGAAAAAGAAGAAGAGGATGGATGGCGGTGGACCCTCCGGTTCAGGAGGGATGAAGAAAGATGGCAGGTGGTTTTGCAGCTGGCCTGGCTTCCCCCTGGAAGTTTTGCCCAGGGGCCCAGACCTCCCAGGCCAGGGGGCGTCCGATGGCCCGAGCCGAGGCTTCCTCAGCGCCTGGTAGTGAGCTGGGGGCAGGGCTCCTTCCTTCCCACTTTGTGCTCGGTGGTCTCACGCTCCTCTTCTTCTTTGTTTCTCCCCTAGGCTCAGGACACCAGGCGTCCTGCACCCGCGCTCCCAGGCTCCTGTTCAACGCTGGGGGAGGTTCTGGTGAGTTGCAAAAGCCTCTGAGCTGAGGAGGGAGAAGGCTTTCCTTTTGGAAGAGGCTGGCAAATGGCGGGCCATCTCCTTGCCCTGGCGTCTTCCTGAAAGAAAACCGATAGAGCTCTGGGTGCCCCTTTGACAAATACTTGCTGTATTTTTTCCCCTCTGTGCCCAGGCTGGGGCAGGGGTGAGAAAGAAGTGTAAATCATGTGGGGCCTCCTGGGGTGTCTGCAGGCTCGGGGTCCCCCTGCTTGGGACAGGGGTGTTGAGCTGGTTAATCCTACCTAAACTCTCGCGCTCTCTCTCTCTCTCTCATGCCTCCAGACATCCCCAGCGGATCCATCCACTGGTGCCAGGGAAGAGAAGAATGATGCAATAAAACCTTAGATAAAGCCCCCGGGCTGTGCCCTCCTCCATTGCCAAGCCCAGCTCTGCCTTAGCCCACACCTGGGGTCCGCCCACCGCCCACGCAAATCTGTCTTGGCAGGAGTTGTTGTTGTTGTTGTTGTTGTTGTTGTAGTGGTGTGTGTCTTTGGCGAGGACAGGGCGAGTTTGTCAGGAGGCAGCTTAGGGAAGTCTCCTGTGGAGACAGAGGAAGTGTTGGTGGCGGAGGCCGTTGTTGCAGGAGCCTTGAGGTAGATGTTTGCTGCAGCCCTTGTGCAGGAGGAGCAGGTGGCTCTGTGAAGGCTTTGTTGTGTGAGCTTGTGTCAGGGGAGAACAGGGAAGCGTTGTGGTGTTGGAGGCTTCTTGGCAGGTAGTTGTTGTTGGACGTGGTCAGGTGCAGGGCAGAGGCTGCAGCTGGCTTTGCCTGGGCGGTGTGGCGCAAAGGGTGCCAAGAGCGGATAAGGAGTGGGCTTTTCTGGAGGGCACTTAAAGCTAGGGATCAATCTGGCCACCACAGGCACGTTCCCTGGCCCTTTACGGGGTGTCCAGCAGCAGGGGCTGGTGAGTGGGGAGGAGCAGGGGCTGCTGCCTGGGCTTTTGGGCTTCTCGGGGGCCGGGAGGTGGGAGGGGTGGCTGGAGGGGAGGGTGCAGAGATGGCTCAGAGGGGTGTCCTTGTGTCCCGGGCCCCCCAGAAGGAAGCAGCAACGGGCAGAGACCAAAGGGTGCAGCCCGGGCAAGAGCCTGGTGTAAGGTTTGGGCTCTTGGGAGGGGAGGGAGGAAGGGGAAAGCGGGCTTGTTGTTGGTGTGGGGTCAGCTCAGCTGCTGGGAGTGGGCAGGGTTGGGGTACCGGGAGGAGTGGAGGGAAGAAGAGGGCAAGGGGGGGCGGTTGGGAGGTTTCAGCCTTGGGACTCGGCCACGGGCCGGCACCAGAGGGTTGGTGCAGAGCTCAGCTCTTGTGCGTCTCTCTGGACAGGTCACGAAGGAGAAAGCCTGGGAGCAGAAGACGGCGGGGAGGAGAAGATGAGGACGTCGGGGGACCTGCCAGCGGAGGCTGAAGAAGGCGAAGAATGGTGAGGGACCCCTGGCTCCAGAGTGACAAAGGAAGCAGAGAGGGTGGCCACGCACCTGGGAGGGAAGAGGGAGGCAGTTAAGAGCTTGAAGGAGTCAAAAGGGGAAAAGAAGAAGAGGATGGATGGCGGTGGACCCTCCGGTTCAGGAGGGATGAAGAAAGATGCAGGTGGTTTTGCAGCTGGCCTGGCTTCCCCCTGGAAGTTTTGCCCAGGGGCCCAGACCTCCCAGGCCAGGGGGCGTCCGATGGCCCGAGCCGAGGCTTCCTCAGCGCCTGGTAGTGAGCTGGGGGCAGGGCTCCTTCCTTCCCACTTTGTGCTCGGTGGTCTCACGCTCCTCTTCTTCTTTGTTTCTCCCCTAGGCTCAGGACACCAGGCGTCCTGCACCCGCGCTCCCAGGCTCCTGTTCAACGCTGGGGGAGGTTCTGGTGAGTTGCAAAAGCCTCTGAGCTGAGGAGGGAGAAGGCTTTCCTTTTGGAAGAGGCTGGCAAATGGCGGGCCATCTCCTTGCCCTGGCGTCTTCCTGAAAGAAAACCCGATAGAGCTCTGGGTGCCCCTTTGACAAATACTTGCTGTATTTTTTCCCCTCTGTGCCCAGGCTGGGGCAGGGGTGAGAAAGAAGTGTAAATCATGTGGGGCCTCCTGGGGTGTCTGCAGGCTCGGGGTCCCCCTGCTTGGGACAGGGGTGTTGAGCTGGTTAATCCTACCTAAACTCTCGCTCTCTCTCTCTCTCTCTCTCTCATGCCTCCAGACATCCCCAGCGGATCCATCCACTGGTGCCGGGGAAGAGAAGAATGATGCAATAAAACCTTAGATAAAGCCCCCGGGCTGTGCCCTCCTCCATTGCCAAGCCCAGCTCTGCCTTAGCCCACACCTGGGGTCCGCCCACCGCCCACGCAAATCTGTCTTGGCAGGAGTTGTTGTTGTCGTTGTCGTTGTTGTAGTGGTGTGTGTCTTTGGCGAGGACAGGGCGAGTTTGTCAGGAGGCAGCTTAGGGAAGTCTCCTGTGGAGACAGAGGAAGTGTTGGTGGCGGAGGCCGTTGTTGCAGGAGCCTTGAGGTAGATGTTTGCTGCAGCCCTTGTGCAGGAGGAGCAGGTGGCTCTGTGAAGGCTTTGTTGTGTGAGCTTGTGTCAGGGGAGAACAGGGAAGCGTTGTGGTGTTGGAGGCTGTTCTTGGCAGGTAGTTGTTGTTGGACGTGGTCAGGTGCAGGGCAGAGGCTGCAGCTGGCTTTGCCTGGGCGGTGTGGCGCAAAGGGTGCCAAGAGCGGATAAGGAGTGGGCTTTTCTGGAGGGCACTTAAAGCTAGGGATCAATCTGGCCACCACAGGCACGTTCCCTGGCCCTTTACGGGGTGTCCAGCAGCAGGGGCTGGTGAGTGGGGAGGAGCAGGGGCTGCTGCCTGGGCTTTTGGGCTTCTCGGGGGCCGGGAGGTGGGAGGGGGGGCTGGAGGGGAGGGTGCAGAGATGGCTCAGAGGGGTGTCCTTGTGTCCCGGGCCCCCCAGAAGGAAGCAGCAACGGGCAGAGACCAAAGGGTGCAGCCCGGGCAAGAGCCTGGTGTAAGGTTTGGGCTCTTGGGAGGGGAGGGAGGAAGGGGAAAGCGGGCTTGTTGTTGGTGTGGGGTCAGCTCAGCTGCTGGGAGTGGGCAGGGTTGGGGTACCGGGAGGAGTGGAGGGAAGAAGAGGGCAAGGGGGGGCGGTTGGGAGGTTTCAGCCTTGGGACTCGGCCACGGGCCGGCACCAGAGGGTTGGTGTAGAGCTCACCTCTTGTGCGTCTCTCTGGACAGGTCACGAAGGAGAAAGCCTGGGAGCAGAAGACGGCGGGGAGGAGAAGATGAGGACGTCGGGGGACCTGCCAGCGGAGGCTGAAGAAGGCGAAGAATGGTGAGGGACCCCTGGCTCCAGAGTGACAAAGGAAGCAGAGAGGGTGGCCACGCACCTGGGAGGGAAGAGGGAGGCAGTTAAGAGCTTGAAGAAGTCAAAAGGGAAAAAGAAGAAGAGGATGGATGGCGGTGGACCCTCCGGTTCAGGAGGGATGAAGAAAGATGCAGGTGGTTTTGCAGCTGGCCTGGCTTCCCCCTGGAAGTTTTGCCCAGGGGCCCAGACCTCCCAGGCCAGGGGGCGTCCGATGGCCCGAGCCGAGGCTTCCTCAGCGCCTGGTAGTGAGCTGGGGGCAGGGCTCCTTCCTTCCCACTTTGTGCTCAGTGGTCTCACGCTCCTCTTCTTCTTTGTTTCTCCCCTAGGCTCAGGACACCAGGCGTCCTGCACCCGCGCTCCCAGGCTCCTGTTCAACGCTGGGGGAGGTTCTGGTGAGTTGCAAAAGCCTCTGAGCTGAGGAGGGAGAAGGCTTTCCTTTTGGAAGAGGCTGGCAAATGGCGGGCCATCTCCTTGCCCTGGCGTCTTCCTGAAAGAAAACCCGATAGAGCTCTGGGTGCCCCTTTGACAAATACTTGCTGTATTTTTTCCCCTCTGTGCCCAGGCTGGGGCAGGGGTGAGAAAGAAGTGTAAATCATGTGGGGCCTCCTGGGGTGTCTGCAGGCTCGGGGTCCCCCTGCTTGGGACAGGGGTGTTGAGCTGGTTAATCCTACCTAAACTCTCTCTCTCTCTCTCTCTCTCTCTCTCCCTCATGCCTCCAGACATCCCCAGCGGATCCATCCACTGGTGCCAGGGAAGAGAAGAATGATGCAATAAAACCTTAGATAAAGCCCCCGGGCTGTGCCCTCCTCCATTGCCAAGCCCAGCTCTGCCTTAGCCCACACCTGGGGTCCGCCCACCGCCCACGCAAATCTGTCTTGGCAGGAGTTGTTGTTGTTGTTGTTGTAGTGGTGTGTGTCTTTGGCGAGGACAGGGCGAGTTTGTCAGGAGGCAGCTTAGGGAAGTCTCCTGTGGAGACAGAGGAAGTGTTGGTGGCGGAGGCCGTTGTTGCAGGAGCCTTGAGGTAGATGTTTGCTGCAGCCCTTGTGCAGGAGGAGCAGGTGGCTCTGTGAAGGCTTTGTTGTGTGAGCTTGTGTCAGGGGAGAACAGGGAAGCGTTGTGGTGTTGGAGGCTTCTTGGCAGGTAGTTGTTGTTGGACGTGGTCAGGTGCAGGGCAGAGGCTGCAGCTGGCTTTGCCTGGGCGGTGTGGCGCAAAGGGTGCCAAGAGCGGATAAGGAGTGGGCTTTTCTGGAGGGCACTTAAAGCTAGGGATCAATCTGGCCACCACAGGCACGTTCCCTGGCCCTTTACGGGGTGTCCAGCAGCAGGGGCTGGTGAGTGGGGAGGAGCAGGGGCTGCTGCCTGGGCTTTTGGGCTTCTCGGGGGCCGGGAGGTGGGAGGGGGGCTGGAGGGGAGGGTGCAGAGATGGCTCAGAGGGGTGTCCTTGTGTCCCGGGCCCCCCAGAAGGAAGCAGCAACGGGCAGAGACCAAAGGGTGCAGCCCGGGCAAGAGCCTGGTGTAAGGTTTGGGCTCTTGGGAGGGGAGGGAGGAAGGGGAAAGCGGGCTTGTTGTTGGTGTGGGGTCAGCTCAGCTGCTGGGAGTGGGCAGGGTTGGGGTACCGGGAGGAGTGGAGGGAAGAAGAGGGCAAGGGGGGGCGGTTGGGAGGTTTCAGCCTTGGGACTCGGCCACGGGCCGGCACCAGAGGGTTGGTGTAGAGCTCACCTCTTGTGCGTCTCTCTGGACAGGTCACGAAGGAGAAAGCCTGGGAGCAGAAGACGGCGGGGAGGAGAAGATGAGGACGTCGGGGGACCTGCCAGCGGAGGCTGAAGAGGAACGAGGACGTCGGGGGACCTTCAGCAGTGGATGAAGAAGAGGAGGATTCGTCCACGGGTTTGGGGGGGGGGGGGAGGGAGATGATGCAATAAAACCTTAGATAAAGCCCCCGGGCTGTGCACTCTGCCATTTCCAAGGCCAGCTCTGCATTAGCTCACACCTGCGCCCACCACACATGCAAATCTGTCTTGGCAGGAGTTGTTGTTGTTGTTGTTGTTGTTGTTGTTGTTGTAGTGGTGTGTGTCTTTGGCGAGGACAGGGCGAGTTTGTCAGGAGGCAGCTTAGGGAAGTCTCCTGTGGAGACAGAGGAAGTGTTGGTGGCGGAGGCCGTTGTTGCAGGAGCCTTGAGGTAGATGTTTGCTGCAGCCCTTGTGCAGGAGGAGCAGGTGGCTCTGTGAAGGCTTTGTTGTGTGAGCTTGTGTCAGGGGAGAACAGGGAAGCGTTGTGGTGTTGGAGGCTGAAAACAGGGCTGGTTTCTTGGCAGGTAGTTGTTGGTGGACGTGGTCAGGTGCAGGGCAGAGGCTGCAGCTGGCTTTGCCTGGGTGGTGTGGTGCAAATGGGTGTGAAGAGCAGATGAGTGGGCTTCTGCAGAGTGCTTTTGTTAAATAAAACCCCTTTTTGCTAAAGCAGTGTCAATACAGATGTGTAAAATAAAACTTGTACTGTGTAAAATGTTTAAATTTTTCTTGGCTTTTTTTTTTTAATTTATTTTCAAAGGCTACTTTTTTTTTGTTGTGAGATTCCACAGTACCTAATTTGAAGGACCAGGTACCGGCAGAAAGGGCTGCAAGTAGGGCTTTTAAAATGGGCTTTAAATGTGGCTGGGGGCCGTGGATTTGGTGTGTCCTACTGTGCATGTGCAAACCCGGAATGCCGGTCTTTGCCAGTGCACATGGGTGGACTCCAAGCAGCAGTGCCAGGTGCAGTGCCCCTTTTCAGCCACAGGGCAGCAGCACTCACATAGCACTCCTTAGCCCTCTGCTGTCCCTCTGCTTTACACTGGAGCTGCCATAGTTACTCTGAGAATTTTTTTATCAGTGCTAATGGAACACTGAATTGCTTTTAGTTGCTCCTGATTTAGAGATAAAAATCTGGACATGTTTTGTTTGGACTCTTTCCCGAAGCATGAGCATTGAGAGGAGCTGTCTGGAAAGAAATGAAGATTTAAGAGAGGGCTTTGCTCCTTATTGCAGCTGAGAGGTTCAGTTCTGTCCCAGAACTGGGTTATTGCAGCTGGAGCTCACAGTGTGGCTTCGAGGTTGGTTGCACGACATGCATGTGACTGTCCATCCAGTAATCTCCCAGGATGATGAGGCCTCCCTTTTATGATTGGGTCTGTCCTCTACCCGAGTCCCCATTCACCATCAACCACTTCTCATCAGGATAATCCTTCAGAAGTCCAATTGTTCCAACTTCAGTCTCAGTCAATGCATCCTCCCACTGTACGTGGTTATTTTGAGTATTTACAGTCTACAAACTGCCATTATTATTCTAAGTGGACGAGTGAAAGTCTAACTCTAAATCACAGGAGTTCAGCTACGATTTCATTTGAATTGCAGCCTGAGGTCTAAACACTCCAACTGATAATGCTATGTCAACACCCTTTTAGTTTTCAGGTTTTTTTCACTTAATTCCACTGTGTCCCCAGAAGCAGCTGACAGAACCAGCTGTATGCCCTCCTGCCCCTTTATTCCTGGCACTGCCCCTTCCCCAGATGGTGGTGGGACAGTCTGTGGGTGGTGCCTGAGGTACATAAACCCCCCACATCTGCCCAGGGCTCTCAGTCTGTGTTGGTGCTGTGCTGGGGTCAGAACTCTGCTGTTCTTGCAGTTTGTGACAGCTCTGCAGCTCACTGGGTCAGTGGTTTTGGGAGGTCATGGACACAGAGGCATCAGCTTTCTGCAAGAGCCTCTGAGTCAGCAGTCTGTGCAGTCAGAAGGGCGTTTCTTGCCCTCATCTTTTTCTCCTGTTAGCAGCTTTCTGTGGGATATTTTGGGGTGTTTAAATATTTTGTATTTTAATATTCTGTTTAATATTCCTTGTGCCGGTCATGGGTTGAGACTTGCATCCTCCTGGAAGCCAAGTAGAGGGATGGGTGCGGGAGAGGGCTCGTGGGATGGAGGGGACAAGGTTGGGAATCAAAAAAATTTATTAAAAAATATGTTTCCAGGGACTTTGGGATTGAAATAGCCATGCCAGGGGAGGTATGACACTCCATTGGATTTGCACCTTTCTGATTTTGGCCATCCATGGTGCAGGTGACCTTAGATTCAGCCTTAAGAAATCCATATTACTCTGCTCCTTTCCCCATCCCACTGCGGGAAATTTCTGATGTGCTTTAGTGAACATTTTCTGGTTCTCTGTGGCCTGAGTCTTTCCATAGCCCCAGGGGTCAAACTGCAGCTCTTGGCAGGGGGAGTGGGGAGGGATAGGGGGTGGGCTTAGGGTTAGGGTGTGATGTTCTCAGGTGGGTTGCAGGTGAGGCTCCTTCATCCCAGGTAAATACAGTGAAGGAGAGGAGGGGATGGTGAGAAAGAGGTGGGGCAGAACAACTGCATAGAAGCCTCCACATGGGTTTAAGGGCTGAGTCTGTGTGTGGAGTGAATCAGTGGCTTCTGGATGAGTTGTCTGCAAACTCTTCATCATCCAGGTTCTAAAACTGAAGATGGCTACAAACTAAAATACTACAAAGAGCAGGTGAGTGGTTTACTTCATGAATATACAGAGTTTTTAAGTGTTCTTGAAGACTTGATGATAATGTTAGGGCAAAATAACAGGAATCCAGGCAATTTTTACTTGTGTGGAAAAGCCACGTGTAAATCTTGTGTATCTGGGAGCCGAAACTTGAAACAATGACAGAGCTGCTGAGGGATGGAAAGTGTGTGATTTTAGGTACTAAAGGAAAATGGTAGGCAGATCGTTGGTAGTGCTCTGGGTAGGGATCCATGGAAGGGTTTGGGCCAGCACAAGTTTTCACTTGACAATTTTTTCCTTTTTTATCTTGGCCCATTTATGGTGAATTTTGGAGCCCCATTGTGAAACATCAGGGGAGAGGCCGAGGGGTCAGATATTGGAGGTGAGTGGTACAAAACCAAAAGTGGTAGCCACACTGTTGGTGGTGCTGTGGGTAGGGTTCCACGTGAGGGAAACTGCACTTTCCTTCCCTGCACTTTCCTTCCCTGCACTTTCCTTCCCTGCACTTTCCTTCCCTGCACTTTCCTTCCCTGCACTTTCCTTCCCTGCACTATCCTTCCCTGCACTTTCCTTCCCTGCACTTTCCTTCCCTGCACTATCCTTTCTTGCACTATCCTTTCTTGCACTATCCTTTCTGACACTTTCCTTCCCTGCACGACCCTTCCCTGCACGACCCTTCCCTGCACTATCCTTTCCTGCACTATCCTTTCCTGCACTACCCTTTCTTGCACTATCCTTTCCTGCACTATCCTTTCTGGCACTATCCTCTCTGGCACTTTCCTTCCCTGCACTTTCCTTTCCTACACTTTCTTGCACTTTTATTTCTTGCACTTTCTTGCACTTTCCTTCCCTGCACTTTCCTTCCCTGCACTTTCCTTCCCTGCACTTTCCTTCCCTGCACTTTCCTTCCCTGCACGACCCTTCCCTGCACTTTCCTTTCTTGTACTATCCTTTCCTCCACTTTTCTTGCGTGCTCTTTCCTTCCGTGCACTTTCCTTCCCTGCACAATCCTTCCCTGCACAATCCTTCCCTGCACTATCCTTCCCTGCACTTTCCTTCCCTGCACTTTCCTTTCTTACACTATCCTTTCTTGCACTATCCTTTCCTGCACTTTCCTTCCCTGCACGACCCTTCCCTGTACTATCCTTTCTTGCACTATCCTTTCTTGCACTATCCTTTCTTGCACTATCCTTTCTTGCACTATCCTTTCTTGCACTATCCTTCCCTGCACTTTCCTTCCCTGCACTTTCCTTCCCTGCACTTTCCTTCCCTGCACTTTCCTCCCTGCAACTTCCTCCTCACTTCCTTCCTGCACTTTCTTTCCTTCCTGCACTTTCTTCGCACTTTTCCTTCCGTGCACTTTCCTTGCGTTGCACTTTCCCTTGCGTGCACTTTTCTTTCCTGCACGTTTCCTTCCGCTGCACTTCTATCCTCCTTGCACCTTTCCTTCCCTGGCACTTATCCATTCCCTGCACTATCCTTTCTGGCACTATCCTGTTCTGGCCGACTCATCCTTTATTCTGGCACTATCCTGTTCTGGCACTGATCCTTTCTCGGCACTATCCTCTCTGGCACTTCCTTCCCTGCCACTTTTCCTTTCTACACTTTCTTGCACTTTTATTTCCTGCACTTTCTTGCACTTTCCTTCCCTGCACGACCCTTCCCTGCACGACCCTTCCCTGCACGACCCTTCCCTGCACGACCCTTCCCTGCACGACCCTTCCCTGCACTACCCTTCCCTGCACTTTCCTTTCTTGTACTATCCTTTCCTCCACTTTTCTTGCGTGCTCTTTCCTTCCGTGCACTTTCCTTCCCTGCACAATCCTTCCCTGCACTTTCCTTCCCTGCACAATCCTTCCCTGCACTTTTCTTTCTTGCACTATCCTTCCCTGCACTTTCCTTCCCTACACTTTCCTTTCTTACACTATCCTTTCTTGCACTATCCTTTCTGGCACTTTCCTTTCCTTCACTTTCCTTCCCTGCACGACCCTTCCCTGTACTATCCTTTCTTGCACTATCCTTTCTTGCACTATCCTTTCTTGCACTATCCTTTCTTGCACTATCCTTTCCTGCACTTTCCTTCCCTGCACTTTCCTTCCCTGCACTTTCCTTCCCTGCACTTTCCTTCCCTGCACTTTCCTTCCCTGCACTTTCCTTCCCTGCACTTTCCTTCCCTGCACTTTCCTTCCCTGCACGATCCTTCCCTCCACGATCATTCCATGCACTTTCCTCCCCTGCACTTTCCTGCACTTCCCTGCACGATCCTTCCCTGCACTACCCTTCCCTTCAGTATCATCCTCTTTGCACGGTCCTTCCCTGCACTATCCTTCCCTGCACTATCATCCTTTCCTGCACTATTCTTCCATTCACTATCCTTTCCTGCACTGTCCTGCACGATCCTTCCCTGCACGATCCTTCCCTGCACGATCCTTCCCTGCACGATCCTTCCCTGCACGATCCTTCCCTGCACTATCATCCTTCCCTGCACTATCATCCTTTCCTGCACTATCATCCTTTCCTGCACTATCATCCTTCCCTGCACGATCCTTCCCTGCACGATCCTTCCCTGCACTTCCCTGCACTATAATCCTTCCCTGCACTATAATCCTTCCCTGCACTATCATCCTTCCCTGCGCTATCATCCTTCCCTGCACTATCATCCTTCCCTGCACTACCCTTCCCTTCACTATCATCCTCTTTGCACGGTCCTTCCCTGCACTATCCTTCCCTGCACTATCCTTCCATGCACTATCGTTTCCTGCACTGTCCTGATCTTTCCTGCACTTTTCTGCACTTCCCTGCACGATCCTTCCCTGCACGATCCTTCCCTGCACGATCCTTCCCTGCACTATCATCCCTCCCTGCACTATCATCCCTCCCTGCACTACCATCCCTCCTGCACTATCATCCTTCCCTGAACTATCATCCTTCTTTGCACAATCCTTCCCTGCACTACCCTTCCCTTCACTATCATCCTTCTTTGCACTATCCTTCCCTGCACTTTCCTGCACTTCCTGCACGATCCTTCCCTTCACTACCCTTCCCTGACCTACCCTTCCCTGCACTATCATCCTTCCCTGCACTACCCTTCCCTGCACTTTCCTGCACTTCCTTGCACTTCCCTGCACTATCCTTCCCTGCACTATCATCCTTCTTTGCACGATCCTTCCATGCACTTTCCTTCCGTGAACTTTCTTGTACTATCCTTTCTTGTACTATCCTTTCTTGCACTATCCTTTCTTGCACTATCCTTTCTTGCACTATCCTTTCTTGCACTATCCTTTCTTGTACTATCCTTCCTTGCACTATCCTTTCTGACACTTTTCTTCCCTGCACTTTCCTTCCCTGCACTTTCCTTCCCTGCACGACCCTTCCCTGCACGACCCTTCCCTGCACGACCCTTCCCTGCACGACCCTTCCCTGCACTATCCTTTCCTGCACTATCCTTTCCTGCACTATCCTTTCCTGCACTATCCTTTCCTGCACTATCCTTTCTTTCACTATCCTTTCCTGCACTTTCCTTCCCTTCACTTTTCTTTCTTGCACTTTCCTTCCGTACACTTTCCTTCCCTGCACTTTCCTTCCCTGCACTTTCCTTCCCTGCACTATCATTCCCTGCACGATCCTTCCCTCCACGATCATTCCATGCACTTTCCTTCCCTGCACTTTCCTGCACTTCCCTGCACGATCCTTCCCTGCACTACCCTTCCCTTCACTATCATCCTCTTTGCACGGTCCTTCCCTGCACTATCCTTCCCTGCACAATCATCCTTTCCTGCACTATTCTTCCATTCACTATCCTTTCCTGCACTGTCCTGCACTTTCCTGCACGATCCTTCCCTGCACGATCCTTCCCTGCACGATCCTTCCCTGCATGATCCTTCCCTGCACGATCCTTCCCTGCATGATCCTTCTCTGCACGATCCTTCCCTGCACTATCATCCTTCCCTGCACTATCCTTCTCTGCACTTTCCTGCACTTCCTTGCACTTTCCTGCACTATCCCTCCCTGCACTATCATCCTTTCCTGCACTATCATCCTTCACTGCACTATACCTTCCTGCACGATCCCTCCCTGCACTACACTTCCCTGCACTACACTTCCCTGCACTACACTATCCTGCACTACACTATCCTGCACTACACTTCCCTGCACTACACTTCCCTGCACTACACTTCCCTGCACTACACTTCCCTGCACTACACTTCCCTGCACTACACTTCCCTGCACTACACTTCCCTGCACTACACTTCCCTGCACTACACTTCCCTGCACTACACTTCCCTGCACTACACTTCCCTGCACTACACTTCCCTGCACTATCCTTCCCTGCACTATCCTTCCCTGCACTATCCTTCCCTGCACTTCCCTGCACTTCCCTGCAATTTCCTGCACGATCCTTCCCTGCACTATCATCCTTCCCTGCACTATCATCCTTCCCTGCACTATCATCCTTCCCTGCACGACCCTTCCCTGCACGACCCTTCCCTGCACTATCCTTTCCTGCACTATCCTTTCCTGCACTATCCTTTCTTGCACTATCCTTTCTTGCACTATCCTTTCTTGCACTTTCCTTTCTGACACTTTCCTTCCCTGCACTTTCCTTCCCTGCACGACCCTTCCCTGCACGACCCTTCCCTGCACGACCCTTCCCTGCACTATCCTTTCCTGCACTATCCTTTCTTGCACTATCCTTTCCTGCACTTTCCTTCCCTTCACTTTTCTTTCTTGCACTTACCTTTCGTACACTTTCCTTCCCTGCGCTTTCCTTCCCTGCACTATCATTCCCTGCACGATCCTTCCCTCCACGATCATTCCATGCACTTTCCTTCCCTGCACTTTCCTGCACTTCCCTGCACGATCCTTCCCTGCACTACCCTTCCCTTCACTATCATCCTCTTTGCACGGTCCTTCCCTGCACTATCCTTCCCTGCACTATCATCCTTTCCTGCACTATTCTTCCATTCACTATCCTTTCCTGCACTTTCCTGCACGATCCTTCCCTGCACGATCCTTCCGTGCATGATCCTTCTCTGCACGATCCTTCCCTGCACTATCATCCTTCCCTGCACTATCCTTCTCTGCACTTTCCTGCACTTCCTTGCACTTTCCTGCACTATCCCTCCCTGCACTATCATCCTTTCCTGCACTATCATCCTTTCCTGCACTATCATCCTTCACTGCACGATCCCTCCCTGCACTACACTTCCCTGCACTACACTTCCCTGCACTACACTTCCCTGCACTACACTATCCTGCACTACACTTCCCTGCACTACACTTCCCTGCACTACCCTTCCCTGCACTACACTTCTCTGCACTACACTTCCCTGCACTACACTTCCCTGCACTACACTTCCCTGCACTACACTTCCCTGCACTACACTTCCCTGCACTACACTTCCCTGCACTATCCTTCCCTGCACTATCCTTCCCTGCACTTCCCTGCACTATCATCCTTCCCTGCACTATCATCCTTCCCTGCACTATCATCCTTCCCTGCACTACCCTTCCCTTCACTATCATCCTCTTTGCACGGTCCTTCCCTGCACTTTCCTTCCCTGCACTTTCCTTCCCTGCACTACCCTTCCCTGCACTTTCCTTTCTTGTACTATCCTTTCTTGCACTTTTCTTGCGTGCTCTTTCCTTCCGTGCACTTTCCTTTCCTGCACTATCCTTTCTTACACTATCCTTTCTTGCACTATCCTTTCCTGCACTTTCCTTCCCTTCACTTTTCTTTCTTGCACTATCCTTTCCTGCACTATCCTTTCTTGCACTATCCTTTCCTGCACTATGCTGTCTTGCACTATCCTTTCTTGCACTATGCTGTCTTGCACTATCCTTTCTTGCACTATCCTTTCTTGCACTATGCTGTCTTGCACTATGCTTTCCTTGCACTATGCTGTCTTGCACTTTCCTTCCCTGCACTTTCATTCCCTTCACTTTCCTTCCCTGCACGACCCTTCCCTGCACTATCCTTTCTTGCACTATTCCTTTCCTGCACTATCCTTTCTTGCACTATCCTTTCTTGCACTTTCCTTCCCTGCACTTTCTTGCACTTTCCTTTCCTGCACTTTCTTGCACTTTCCTTTCCTGCACTTTCCTTCCCTGCACGACCCTTCCCTGCACGACCCTTTCTTGCACTTTCCTTCCCTGCTCGACCCTTTCCTGCACTATCCTTTCCTGCACTATCCTTTCCTGCACTATTCTTTTCCTGCACTTTCCTTCCCTTCACTTTTCTTTCTTGCACTTTCCTTTCGTACACTTTCCTTCCCTGCACTTTCCTTCCCTGCACTATCATTCCCTGCACGATCCTTCCCTCCACGATCATTCCATGCACTTTCCTTCCCTGCACTTTCCTGCACTTCCCTGCACGATCCTTCCCTGCACTACCCTTCCCTTCACTATCATCCTCTTTGCACGGTCCTTCCCTGCACTATCATCCTTTCCTGCACTATTCTTCCATGCAGTATCCTTTCCTGCACTTCCCTGCACGATCCTTCCCTGCACGAGCCTTCCCTGCACGAGCCTTCCCTGCACGAGCCTTCCCTGCACTTCCCTGCACTTTCCTGCACTATCATCCCTCCCTGCACTATCATCCCTCCCTGCACTATCATCCTTCACTGCACTATCCCTTCCTGCACGATCCCTCCCTGCACGATCCCTCCCTGCACTATCCTTCCCTGCACTTCCCTGCAATTTCCTGCACTATGCTTTCCTCCACGATCCTTCCCTCCACGACCCTTCCCTTCACTATCATCCTCTTTGCACGGTCCTTCCCTGCACTATCCTTCCCTGCACTATCCTTCCATGCACTATCGTTTCCTGCACTGTCCTGATCTTTCCTGCACTTTTCTGCACTTTCCTACACTATCCTTCCCTGCACGATCCTTCCCTGCACTATCATCCCTCCCTGCACTATCATCCCTCCCTGCACTATCATCCCTCCCTGCACTATCATCCCTCCCTGCACTATCATCCTTCCCTGCACTATCATCCTTCTTGCTGCAATCCTTCCTGCCACTACCTTCCCTTCAACTAATCCTTCTTTGACTATCCTTCCCTGCACTTCCTGCACTTCCCTGCACGATCCTTCCTTCCACTACCCTTCCCTGGACCTACCCTTCCACTGCACTATCATTCTTCCCTGCACTTACCCTTCCCGCCACTTTCCCTGCACTTCCTTGGCACTCCCTGCCACTATCGTCCCTTCCCTGCACGATCCCTTCCCTGAACGATCCTTCCCTGCCACTATCGTCCTTTCCCTGCACACTCCTTCCCTGAACTATCCTTCCCTGCACTATCCTTCCCTGTACTTTTCTGCACTTTCTGCACTTCCCTGCACTTTTTCCTGCAGTTTCCTGCACTATTTGTAGCCTGATTATTCCTTGCCCTGTGGGTAGGGTTCCACGTGAGGGTTAGGGCCAGCACAAGTTTTCAGTTGTCACACTATGTTTTTTATTTAAGCCCTTTTCTCTGGAATTTTGGAGTCCTGTTTAGATAGTGGGTGTGCCCTGGAGGGGTCGAACATCAGAGCTTTTTGTTACTGAAGCAAAATTTTAGCCAGATTGTTGGCTAGAGACTTAGCTGAAAGAAGCAGTGCCAGACAGAAACTTACCTTTTTCTCCTGTCCCAAACCAGGACGCTATTTAAAAACCAGAGATCATCTTCTGCTGAAGGAGGAGGTTTGCTCGAGACTGTAAAGAAGAATCCAGCCGTCCGGCACGGGCGCAGGAAAGAAACTGTAGTATCTTTTCCCCCAAAACCCTCAGCCACAGCCTCTGCTCTGGCTGCGGCTGAGTTGTGCTGCATCAGGTGCTGCCTAGAAAGCTTTATTTTGTCAGCTGTGTCAGTGATGCCATTTGATGTACGTCTCTCTCTCCGCTCTTCTTTCCCACATGCCTGGTTCTGGTACCTTGGTGAAAAGGTATGAGCCAGGACAGGTAAAGAATGTGAGAAGGGGAGAGGAAACTGGGGAGGAGGCTAGATTTGGGGGGCGGGCGGGCGGCTGTGTGTTGGCCACGGAGGGGACTGACTTTTAGGACTGTATCTGAGTCTTCTCGCAGTGATGCTGGGGTCTTTAGCCTGAGGGGTGTTTTTTTTTTTCTGGGGGGATGGGGGGAGGGCGTGGGGTTTGAGGTGGGTGGTATTGGAGACGGGGGAGGTCATCTGTGTAGTACGGTGGGTACCTGTCAGCTGCTGGACTCCAATAAAGACGAGCCGTGAACCCGGTTCCGGAGGTGCTTGCTTTACTTTTTGCAGACGTTCAGTTTTAAGGGGAGACGCCTGACTCGGGCAGCGACTGGGAGAGGGGCGTGGGGGGGCTGGAGCTGCACTTGGGTGGCGCCGGTGACTGCTGAGGGGGGGTTAAATGGGTCCTGCGGGGGCCAGGGGGTGGCGGGGACGCTGCGGGGAGCTTTTATTTTGGGATTATTCTTGTTTTCCCCTTCCTTTTTTTTGTTTTTACCCATTTTTTCGGCGCTGGCGGCGCCCCCCGGTGGCGAGAAGCCGGCACTGCAGCGGCGAGGCGCCGGCGTCTCTGCGCATGCGCGGCGGCGGCTGAAGCCGGGCACCCGCCCTCGTTACGGAATCATGGCGGCGCCCTCTCGCTCCGTACGGAACGGCCGCGTCCGTCTCTTCCCGGCCCCGCCGCTGCTGGCGGGGCGGGCGGGCAGAGCGCGGAACGCCGGATCGGCGGCCGCTCCGCCGCGCCGCGTCGCCTCCGGGGCGAGGAAAAGGCGCGGGAGGGCCGGGGACGGCGGCGGGGCTGGGGACGGGAACGGGCGAAACGGGCACGGAGCGGGCACGTCTCGATGGCGAAATGAAGGCGGTTAAGCCCGCGAGGAGCCGGTCCGTCCGCCGGGGCTCGTCTCGTTGGTGGCGGTCCTCCGGCGCATGCGCAGAAGCAAGTACTGGCAAGCCGGAGGCGCATGCGCAGATTGGCGAGCATCCCGGCACGTTTGGGCTTCTCTGGGCGCTACTGCGCATGTGCGAGAGCCGGGCTTGCCAGTACTTGCCCGGTGCGCATGCGCCGACTCAGCGCCGCAGTGCGAGCTGCAGTACCGCTTTTCAGCCACCGGGCGGCAGCACTCACGGAGAACTAAAAGGCGGAAACGGCGCCATTGCGGAAGCCATGGCGGCGCCCCGGCGCGGAGCCGCCGCGTCCGCTTCTCCCGCCGCCTCCGCCGCCGTTACCGGAGCCGGTGGGCAGAACGCGGAACGCCAGACGGGCAGGGGGGCGCCGCCCGCCTCCGGGGCGAGGAGAGGGGCGGAAGCGGCGCGGAGAGACGGGGGTGAGTAAGGGCGGGGCGGTGCCGTGCCGTGCCGTGCGGTGCCTTTCCGCGCCGGTCCCGAGCGGTGCCCCGGGGCCGGCAGGGAGTTCCGAGGCTGTTTGGGGAGGAGGGGGGGGGGAGAGCTGGGGCCGGGGGAGAGCCACGGGGTGGAGGGGGACGTGGGGTGGGGTGGGGTGGGGTGGGGTGGGGGGGCGGCTGCCGGGCGGGCTAGCAGCCCCGTCCTGTCTCCGGCTCCTGCTCGCCGGTCCCACCGGGGCGAGGAACTTGTCGCGCGAGGCTTTTTGGGGGGGGGGGGGGGGGAAAGGGTGGGAGGGGGGCGGCAGCCGTACCGGGCTGGGGAAGGGGAGCGGATTTTGCCGAGGGGTCAGATATTGGAGGCTTTTGGTACTAAAACAAAGTTTTACCAAGTTAATTCCTTGCTCTGTGGGCAGGGTTCCACGCGAGGGTTTGGGCCAGCACAAGTTTTCAGTTGTCACTTTTTTCCTTTTTTATCTAGGGCCATTTTTGGTGAATTTAGGAGCCCCATTGTGAAACATCAGGGGAGAGGCCGAGGGCTCAGATAGTGGAGGTATGTGGTACAAAAACAAAAGGGGTAGCCAGATTATTCCTTGCCCTGTGGGTAGGTTTCCACGTGAGGGTTAGGGCCAGCCAAAGTTTCCAGTGGTCACACTGTGGATTTTTTTTTTTTTCCGTAAGCCCTTTTCTCTGGAATTTTGGAGCCGTATTTAGATACAGTGGGTTTGCCATCGAGGGGTCAGATATTGGAGGTATGTGGTACAAAAACAAAAGTTGTAGCCAGATTATTCCTTGCCCTGTGGGTAGGGTTCCACGTGAGGGTAAGGGCCAGCACAAGTTTTCAGTTATCACACTATGTTTTTTATTTAAGCCCATTTATCTGGAATTTTGGAGTCCTGTTTAGATAGTGGGTGTGCCCTGGAGGGGTCGAACATCAGAGCTTTTTGTTACTGAAGCAAAATTTTAGCCAGATTGTTGGCTAGAGACTTAGCTGAAAGAAGCAGTGCCAGACAGAAACTTACCTTTTTCTCCTGTCCCAAACCAGGACGCTATTTAAAAACCAGAGATCATCTTCTGCTGCAGGAGGAGGTTTGCTCGAGACTGTAAAGAAGAATCCAGCCGTCCGGCACGGGCGCAGGAAAGAAACTGTAGTATCTTTTCCCCCAAAACCCTCAGCCACAGCCTCTGCTCTGGCTGCGGCTGAGTTGTGCTGCATCAGGTGCTGCCTAGAAAAGCTTTATTTTGTCAGCTGTGTCAGTGATGCCATTTGATGTACGTCTCTCTCTCCGCTCTTCTTTCCCACATGCCTGGTTCTGGTACCTTGGTGAAAAGGTATGAGCCAGACAGGTAAAGAAATGTGAGAAGGGGAGAGGAAACTGGGGAGGAGGCTAGATTTGGGGGGCGGGCGGGCGGCTGTGTGTTGGCCACGGAGGGGACTGACTTTTAGGACTGTATCTGAGTCTTCTCGCAGTGATGCTGGGGTCTTTAGCCTGAGGGGTGTTTTTTTTTTCTGGGGGGATGGGGGGGAGGGCGTGGGGTTTGAGGTGGGTGGTATTGGAGACGGGGGAGGTCATCTGTGTAGTACGGTGGGTACCTGTCAGCTGCTGGACTCCAATAAAGACGAGCCGTGAACCCGGTTCCGGAGGTGCTTGCTTTACTTTTTGCAGACGTTCAGTTTTAAGGGGAGACGCCTGACTCGGGCAGCGACTGGGAGAGGGGCGTGGGGGGGCTGGAGCTGCACTTGGGTGGCGCCGGTGACTGCTGAGGGGGGGTTAAATGGGTCCTGCGGGGGCCAGGGGGTGACGGGGACGCTGCGGGGAGCTTTTATTTTGGGATTATTCTTGTTTTCCCCTTCCTTTTTTTTGTTTTTACCCATTTTTTCGGCGCTGGCGGCGCCCCCCGGTGGCGAGAAGCCGGCACTGCAGCGGCGAGGCGCCGGCGTCTCTGCGCATGCGCGGCGGCGGCTGAAGCCGGACACCCGCCCTCGTTACGGAATCATGGCGGCGCCCTCTCGCTCCGTACGGAACGGCCGCGTCCGTCTCTTCCCGGCCCCGCCGCTGCTGGCGGGGCGGGCGGGCAGAGCGCGGAACGCCGGATCGGCGGCCGCTCCGCCTCGCCGCGTCGCCTCCGTGGCGAGGAAAAGGCGCGGGAGGGCCGGGGACGGCGGCGGCGGCGGCGGCGGGGCTGGGGACGGGGACGGCCGAAGCGGGCAGGGAGCGGGCACGTCTCGATGGCGAAATGAAGGCGGTTAAGCCCGCGAGGAGCCGGTCCGTCCGCCGGGGCTCGTCTCGTTGGTGGAGGTCCTCCGGCGCATGCGCAGAAGCAAGTACTGGCAAGCCGGAGGCGCATGCGCAGATTGGCGAGCATCCCGGCACGTTTGGGCTTCTCTGGGCGCTACTGCGCATGTGCGAGAGCCGGGCTTGCCAGTACTTGCCCGGTGCGCATGCGCCGACTCAGCGCCGCAGTGCGAGCTGCAGTACCGCTTTTCAGCCACCGGGAGGCAGCACTCACGGAGAACTAAAAGGCGGGAACGGCGTCATTGCGGAAGCCATGGCGGCGCCCCGGCGCGGAGCCGCCGCGTCCGCTTCTCCCGCCGCCTCCGCCGCCGTTACCGGAGCCGGTGGGCAGAACGCGGAACGCCAGACGGGCAGGGGGGCGCCGCCCGCCTCCGGGGCGAGGAGAGGGGCGGAAGCGGCGCGGAGAGACGGGGGTGAGTAAGGCGGGCGGGGCGGGCGGTGCCGTGCCGTGCCGTGCCGTGCCTTTCCGCGCCGGTCCCGAGCGGTGCCCCGGGGCCGGCAGGGAGTTCCGAGGCTGTTTGGGGAGGAGGGGGGGGGGGAGAGCTGGGGCCGGGGGAGAGCCACGGGGTGGAGGGGGACGTGGGGTGGGGGGGGGTGGGTGGGATGGGGCGGGGGGGCGGCTGCCGGGCGGGCTAGCAGCCCCGTCCTGTCTCCGGCTCCTGCTCGCCGGTCCCACCGGGGCGAGGAACTTGTCGCGCGAGGCTTTTTGGGGGGGGGGGGGGGGGGGGGGGGGGGGGGGGGGGCGGCAGCCGTACCGGGCTGGGGAAGGGGAGCGGATTTTGCCGAGGGGTCAGATATTGGGGGCTTTTGGTACTAAAACAAAGCTTTACCAAGTTAATTCCTTGCTCTGTGGGCAGGGTTCCACGCGAGGGTTTGGGCCAGCACAAGTTTTCAGTTGTCACTTTTTTCCTTTTTTTATCTAGGGCCATTTTTGGTGAATTCTGGAGCCCCATTGTGAAACATCAGGGGAGAGGCCGAGGGCTCAGATATTGGAGGTATGTGGTACAAAACCAAAAGTTGTAGCCAGATTATTCCTTGCCCTGTGGGTAGCTTTCCACGTGAGGGTTAGGGCCAGCCAAAGTTTCCAGTGGTCACACTGTGGATTTTTTTTTTTTTCCTAAGCCCTTTTCTCTGGAATTTTGGAGCCGTATTTAGGTACAGTGGGTTTGCCATCGAGGGGTCAGATATTGGAGGTATGTGGTACAAAAACAAAAGTTGTAGCCAGATTATTCCTTGCCCTGTGGGTAGGGTTCCACGTGAGGGTAAGGGCCAGCACAAGTTTTCAGTTATCACACTATGTTTTTTATTTAAGCCCTTTTCTCTGGAATTTTGGAGTCCTGTTTAGATAGTGGGTGTGCCCTGGAGGGGTCGAACATCAGAGCTTTTTGTTACTGAAGCAAAATTGTAGCCAGATTGCTGGCTAGAGACTTAGCTGAAAGAAGCAGTGCCAGACAGAAACTTACCTTTTTCTCCTGTCCCAAACCAGGACGCTGTTCAAAAACCAGAGATCATCTTCTGCTGAAGGAGGAGGTTTGCTCGAGACTGTAAAGAAGAATCCAGCCGTACGGCACGGGCGCAGGAAAGAAACTGTAGTATCTTTTCCCCCAAAACCCTCAGCCACAGCCTCTGCTCTGGCTGCGGCTGAGTTGTGCTGCATCAGGTGCTGCCTAGAAAAGCTTTATTTTGTCAGCTGTGTCAGTGATGCCATTTGATGTACGTCTCTCTCTCCGCTCTTCTTTCCCACATGCCTGGTTCTGGTACCTTGGTGAAAAGGTATGAGCAGACAGGTAAAGAAATGTGAGAAGGGGAGAGGAAACTGGGGGAGGAGGCTAGATTTGGGGGGCGGGCAGCTGTGTGTTGGCCACGGAGGGGACTGACTTTTAGGACTGTATCTGAGTCTTCTCGCAGTGATGCTGGGGTCTTTAGCCTGAGGGGTGGTTTTTTTTTTCTGGGGGGATGGGGGGAGGGCGTGGGTTTGAGGTGGGTGGTATTGGAGACGGGGGAGGTCATCTGTGTAGTACGGTGGGGTACCGTGTCAGCTGCTGGACTCCAATAAAGACGAGCCGTGAACCCTGGTTCCGGAGGTGCCTTGCTTTACTTTTTGCAGACGTTCAGTTTTAAGGGGAGACGCCTGACTCGGAGCAGCTACTGGGAGAAGGGGCCGTGGGGGGGGCTGGAGGCTGCACTTGGGTGGCGCCGCGGACTGCTGGGGGGGTTTAAATGGGTCCTGGGGGGGCCAGGGGGTGACGGGGACGTGCGGGGAGCTTTTATTTTGGGATTATTCTTGTTTTCCCCTTCCTTTTTTTTGTTTTTACCCATTTTTTCGCGGCTGGCGGGCGCCCCCGGTGGCGAGAAGCCGGCACTGCAGCGGCGAGGCGCCGGCGTCTCTGCGCATGCGCGGCGGCGGCTGAAGCCGAGCACCCGCCCTCGTTACGGAATCATGGCGGCGCCCTCTCGCTCCGTACGGAACGGCCGCGTCCGTCTCTTTCCGGCCCCGCCGCTGTTGGCGGGGCAGGCGGGCAGAGCGCGGAACGCCGGATCGGCGGCCGCTCCGCTCCGCCGCGTCGCCTCCGTG